>NC_136409.1:228800000-229400000 GCF_051521515.1 Lactuca serriola | reverse complement strand
ATGGGTGAGAGTGTGGACATAAGCTTTGACTGTGTTGGGTTTGATAAAACAATGTCAACGGCTCTGAATGCCACCCGGGCTGGTGGTAAAGTCTGCCTTGTGGGATTGGGACAAACTCAGATGACCATCCCTTTGGTTGCTGCAGCTTCAAGGTTCTTTCATTTACATTTTACTTCACACACACACACACAGAGAGAGAAATTGATGACATGAATGTTTGATGACAGGGAAATTGATGTTATTGGGATATTTAGATACAGAAACACATGGCCACTATGTATCGAGCTTCTGAGAACCAAAAAGATTGATGTGATGCCACTTATAACTAACAGATACAAGTTTACACAACAAGATGTGGAGAAAGCATTTGAAACAAGTGCTCAGGGTGGTAATGCAATTAAGGTTATGTTTAATCTTTGAGGCTGATTTGTTAAAGTATGTTGTCTTGTATAGGGACTAGACAATAAATATTACATTAAGTTTTCTTATATGTATACTTTTGTAATGTATGTTTTGTATCCGAGATTGTCTTAAACTTGTGTAGAACTCCAGCCTAATGGTTTGAACACATGGCCTTTTTTTAATAAATTTCTCATTTTCATAGCATCATCCCATCTCTCAGCAGTTGCATAAATGTTTGATGAAAGAACATAATTCCCGCTGTTATCAGGATCCAATTCAAGGAGTCTGTTAGTGGCAATCTCTCCTATGACTATGTTTCCTTGAAGCTTACAAGCACCTAGTAACATCCTCCATATTATCACATCTGGATCCATTGGCATTTCTTTCATAAACTCATATGCTCTTTCAACATCACCTGATCTACTCAACATATCAACCACACATCCATAATGTTTCATTTCTGGATGCAATCCATACTCCCTTTTCATGCTCTCAAAATACTCCAAACCTTTATCCACCATGCCAGCATGAGCACAAGCAAGCAACACCCCTACAAATGTTCCATGAGTTGGCTTAGTGTTCATCTTGGAGAAGAGGTCAAGGGCGTAATTGGCATTTCCATTCACAGCAAGTCCTGAAATGACTGAGGTCCAGGAAACTGAATCTTTGTGTTCCATTTCTCCAAACACTTCCAATGCCTTCTCTGTTGAACCACATTTACAGTACATATCGATCAAAGAGTTCCCAACGTATAAATCCTGTTTTATGTTGTTTTTACAAATGTAGTCATGGACGGATTTGCCCATATCGATTGAGCCTAGATGAGCACAAGCAGAGAGCACGCTAGCAACTGTGATTTCATCAGGTTTAATGTTTGTGTTCATCATGTCGATAAAGAGAGTTAATGCATCAGAGAATTGAGAACTTTGAGAGTAAGCAGTGATCATAGTAGTCCATGAAATGACATCTCTTTTTGGCATTTTATCAAATAGCTTCCGTGCATCGGTCAAGTCGCCTGCTTTTGCATAACCTGAGATCATGGCATTCCAGGAAACCACATTTCGTTCCTCCATTTCATCAAATACTTCACGAGCTAAATCCATTGAACCATGTCTTCCATGCATATCGATTAAAGTGTTTCCAAGGTAAACATCCATTTTAATGGTATTATCTTTAATGTACTTAGCCATGGACAATCCAATGTTCTTGTCACCTATGTTGATGCATGCTGATATAACCTTCACCATTGTTACTGAATCAGCGATCAGATCAGCTTCTTGGAGAAGATCAAAAAGACGTAAAACCTCTTTATATCTGTTAGATTGACTATACCCACAAATCATGGAGTTCCAAGAAACCAAGTCTCTCTCAGGCATTTCATCGAACACTCTCTTCGCACATTCCAACCGCTTGCATGAAGCATACATATGAATTAGTGAGTTGCAAACATAAAGATACGATCTGAACCCCATCTTAAACGAATGTGCGTGAATTTTCCCTCCATAGCTAGCATCTTGAGCACGACCACAAGCTTTTAAAACATAGATAGAGGTCAGGTTATTTCCTATCAATCCACGGTCGCGCATTTCATCAAACAAATGAAGTGCAAAAACAGGACGATCGCTCTGCGCGACGCATCGAATCAGAATGTTCCAAATAGATAAAGTGGGTCTTTCAATTTGGTCAAATATGAAAAGGGTTTTCTGCAATTTACTTGGCTGAAGAGAATAGGATTGGATTACAGGAAATATCGATGATGAGTCAGTGTTGAGATGAGTTTTAATCAACCGAGCGTGAAGCTCTTTAGCGAATACCAATTTCTCCATCAACACAAGATTCAATCAGGGCTCTCTGAAACAGGGGAAGTTGCAATTTACGTCTTCATTAAGTTAAAATAGACTCACTGTTGGTAGTCGAATAGTGACACGTTGATTTAGGGTTTATAATTCGTTGGTTGGTTGATGATCACTTGAGTGGAAGATAGTTGGTGTTGTGCTTGAAGATATGAGATAAAGATGGCACTTGTGGTGAATGTTTCTCTCCGAGGATGAAAGAAGAAAGAGGGGGATTTGGACTTGAGAAGAAAACATGAAGGTGCCTGCCATTTTCAGGTTACTATTCAAAGTGGGAAAGTCGGTATTTTATAACAGTTTTTTTCCATTCATAAAATTCAACATTTTAAAGCATTAATTGTTGTGTTAATTGTTATATATGGAAAAAAATTATTGTGTACGAATCAGCTCTCATTTAAAGTATAATCATAAAATGATAAAATTAACGCATCTATAAAATAACCACATCAATATTTAGAAGAATCACGATGAATAGTTTGACCTTTTTTTTATAGGAACTTCCCTAGAGGGTTTTGGGTCAATTTTTACGTACCACTAATTTTCACTGCAAACATGAGACTATGTTTCATGTTTTGGAGTCACTACGAGCGAATCTCCGTGAATATTAGAGCTAAGTAGTGTCATTATTTAAATATGAGTCAATAAATTATTTATCATATCTTTCACATGTATTACCGAATCACCGCAACCAAAATGTTATCTTTATTAAAAAAGAACTTATATTCTTTTATATATTTGTATCATAATATACTATTTATAAGATATTTATTTTTTGGTAGATTTTAATAAAATTAAGTATTATTCTTTGAAATTTTAGATATGTTTTTTGGATTTTAGACACCTTCGGTTATCCTTAACTATGTTCATGATGTTTAAGGGTATGGGTGCGATTTGGCATGTGCTTTACTACAAAGGCTATGGCAAACATTATTCCTAATGAGCTTTAAAGCTAAGCTCGGCTAGAAAATCTCTCTGTGTGTGTAGCAAGAAGCCCAAAATCTTTAGGAAGACTGCAGTAGGCCTCTCTCTTATTTTGGCAAACATAATTGTAAAATAAGATGGAGGTGAAGAAAACTTATGTGAGTTGTGGTAAACTTACACCAATCCTACTAGCCTAATATATTTTGTTTGAAATATGCTTTTTTTCCTAATTGTATATGTTTGATATGATATAAAAGCTATCCCAAAATAAAATTAATATAATTGAAATATTAAAGTTTTGGACATGATAATATTTTGATAAAACTCAAAAAATTGAATCATTTACCTTTATATATATATATATATATGAGTAAATTACACGAATAGTCCCTATGGTTTACGGTAATTTACATGCTTAGTCCATAACTTATTTTTTTAACTCGGAAGGTCCCTACTTTTTATTTTTGTTACGCGTTTGGTCCATGACTTACCTAAAAAGACTATTTTGCCCTTGATTTTTTGAATTATTTTAACAAACACACCCCCAATCTTACACCATTCATCTTATCTTACCTACCCCACCATTTTTACATATTTAAATAAAAGTCTTTTTAGCTAAAATATGGACCAAACGTGTAACAAAAACAAACAATAGGGACCAAGTGTGTAACAAAACAAACAGTAAGGACCTTCCGAGTTAAAAAAATAAGTTAGGGATCAAACGTGCAAATTACCCCAAACCATAGGGACCATTCGTGTAATTTACTATATATATATATATATATATATATATATATATATATATATATATATATATATATATATATATATATTTGGTCTCTGTGGTTGAAAAAAACCGTTGTAGATCCTTTTGAGGAATTTTGGATACGAAGGTCCTTTCCACATTTAAATTTATTTATTTATTTATTTATTTTTTGTTGTTGTTGTTGTTAAGGAAATGACATATTTTACCTTTCATATGTAATTTGTTCTAGGGACCATTTATGTAATTTTGTTATTTTATTTATTTATATTTTTATGATTCTTTTTTATATATTGATCCTTTATAATTTTTTTGACGTTTTGTTCGAATATATTTTTTAATATATATTTTTCTATTTTTATTTATTAAAGATTTCATGGTTAATGTAATAATAATTGGTAACATAATTCATTTATAATCATGTATTCCTTTTTCTTTTTGTTCGTTTAATATAGATAAGATTATATAATTATTATTTTTTAATTCAAATATTTAATTATATAATATAGATAAGGTTATTTAATTATTATTTTTGTAAAAATTTTTATAAACATTTCTTATAAAAAAAGTAGAAATATTTGTTAAACATGAATATAATTTATATAGACTCTATATAAAATTATTTGTTCTAATAAGATTAATATATAAGTTAGTCCAAATCCAAGACGGGTGTCAAGTTATACATAGGTGAAATTAATTGTAATATTTTCGAGTTTCTTATTTATTTTTTGTTTTTTTGTTTTTAGAACCTTTGTTCATTTTTTAGTTATACGGATTCACATTAACTTATGTATAACTTGACACCTATTTTGGATTCCAGTTAGCTTATATATTAGTCTTATTAAAATAAATAATTTTATACCTAATTTATATTAATCTTATTCACGTGTAACAAACCTTTTTACATTTTTCGTATACAAAAAATGTTTATAAACCGCTTTATAAAAATAACGATTATATAAACTTACCTATATTATTATTAGGGTCAAGATCCTCAGCCCTACTCAGGATCCAAAATCTTAAATATCTTTCAAGATTCCGAACACTTCTTAGGATCCTGACCATTATTATTATTCCCTAACACTTCTAACGGATATATTTATATTTCTTTTTCTCACATGATGTGTAGAAAGGTCAACATATGACTCATTCTCAACGAGGAATCGCTTCAACTAGGCTTGAGATCCGGGAATACCAAGTCAGACAACGTGCATATACTCATTCAAGAGGATCCCGAAAATATCGGGATTATGGTTATTATCTAGACTATAAATACATCTGTAATACACACACTACGGACACAATTAACTCTACTACTACATTTGTATTCGTATTACCATCACCAATATTATAATTTCACATTCAAATCAATAAAAACAACGAGGCATAGGATCATTATCACCTCCCAAGATTTTATGTCGGTGAAACGACCCAAAAATACGACCCAAAAATTTCATTTTTCAATATAACCAAAAACCATAATCTGAGTGTCATATCATAAAAACCATACGTGATGTATCCCAAACATAATAAAAACAACACTGTGCGGAAACTGTATCATATCCATGTCATATAAAAATCACAAACTAAATCAACTCCCAGGATAAAAGTTGAAGTTGTGGTGTGTGCGATGCCATCATCCCGAGCTCTTCCCTCTGCTAGCGGAAGTACCTGAAACCAAAACTAAAACTGTAAGCACGAAGCTTAGTGAGCTCCCCAAACTACCACATACCATACAATACATATAAAGCACATATTGGGCCTTGCCCACTGCATCAGACCGAAGTCTGGAACTAGCTGCATCGAACCGAAGTCCGGAACTGACTGGGACCTTGTCCCCTGCATCGGACCAGAGTCCGGAACTAACTGCATCGGACCGAAGTCCGGAACTAACTGCATCGGACCAAAATCCGGAACTGGTTGCATCGGACCGAAGTCCGGAACTAACTGCATCGGACCGGAGTCCGGAACTGACTGATCATGACATAGCATAACACATAACAACTATTATAATCACACATACTGCATACTGCATCGGACCGAAGTCCGGAACACATAACACAAATATGCTTGAATCATAAAGACATCAAGCACTCTAGCTACTGCATCAGACCAAAGTCTGGAACTACTGATAATTAAACGGGCCGGCATTGTGGCCGTAGACCCGTTCCTACTGAAGGGAAACTCACCTCGTGAACTGGCTGCTGAGTGAATAGCTCTGAGGGCTAACTGCTGCTGCTCCGGTATCTCCCCGACTACAAGTCCATAAACACACTCAATCAAATACTAAACACTGCACTGGGTAAAATGACTCTTTTACCCTTGGTCAAAGTCAACTGTTGGTCAAGGTCAACTCTCAGTTAAAGTCAACCCACAGTTGACCTGACTCGCCGAGTTGGGCCGCCAACTCGCCGAGTCCCTAATCTCACTCCTCGACCCTACTCGCTGCTACTCGTCGAGTATGGCATACTCGACGAGTACTCTCCCGATCCAAGAACTCAGACAATCTTCATCCGACTCGCCGAGTCCTATGAACAACTCGACGAGTTGTTCTTGAGTGTAAGAAGATTGCCTTGGACTCGCCGAGTTGTATGAACAAGTCGCCGAGTCCCTCCATTACTGAGTCTACCCTCAAACTCGCTGAGTCCACTCCACTACTCACTGGTCCCACTCGACACTGCTCAAAAGGAAGAAATCGGGGACTCGCGACTCGACTCGACGAGTCGTTCTTCCGACTCGCCGAGTCACCGCCATGCAACTATTCTACACTCGATTCTTCTCGAATCCAAAACATACAAATGATAGATCTGAGTCCAATAAGCTGATTTACCACGTAAAGTTTCTAACTTTACGTGTACAAACACATGAACAAGGGAATAAAGGCTAAAAGATGCTTAAAAGGGGGTAGATCTAGGGTTAATATGCAAAATAACACCATAAAGGCAATAGATCTGGGCTCTTCAACTCCTAAATGAACAGATCTAAGGTTATCTCGGCATAAGAGAGCTTCCATATCAACATAAAGCTTTGATAAAGGCATTAACAAGATCTAGAAAGGGTTTTAAGGCATAACAGAGAAGGAAAACTGAAGAATACCTCAAAGAGCTCTTGCTTTCCCTTGAATCTCTGCTCTACAATCCTTCTCCTTGTTCCTTTCTTCTTCTCCCTCTTCAAGCCTTCACAATAGCACACAAAAATCACTTAGAATCACTCAAGAACGAATTAGGGTTTTCTCACAGCTTTTGAGGGTGAAGGAGGCGAGATTGGGGGCTATAAGGTGGCTTAAATAGTGGGCAACCCGGGGATTTAGGGTTTCTCCCAGACGGACAGACTCGCCGAGTCCAGAATATGGACTCGCCGAGTCGCCAGCTAACAAGTGCTCGAAATCCCGACCCTACTCGGCGAGTCAGGCTATGAACTCGTCGAGTCCCTCCTATAAAACTTAAAAAAATAAAAACCAAGGAATTATCATACCGGAAACGGGTCGTTACAATTCTCCCCCACTTATCTCAGACTTCGTCCTCGAAGTCTGCTACGGCTGAATCTGCAAATATCTCTGGGTAATGCTCCCTCATCTCCTCCTCAGCCTCCCACGTCCATTCCAATCCCTTCCGGTGCTGCCACTACACCTTCACTAACTGAATTACCTTGTTCCTCAAGGTCTTGGTCTTCCGGTCCAGAATCGCGACCGCCCTCTCGATATAATTCAGGCTACTATCAACCTAAATATTCTCTAGGGGAACGACTGCTGACTCATCCACCAAACACTTCCTCAACTGAGACACATGGAAAGTGTTGTGGATCTGACTAAGCTCCTCAGGAAGATCTAACCGATAAGCAACCCGACCCACCCGGGCCAAAACCCTGAAAGGACCAATAAATCTGGGGCCCAACTTGCCCCTCTTCCGGAACCTGATGACACCCTTCCAAGGTGAGACCTTCAGAAGGACCATATCCCCCACCTGGAACTCCAAGTCCGAACGCCTCCTATCGGCGTAGCTCTTCTGCCGACTCTGAGCAGTCTGCAGTCTACTACGGATCTGCTGGATCAACTCAGTCGTCTTGAGCACCACTTCCGTGCTCCCGATGACCCGCTGACCGATCTCGCCCCAACAAATCGGGGTCCGACACTTCCTCCCATACAGCATCTCAAAGGGAGGTCGATCAATGCTCGCATGATAACTGTTGTTATACGAGAATTCCGCTAACGGAAGATACGTATCCCAACTGCCACCGAAATCTAGGACACATGCCCTAAGCATATCCTCGAGAGTCTGAATCGTCCTCTCGCTCTGCCCGTCTGTCTGAAGGTGGAAAGCGGTGCTGAAATGGAGACGAGTACCCATCTCGTCGTGGAACCGCTTCCAGAACCTGGATGTGAAACGGACATCTCGGTCTGACACCACCGATACCGGCACTCCATGACGTGCCACAATCTCTCGCACATAGATATCGGCTAACTTCTCCGCCGATATACTCTCCTGGATCGGGATAATATGAGCACTCTTCGTCAACCGATCCACTACTACCCATATCGAATCCACTCCACGTGCGGTCCGGGGAAGCTTGGTGACAAAATCCATGGTGATGTCCTCCCATTTCCACACGGGAATGTCTAACGGCTGCATCCTGCCGTGAGGTCTCTGGTGCTCCGCCTTGACCTTCCGGCAGGTCAGGCATCTCTCGACGTAACAGGCGACATCCCGCTTCATGCAGGGCCACCAATAATCAGGTCGAAGATCTCGATACATCTTCGTCGGCCCTGGGTGGATAGAAAACCGAGACTTATGAGCCTCATCCATCAACACTTGCCGTACTCCACCCCAGTACGGTACCCACACCCTCCCGTGAAGCGTCATCAAACCACGACTATCATAATCAAACGAGGCTACTCGGCCCACGATCCTCTCACACTTCTGTATCTCCTCCTTGAGGCCCTCCATCTGAGTCTCCTTGATCCGCTCCAACAACGGAGTGATCACTGTCATCCTCAAACATAGATCTCTGATAGGGGCCGCCGATACTTTGCGGCTCAGGGCGTCCGCCACCACGTTGGCCTTCCCTGGGTGGTAAAGGATCTCACAATCATAATCCTTTAGCACATCCAACCACCTCCTCTGCCTCATGTTCAAACTCAGCTGATCCATAAGGTACCTCAAACTCTTGTGATCCGTGTAAATAGTACAACGGACCCCATAAAGGTAATGCCTCCAAATCTTGAGGGCAAACACAACTGCCCCCAGCTCCAATTCATGGGTAGGATAATTAGCCTCGTGAGGCTTCAACTGTCTCGAGGCATAAGCTATCACATGACCTCGCTGCATCAAAACTGCTCCCATACCTGTGATCGAGGCATCACAATAGACTACGAAGTCCTCTACTCCCTCTGGCAAGGTAAGGATTGGAGCCTCGCACAATCTCTGTCTGAGGGTCTCGAATGCTGCCTGCTGCTCAGGCCCCCAACGAAATACCACCGACTTCTTGGTCAGTCGGGTGAGTGGCACTGCTATCTTGGAGAAGTCCTGAATAAATCTCCGATAATACCCTGCCAACCCTAGGAAGCTCCGAATCTCAGATGGAGACTTCGGAACCTCCCACTGCATCACGGCCTCTATCTTGGCCGGATCTACCAAAATACCCTTCTGGTTGACGAGGTGACCAAGGAACTGCACCTCGCGCAACCAGAACTCACATTTGGAGAACTTTGTGAAAAGTCTCTCCCTCCTCAAAGCCTCCAGCACCTCCCGCAGGTGCTCCTTGTGCTGGTCCTGCGTCTTGGAATATACCAAGATATCATCTATGAACACTATCACTGACCGATCCAGCATCGGCCTACACACGCGGTTCATGAGATCCATGAACGCGGCTGGAGCATTGGTGAGCCCAAATGGCATCACCACAAACTGATAATGACCATACCTGGTCCTGAAAGCAGTCTTTTGTACATCCTCATCTCTAACCCGCATCTGATGATAACCGGAGCGTAGATCGATCTTGGAGAACCAAGACGCTCCCTGAAGCTGATCAAACAAATCATCTATCCTCGGAAGTGGGTAACGGTTCTTCACCGTTACCTTATTCAACTCCCGATAATCTATACACATACGATGCGACCCATCCTTCTTCCTCACAAACAGGATCGGCGCTCCCCAAGGCAAACTGCTCGGCCGAATGAAACCCTTGTCTAACAGCTCCTGCAGCTGTGTAGACAACTCCTGCATCTCAGGGAGAGCTAATCGATACGGTGCTTTGGCTATCGGAGCCGCACCAGGAATTAGGTCGATCCTGAACTTGACCTGTCTCTCAGGAGGTATCCCCGGCAAATCCTCGGGAAACACGTCCGGGTAGTCTCGAACAATAGGAACATCATCAACTGTCGTCTTGCCCTTCTCCCGGGCATCCAAAACGTAAGCTACAAAACCGGCGCAACCCTGCTGAACATAGCGCCTCGCCCTTGCGGCGGAACAAAAGGTCGGTCCCCGCTGTGGGCTCTCGCCCTGAATCACTAACTCTCCCCCACTGGGAGTGCGGACCCTCACTAGCTGAAGCTCACAATCACTCACCGCCCCATTGGGGCTTAGCCAATCCATGCCCACAATAACCTTATTCCCTTGCAGGGGAATAGGTATCAGATCCACTGAAAACTGCTCATCAAATAACTGAAGAGAACACCCTCTATGCACTCTGCCGACCCTCACGGTCCTATCATCTGCTATCTCAACCTCTAATGGACAATCCAGCTCCCCAGGAGCTCTACTAAATCTCTTGCTAAGCGCAAGCAATACAAATGATCGGGTAGCCCCCGAATCGAATAATACCATAGCAGAAATGCTGTTCACAGAGAACGACCCTGAATAAAACATACGATCATAAGCAATACCCAAACGATAATAATAATAAAGAGATGAAGGGAAAATACATACCCGTCACCACATCAGGAGTTGCCCGCGCCTCCTCTGCTGTCATCTGAAACGCCCTGCTCTTCGCCACCGGCGTCTCGGCTCGGCCCTGTCGGCCATCTGTAAACCTCAAGGTAGCAGGGGCAGGTGCAGCCACCTTCCCTGCTGCAGCTAAACTCGGACACTGGGACTTTTTATGTCCCCTCTGGTTGCACTGAAAGCAAATCAGATCTGATGCTGCGACGGCAGTAGCAGGGGCCGTGCAATCCCTACTCAAATGCCCAATCCGACCGCACTTGTAGCAGCCGGAACTCCCTGCCTTGCACGCTCCCTCGTGCAATCTCCCACACTTGCCACATCGACCGTGGCTCTGCTGACTCCTAGATCTGTGATCCGAAACCTTGGGCTGCCCGAACCGCCTGTACCTGAAACCGCCTCCGGTTTCCTCTTCTTCTCCATCTCGAGATCAATCTCCCTCTCCTGAGCCCTAGCAATCATATCTTCCAGCATTTTACAGCTGGACCGGCTCACAAACTGGCGGATATCGCTCCGCAACATCTCATGATAACGGGCCTTCTTCATTTCCTCATCAGCTACGTACTGAGGAACGAGAAGAGCCCTCTCCCTGAACTTGGCGGTGATCTCCGCCACTGTCTCTGTAGTCTGGGTGAGGTCCTGAAACTCCCTAGCTAACTGTTGCACCTCAATGACCGGTGCAAACTCCGCCCTGAACCTGGTAGAGAAATCAGCCCAGGTCATGGCGTCCAATGCTGTATCATCCACAATGGCATGTCCGACCTCCTCCCACCAATCCCGTGCCCTGTCCTTCAAAAGACAGGACGCCAATCTGACCTTGTCCCCCTCGGGACATCTGCTAGTACGGAAAGCGTTGGCCACATCTGCCAACCATCTGGTGCTCGCTATGGGGTCTCGCGCCCCATGATAGTCCGGAGCTCCACATGCCCTGAACTCCCTGAAAGTAAGGGTGCGCGACCCCATCATGGCCGCCACCTCGACACGGAAGGTGCCCAATCTCTCATCCATCAGCTCTAGAATCCCCTCCTTGATCGAACCGAAGATCACAGGAGTCTGCTCTATAATGATGCGCGTAATCTCCGAAGAAAGAAACTCTCGGGTCTGCTCATCGATGCGCTCACCCCCCGAGCCTGAACCTGATCCCTCCCCGGCACCTCCACTGCCGGCTGCTGGTCTCGAACGTAAAACCACCATTCTGAAACATATCACAACTACATCAGAAAACCGAAATATCTCAAGGGATCATTAATTACTACAACTAGCTTCCTAGTCTTGTCTCAGCCTTTCTTGATTCGAGTACGGATCCTCTGCTTTTAGTAGTATGGGCCCATACTACCTTCCACATCTATCCGTACTTTCTTCAAGAACTGCCTTGACTCCACCAAGTCACTTTTACTACTACTGATCTCTGCTACTCTCATCCTAGGCTTGCCCTAGGGAAACCTCAGACTCAACTCCACTAGTCCTCAGCTGCTGAAGGTCTCCTTATAATGCTAGTTAGCCACCACCTGAACACCATCACACGTGACAAGGATCATATAATCCTTCAAGTAAAAGACCCGTCCCTATAACGGTTGGACTCAAACAAGAGCTGCGCAATAGGGCCAGTTCCAGCACTCTGGGATTATTCAACCCTGATCACATGTGGTGTAACGTGTTCACCTAATGGCTAACTCCCATCACTCAGAACTCCCACAAAGCACGGAGCAAGCAGCATTCGGATAAAGGAAACATACTCAGGCAAAACTATTCTCATAACGAGAGACTGTACTAGCATACAATGCTAAGCTCATACGATAAGGCATAACCTAAACAGGCTATCCTACTGCTGTCTACTCGATACTAGCATGCAATACTCATAAAGTTGTAACACATAAAGCAGGCACATAAGGCATCCTCCTAGATCCTTAGTTCTATACTAGCATGCTGTTCTACTGAAACTGAACAAATAACTTGTATGGGTAATTTGGGAGTACTTACTTGAGCTCGGCTGATCGCATGCACCACACCCTTATCTTGATTAAAAATTTCTTTCTTTCTAAGTGCTTTCAAAATTCTTTTAGAAAATATTTTCCTTTTTAGAAAAAACCTTTTTATTTCCCCTTAGTTTGAGTTCAGATACACCCGGAAGTGCATCCGAATCCCTCAAACCGGGGCTCTGATACCAACTTGAAACGACCCAAAAATACGACCCAAAAATTTCATTTTTCAATATAACCAAAAACCATAATCTGAGTGTCATATCATAAAAACCATACGTGATGTATCCCAAACATAATAAAAACAACACTGTGCGCAAACTGTATCATATCCATGTCATATAAAAATCACAAACTAAATCAACTCCCAGGATAAAAGTCGAAGCTGTGGTGTGTGCGATGCCATCATCCCGAGCTCTTCCCTCTGCTAGCGGAAGTACCTGAAACCAAAACTAAAACTGTAAGCACGAAGCTTAGTGAGCTCCCCCAAACTACCACATACCATACAATACATATAAAGCACATACTGGGCCCTTCCCACTGCATCAGACCGAAGTCTGGAACTAGCTGCATCGGACTGAAGTCCGGAACTGACTGGGACCTTGTCCCCTGCATCGGACCAGAGTCCGGAACTAACTGCATCGAACCGAAGTCCGGAAGTAACTGCATCGGACCAGAGTCCGGAACTGACTGATCATGACATAGCATAACACATAACAACTATTATAATCACACATACTGCATACTGCATCGAACCGAAGTCCGGAACACATAACACAAATATGCTTGAATCACAATGACATCAAGCACTCTAGCTACTGCATCAGACCAAAGTTCGGAACTACTGATAATTAAACGGGCCGGCATTGTGGCCGTAGACCCGTTCCTACTGAATGGAAACTCACCTCATGAACTGGCTGCTGAGTGAATAGCTCTGAGGGCTAACTGCTGCTGCTCCGGTATCTCCCCGACTACAAGTCCATAAACACACTCAATCAAATATTAAACACTGCACTGGGTAAAATGACTCTTTTACCCTTGGTCAAAGTCAACTGTTGGTCAAGGTCAACTCTTAGTTAAAGTCAACCCACAGTTGACCTGACTCGGCGAGTTGGGCCGCCAACTCGCCGAGTCCCTAATCTCACTCCTCGACCCTACTCGCTGCTACTCGTCGAGTATGGCATACTCGACGAGTACTCTCTCGATCCAAGAACTCAGACAATCTTCATCCGACTCGCCGAGTCCTATGAACAACTCGACGAGTTGTTCTTGAGTGTAAGAAGATTGCCTTGGACTCGCCGAGTTGTATGAACAAGTCGCCGAGTCCCTCCATTACTGAGTCTACCCTCAAACTCGCTGAGTCCACTCCACTACTCACTGGTCCCACTCGATACTGCTCAAAAGGAAGAAATCGGGGACTCGCGACTCGACTCGCCGATTCGTTCTTCCGACTCGCCGATTCGTTCTTCCGACTCGCCGAGTCACCGCCATGCAACTATTCTACACTCGATTCTGCTCGAATCCAAAACATACAAATGATAGATCTGAGTCCAATAAGCTGATTTACCACGTAAAGTTTCTAACTTTACGTGTACAAACACATGAACAAGGGAATAAAGGCTAAAAGATGCTTAAAAGGGGGTAGATCTAGGGTTAATATGCAAAATAACACCATAAAGGCAATAGATCTGGGCTCTTCAACTCCTAAATGAACAGATCTAAGGTTATCTCGGCATAAGAGAGCTTCCATATCAACATAAAGCTTTGAGAAAGGCATTAACAAGATCTAGAAAGGGTTTCAAGGCATAACAGAGAAGGAAAACTGAAGAATACCTCAAAGAGCTCTTGCTTTCCCTTAAATCTCTGCTCTACAATCCTTCTCCTTGTTCCTTTCTTCTTCTCCCTCTTCAAGCCTTCACAATAGCACACAAAAATCACTTAGAATCACTCAAGAACGAATTAGGGTTTTCTCACAGCTTTTGAGGGTGAAGGAGGCGAGATTGGGGGCTATAAGGTGGCTTAAATAGTGGGCAACCCGGGGATTTAGGGTTTCTCCCAGACGGACAGACTCGCCGAGTCCAGAATATGGACTCGCCGAGTCGCCAGCTAACACGTGCTCGAAATCCCGACCCTACTCGGCGAGTCAGGCTATGAACTCGTCGAGTCCCTCCTATAAAACTTAAAAAAATAAAAACCAAGGAATTATCATACCGGAAATGGGTCGTTACAGTCGGAGATCATACAAAGGATCAAGGGATTTCCTTGTAACTCACTCGTTTTACTTTGATAATTATTCGATACTTGCATTACCTTAAACAACACAACTTCTCATACAATTTGGTTGAATAATACTCATTCAATTTTTTACCAAAACAATTTGGCGCCATCCGTGGGACTATGGTGTTGACAATCGTTCAAGAATCATGTCTACCCAACCAAGCTTATCCTGTTCCTTTTTTTCCTCTCATTCCTCTAAAAACCTTTCATCACCTCCAAGCGGAGCTCTCAAAAAGACCCTTGAGGCACCAAAGAAAACACCTTTCTGGTCACTACCTAAGGATTTTCGGATCCTCCTGTAGTGATTTCTAACAACGAGCTCTTTGTTATGATGAAGAGAATGGAACAAAAAGCTACTCAGTAGCAGGAGGATAATAGGACGGTGCTAAAGGAAATAGATAAAATGAGGGCAGAGATACATAAACCCTAAGAAGCAGCACCCTTGATCTTGTAGCCCAAGATCCTAAACTTTGACAATACGGGATCATCAGGAAACCGACGGGAAATAGGATCCTCAACACCACCACCTGCTCCCACTTATGGTGCAACTCCAAATGAATGACCCCATGTGATTTAGGATCTCGGCGAAACCTTCATCGCTGCTAATAACAAGGATCCTAGAAACTTCGTAAATAATAATACTTTTAATGCTAACTTTATGGACCTTGATGCGGGAATGAGCCCGATCATGGCCGAGAAACTTCAGCAGTTAAGGCAGATGATCTCAAGTGTGCCTGGAGTGGTCCAACCTATACCAGAGGTATCCCCCATGAGCCATAAGATCTCAAGATTTGCTCCTGTGATAGATGACACTGAAGTCCCAAAGCGCTTCCAAACTCTTAGCATGAAGCCTTACGATGGAACTACGAATCCTGAAGAGCATGTGGCACAATATAGGGAAAGAATGGAGATCATCCCCATTCCTGCACATTTGAAGGAAGCTTGTCTATGCAAGGGCTTTGATTCGACCCTCACATGATCAACCTTAAAATGACTTCTTAAAGTTCCTCCTTACTTTATTACTTCATTTGCTCACTTAGTTAATCTTTTTAATAACCAGTTTTCATGTAGCAGAACATTCAAAAAACCACTAGTGATCTTTACTGGGTAGTTCAGGATCCTACGAAGACTTGTAATGACTCCATGCAAAAGAATGGACGAAGTAAGAAACAAAGCACTAAGGTTCATAAGGCTCGAAGAACACAAGGAGATCCAAAATAGGAGCAACCCACCAAAATCATACGATAATCCCAATAGGAAGGCCGAATCATATTTATAGGGTGATTTTTGGTCTCTCACGTCCTGAGAATTCATTGCTCACGTCGTGAGCCATGGCTGTATCACCTCGTAGCTTCGCCATCTGCGTTCTAGGCTTGAATAGTGTCCGTTTGACTCCCCACGTCGTGAGAATTGATGCTCACGTCATGAGCCCGTTCCGTAGACTTGCCATATGCATTCTAGCCTTGAAAAGTGGCGTTTTGACTCCTTACGTCGTGAAAATTAATGCTCATGTCATGAGCCCAGTCAGATTAGGGTTTTTGACACGTGGCATGCTCTTAGACAGCTACATCTTCCAAAGGCCATAACTTTTGCATACGAGCTCCGTTTTTGACGTTCTTTATATCCACATGAGGGTGGAGACATACTCTACAACTTTCATTTAGAAACCTAAGGCTAAAAAGTACTTTATAGTTAACTTAATTTTTACTATTCCCGGTGTCGTGCCGGTTTTGTCGCGAAACTTCGACATGTCAAATCTTCTTCGATATAACTCAGATTTCGGCGTTCTTTATATGTACGGAAACCTTGTGACTTATACTAAAACTTAGTTAAGATTATTTATTCTAAATAATCCTCTATCATAAAGTTATTTTTGACGCTTATCGGCTCTAAATTGATTAGCCCGAATATGCGGGCGTTACACGGTTGATTTTTATTTCTGGTAATAATCATAATTTCTCCATACGAAGACAAATTTTTACAAAGTTTATATTTTTGGAATCACGTCTTCATGTACTTTTCAAATATGTTAACCGTTATAGGTGATGGTACGACTTTTGTAACACTTATTTTCGAGCCTATTGCCCAAAATAGTCGCATTCTCACGATTATGCAAGGTCGTAACTGCATAAATTTATTAATATATTAATATATTACACTCTTATTATATTAAATATGTTTGTTGTACTAATTCCTAATGGCAGTTGTTGACGTATTTTATTTAGTTGTCACTATATTATTAGCAGGTTCTTGACTTGATTCTAAGTGTCATCATAGAATAAAACCGTTAGAACGGTCTCAGGGACTGTGTCCTGGGAGTAAACTCTGACAGTCAAGTTAGATCGATGTGTATGAGGAGATGGTTTCACCTTGATGGAGAACCATCTTTCGTGTGAATAGTGTATGTATACAGTGGATGCTTATGTTTAAGAATGACAGATCCTTCTCATGGAGGAAGAGTTGTTATATTTATATATCTAGGTCAATTGACAATTAGGTTAGGCTTGGGACAACCTAGTTCAGGCCCAACTAGTTGTAGCTAGTCGTGGGCTAGGTTGTTGTAACATCCCAAAATAAGGTATGCATCGATGACCATAACTTTTATTGCATTGTCAAGACTAGCCCTTATTTGAGAAAAGGTGTCAGCTAAGTACGTGGGGCGTACACATGTGTACACTCAGCGTACTCGTGTGCGTATCATGAACGCGGAGGCCACCTAGCATGCGGGACGTACCAGAGGATACGTTGGACGTACTAGGCTCAGAATGTAAACCCTAAATGTGTTCTGTGTCCCTATTTAAGAAACCTGATGGCCTCATTTCCAGCCACCATTTCTAGCCTCTAACTCCCCTCAACCCCTAAATCCCGTTTCCATAGCTTGTGTGAGAATTGGTGGTTTATTGAGTGTTCTTGTGGAATTCTTTTGTGAAGAAAGAGCCTTGAAAGAAGAAGAGTTGGTGTCCAATCTTTTGGATTTGAGCCTTTCTGTAGTTGGTGCATCATCTAGAGGTATCAAGCTCAAAGCTTTCTCATTATTTTGATTGGTTCATGTTTTGGTCCATTTTTACGGTTTTATGTCCCAATGTAACATCCCAAAAATACGAGCCAATAATTTCATTTTTAAAACATATACTTAGCAAAACATTTGAAATAAAACGTTCACCGATCATAACATTCTATAAAGATATCGCATGTCTGGAAAAACATTTCATAAAACATAATAATGTCAGAGTACAAATCCCCAGGAAGATCTCATAGTGCGGAATACAGGGCATGTGTGTGATGGGTCGCTACCGTGCCGGCTCTTTCCCCTTCGAAGAAGAGGTACTTGAAACCAAAACTGAAAACTGTAAGCACGAAGCTTAGTGAGTTGCCCCCAATATACCACATACCATACAATCACATAACATACATATATTGTCAGGCATATCTGGGTGCCCGACCTACCCCTTCGGTCCTCTCGACCGGATACTGTCTAGTATACCTGGGAGCTGACCTCCCCTTTGGTCCTCTCGACCGGATACTGACCAGTATATCTGGGAGCTTGCCTCCCCTTCGGTCCTCTCGACCGGATACTGACTAGCATATCTGGGTGCTAGTCTCCCCTTCGGTCCTCTCGACCGGATACTAGGGACTATTTCACCCCCTACTACTACCACATAACACATATATCTCATGATCTATCTAGCATGGCTGGGCATGACCGCCCCTTAGGCCCTATCAACCGGTAAACTGGGGACTATCTCCCCTACTGTCACTAGCACATATCATCATATCATACTAGCACAATAACATATCAGAGGTAGTAGCAATCCTAGATGAATATCACAGAGACAAACATCCATCATACAATCCTACTGGTGGGCCGACATTGTGGCCGTAGACCCACCGTTACTGGAAGGTAACTCACCTCAAAGTAGCTGCTGATCTGCGTGGGAACTGACTGTCTTCTGCTGCTGCCGCTCCGGAAATCCTCCAGCTCAAGGAAATCACTGAGATAACCCAAATATGTCTGGCCTCCTTCTTCTCTTCTTGATCTATTCTCCTTCCCTCTCCAAATCTTCAAGAAAACACACCAAAATGCTTCAAACTCACAAGGAACAAGGCTTGAACGAAGTATAGAGCTCTGAGGGTGAAGGGGGCGAGCTTGGGGGCGGATAAGAGGGTTTAAATAGGGTTCAAACCCATGAAATTTAGGGTTTCATCAGACAGCTGGGACTCGCCGAGTCGCCAACTTAAGCGTGCTCCCAAACCCGTCTCTACTCGGCGAGTCGGGCCTACAACTCGCCGAGTCCAAGGCTAAAAATGAAAATACTTAGATAGATTTTACGTACCAAGAACCAGGTGCTACAAATCTCCCACACTTATTTTAGACTTCGTCCTCGAAGTGTGCTGCTCGATCCTGAAACAGCTCAGGGTAATGCTCCATCATTTCTTCCACCGGCTCCCAAGTCCATTCCGAACCCTTTCGGTGCTGCCATTGCACCT
Organism: Lactuca serriola; assembly: GCF_051521515.1. Lineage (NCBI taxonomy): Eukaryota > Viridiplantae > Streptophyta > Magnoliopsida > Asterales > Asteraceae > Lactuca > Lactuca serriola. The sequence continues at coordinate 229,380,382 of NC_136409.1, read as the reverse complement.
TTACTAATTCCACCCTCTTGTTCCTCAGATCCTTCGACTTCCGGTCGAGGATTGCGACTGGGCGCTCAATGTAATCCAGGTTGTCATCAACCTGTATGTCCTCTAGCGGCACCACCGCTGAATCATCCACTAGGCACTTCCGCAGCTGGGAGACATGGAAGGTGTTGTGGATCTGACTGAGCTCGGCTGTCAGATCCAGCCTATATGCCACCTTGCCCACCCAGGCTATAACCCTAAACGGACCAATGTATCTCGGGCCCAACTTGCCCCACTTCCTGAATCGAATGACGCCTTTCCAAGGCGACACCTTCAGGAGAACCATATCCCCGATCTGGAACTCCAGGTCTGATCGACGCTTGTCGGTGTAACTTTTCTGTCGACTATGCGCAATCTGAAGCCTGCATCGAACCTGCTGGATCCTCTCGGTCATCTTGAGCACCACCTCGGTGCTCCCCATGACCCTCTGGCCAACTTCACCCCAACATATCGGGGTCCTACACCTCCGTCCGTACAACATCTCTGTGACATCCCCAAAATCTCGGCCAGAAAAGACCGGTTTCATTTATGCTTTTTAAACATTTTCAGAGTAAATCCTTTTGATTTTAAAAGAGATGCGGAATTTGTTCCCAAAAACAAAGTATGATAAAATAATATTTACCAAAGCATTTCATAAAGAAATGTATTTTCATTATATAACCAAAACTCGGGATGTCATGTTCTGATACAGACCATAAAGCATAAACGATAAACATTACAAGTCATTCAACAAATATATACATATACAGACTTGTAAACAAAAACAACTTGATGATTATCCATCTCATGCCCTTGCGCCACTTCCTGTAATACAAAGAAACTGAGTGGGTCAGGTTTGGGAGCCTGGTGAGCATATAGGGTTTTCAACCCACAATAAATAATTAAATTAATTTTTTCATCAACCAACGATAACCCAATTACCCATTCCCGTTATTCTCACTTTATGTCCCTAAAATAACTAACACAAGGGACCTAGACTAAGAATATTTCATCGGGGCGACAACACATGCATTCGGGGGTTTCCCGGCAATATATGTCAAATAAGGCAACCGTGGGGGGGATGGAGTACAACGAATGAACACCCAAGTTCATTAACACCTACAGGTGGCGAGCTTGCTAGTGTTCCACAAGACTGTCTAGAAAAGTCTGTGGTTGTCATCTAAACTCCGCTAGATGACTAAATCAAAACAACATCGAGGCCTCTCGTCTGTTTATTACACACCAACTATCTACCCATGTTCTACCCAACATATTAGTAGATAAAAATATACATTTTTATACATAGTTTAAAACCTGTATAGCATGCTTTAATCAATACATATTCCACATAACAGATGAGGCACACACACATAACACGTATTTCATAGAGAATAACTCAGATCTATGAGATAGAAGAGAGTGAATATACATTCACACATATAACAACAAAATATATACACATAGCACGTATTTTATATAAAATACTTTATAATAATGTGTTGGAAGAAGGTAACTACACATTCACCTTATCAGAAGATGATCCGACAGCACTACGGCTTATAGAAGTAGTATACTTCGATAGATCTGGAAGATCTTCACCAAAATCGAACTCCTCGCGGGCAGAGCTTCGGCTCGGGAATAACGCTCTTCGGGATCCTCGGGGCTTCGGATCTTGCTTCGGGGCTCGGGAATGATACCGGGGCTTTGGGATATGATTCGCACACAAATCGAGGCAAAACTTAGAGAGAAGGAAGAGTTTGAACAAGAGAAAATGGCTGATTTCGAGTTCTATTTATAGGCCGAGGGTCTGGGATTACGCAGGGGTAATCTCAAATTACGCAGGGCGTACTCAGTACGCGAGGCATAACTTGGTTACGCGGGGCGTACTTTGACGTCACTGCATGCGTCGATATGTGGCACTCGAGTATTGGTCAGGCAACTTGCATCCGCCTGAGTACGCGGGGGGTACTCAAATTACGCTGGGACTCGTCAAACTTCTAAATTCCGTAACTTTCGCATACGAGCTCCGTTTTCGACGTTCTTTATATCCACGCGTAGGTGAGACTACGCTCTACAACTTTCATTTAGACTCCGTCGGCTAATTTTGACTTTATTTTTTATTATTTATTTTTAGAAGGCCCGGACAGGAAAACTTCGTTATAAAATCATAACTTCTTCGTCCGACGTCCGTTCTCGCCTATCTCTTCATCGTTTCGCTACTAACAACGAGATCTTCGATTCTCATTTAGATTGTTTTGGCTAAAAACCGCTCGATCTCAAATCGAGTATTCGGGCTGCATACTGCTAAATCGAAACTTAGAAAAATCATAACTTCCTCATACGAAGTCAGATTTGGGCGTTCCTTTTATGCACGCTCTCGGTCTAACGAAATCTACGACTTTCGTTTAGATTGCTAAGGCTAAATATCCTATCTTAAATTCATATTTTACGTCACTCGGCGTCGTGCCGGTTCTGTCGCGAAACTTTGACAGGTCATAACTTCTTCGTTATAACTCGGATTTTGGCATTCCTTATATCTCCGGAATCCTTGTTTCGACCACTACAACTTTATGCAAAGATAGCGGGCTTATCTCACACTTTAATTTTGACGCTTATTTTATTCTTAATTCATTAAATTATAAAAATCAAGAAAATAAACACATAAATCACATAATTCACATAATTCACAAATAATACATTTTTATTATTTCAAATTTAGTTACAAAGGTTAACCTAGACTATTAGATTGCTAAAAATGGCAAGCCTAGAAACACATGCGTTACAATCTCGAATGGGGGACGGTCAATACTCGCGTGGTAACTGTTGTTGTACGAGAACTCAGCCAAGGGAAGATAGGTATCCTAGCTACCACCGAAATCTAGCACGCATGCTCGCAACATATCCTCCAAAGTCTGGATGGTCCACTCGCTCTGACCATCCGTCTGCGGGTGAAAGGCGGTGCTAAAATGTAGACGAGTGCCCAACTCATCATGAAACTTCTTCCAAAACCTGGAGGTGAATCGCACATCTCGGTCTGATATCATGGACACTGGCACCCCGTGCCGCGCCACTATCTCCCTGACATAGATATCGACAAACTTTTCGGCCGAGATACTCTCCTGGATCGGGATAAAATGGGCGCTCTTGGTCAATCGATCCACAATGACCCAAATCGAATCTACTCCTTGCGCAGTCCTGGGAAGCTTCGTGATAAAATCCATCGTAATATCTTCCCATTTCCATAACGGGATGTCCAACGGCAGCATCTTGCCGTGCGGTCTCTGATGCTCGACCTTGACCTTCCTGCAGGTCAAACACCGCTTGACGTACCATGTCACATCCCGCTTCATGCAGGGCCACCAATAGTATAGACGAAGATCCTTATACATCTTCGTCACCCCTGGATGAATAGAGAATCGGGATTTGTGTGCCTCCTCCATCAAGATCTGGCGCACGCCTCCAAGATACGGCACCCACACCCTACAGTGTAGTGTCAATAATCATCGGCTATCATAATCAAAGGAGGTGACTTGACCCACTATTCGCTCACTCTTCCGATGTTCCTCCTTCATAGCCTCCTGCTGAGCTTCCCGAATCTGCTCTAACAGTGGAGTCACCACCGTCATCCTCATACACACATCCCTGATCGGTGCCGCCTTACGGCTAAGCGCATCGGACACCACGTTGGCCTTCCCCGGGTGATAAAGGATCTCACAATCATAATCCTTCACCACATCCAACCACCGACGCTGCCTCATGTTCAGATTCGGCTGATCCATGAGGTACCTCAAACTCTTGTGGTCCGTGTAAATGGTACATCGAACCCCGTAGAGGTAATGCCGCCAAATCTTGAGGGCGAAGACCACTGCCCCCAACTCTAAATCATGCGTCGGGTAGTTCGTCTCGTGAGGCTTCAGCTGCCTCGAGGCATAAGCAATGACATGACCCCTCTGCATCAATACCGCGCCTAAACCCGAGATGGATGCATCACAATATACCACAAAATCATCTACGCCCTCGGGCAGGGATAAGATTGGCGCCTCGCACAATCTCTGCCTCAGAATCTCGAACGCTGCCGGCTGCTCAGGCCCCCATCGAAAGACCACGGCTTTCCTAGTCAACCGTGTCAGGGGTACAACTATCTTGGAGAAATCCTAAATAAATCTCCAATAGTAGCCTACTAATCCTAGGAAACTCCGAATCTTGGATGGAGATTTCGAAACCTCCCATCTCATCACGGCCTCCACCTTGTCAGGGTCTACTGAAATCCCGTTCTGGTTGACGAGGTTCCCAAGAAACTGCACCTCGCGCAACCAAAACTCACATTTGGAGAAGTTGGCGTACAAGCTCTCTCTCCTCAAGGTCTCCAAAACCTCTCTCAGATGGTCCTCGTGCTCCTCCTGCGTCTTGGAATAAACCAAGATGTCATCAATGAAAACTATCACAGACCGATCCATCATTGGTCTACACACACGGTTCATGAGTTCCATGAATGCGGCAGGAGCATTGCTGAGCCCAAACGGCATCACCACGAACTCATAATGGCCATAACGCGTCCGAAACATGGTCTTCTGTACATCCTCCTCTCTGACCCTCATCTGATGATAACCTGAACGCAAATCGATCTTGGAGAACCAGGATGCTCCCTGCAACTGATCAAAGAGGTCATCAATCCTCGGGAGTGGGTAACGGTTCTTCACTGTTACCTTATTCAGCTCCCGGTAATCTATACACATCCGATGTGACCCGTCCTTCTTCTTCACAAACAGGACCGGGGCTCCCCAGGGTGAACTGCTCGGTCGAATAAATCCCTTGTCCAGCAGCTCCTGCAGCTGCGTAGACAACTCATGCATCTCGGGAGGAGCCAACCGATAGGGTGCCTTGGCTATCGGAGCCGCACCAGGAACTAGGTCGATCCTGAACTCTACCTGACGCTCCGGAGGTATTCCAGGAAGCTCCTCCGGGAACACATCAGTGTAGTCTCGCACCACTGGAACCTCGCTCACCGTCGCCTTACCCGTCTCCCGAGTATCCAAAACATACACGGCATATCCCGCGCAACCCTGCTGAAGGTAGTGCCTAGCTCTCACTGCTGAACATAATATAGGTCCACGCTGCGGCCTCTCGCTGTGGATCACCAACTCTCCCCCACTTGGTGTCCTGATCCGCACTAACTGCTGTGCGCAATCTATCACCGCCCCATTAGGGCTCAACCAATCCATGCCTATAATCACCTTGTTCCCCCGCAACGGTATGGGAACCAAATCCACCAAATAACGCTCCTCAAATAACCTCAAAACACAATCCCTGAACACTGCTGATGCTCGCACCGATCGATCATCGGCAATCTCTACCTCTAAAGGGCAATCCAACATGCCCGAAGACTCAGTAAACCTCTTGCTAAGCGCAAGGGGAAACAAATGATCGGGTGGCACCCGAGTCAAACAACACCTGAACAGGAATACCGTTCACATGGAACGATCCTAAAGCATATACACAGAGCTCATATCAATATCATAACATCACAAAAATAAAGTAGAGGGAAAGAATCATACCCGTCACCACATCGGGTGCGGCGGGTGCCTCCTCTGTCGTCAGCTGAAATGTTCGGTTCCTCACCACTGGAGCCTCTGCCTTGCCCTGCTGGCCATCTGTAATCCGCAGGGTAGCTGGAGTCGGCGCCTTAACCGGCGCTGATGTTGTCAACTGGGGGCAATAGGCCTTCTTGTAGCCCCTCTGGTTGCAGTGAAACCACAACAACTCCGATGTCTGAATCACAGGTGTAGGGGCGGTACAATCCCTGCTGAAGTGCCCTAACTTGCCGCACTTGTAGCAGCCTGACGATCCCAACTTGCACGCTCCCTCGTGCGTCTTGCCGCATTTCCTGCAGCGACCCCGCCCCTGTTGGCCTTTCGGCCCCGCATCTGATCCCTTGGGCTTCTTCCCCAAAGCCCCCATAACATGCCCCTCCTCCGCCTTCTTCTTCCGAATGTGCTCCAGATCTATCTCCCTCTCCCTTGCCCTGGCAATCATAGAGTCCAGGGTAGGGCAAGCTTAAAAATTGACATGCTCTCAAATATCAGCTCGTAACATGTCATGATAGCGGGTCCTCCTCATATCCTCGTCACCCGCGTACTGGGGCACCAGCAACGCCCTCTCCCAGAACTTGGCGGTGATCTCCGCCACAGTCTCCGTCGTCTGTCTCATATCTAGGAACTCCCTGGCCAGTTGCTGAAGCTCGACATCCGGCGCAAACTCTGCCCTAAACCTGGTCACGAAGTCCGATCAGGTCATAGCCTCGACAGGCGAGGCTCCCAACGATTCACAAACGGACTCCCACCAATCCCTAGCCCGATCTCTCAAACATCCTGCTGCATATCTCACCTTCGATCCCTCAGGGCAGAAGCTAGTCAACTGTGCAGACTCAATGTCTGCAATCCATCGTCTGGCAGCTATGTGGTCCTTCGCCTCGTGAAAATTCGGTGCACCACTACCCCGAAAGTCCTTGAAGGACAGTGTGCGAGATCCTGACTGGCCAGATGCCATGTCGCTCCTGAATGCCCTGAGGCGATCCTCTATCATCTCCAATATCCCTTCCTTGATTGACCCGAAGATAATGGGGGTCGACTCAAGGATTCCTCTGGTGATCTCTGACGCGATGAACTCGCGTAGCCCCTCATCTACTGGCTCGGAACCTGATCCCCAACCCGATCCCTCTCCTGTACTGCCAACTGCTGGCCTCGAGCGTAGTACCACCATTCTGAAATACAGAAGAAATAACAACTATTAGCGATACTAATACCTCTGGAGGGATCACACCTACTACAAGTTCCCTGGTCTTATCTTGGCCTTCCTCGGTTCGGGTACGGATCCTCTACTTTCAGTAGTACGGACCCATACTACCTTCCACATCTATCCGTACCTTCTCCAAGGACTGCCTTGACTCCACCAGGTCCCTTTCACTACCGCTGATCACTGCTACTCTTATCCTAGGCTTACCCTAGGAAACCTATGACTCCACCCAACCCAGTCCTCAGCTGCTTAAGGTCTCTTTGTGATGCCAATTAGCTATTACCTGAATACAATCACATGCGACGAGGCTCGGATAATCCTTCGAGTAAGGGACTCATCCCTACAACGGTTAGGACTCAAACAAGAGCTACGCAATAGGGTCAAATCCAACACTTTGAGATTATTCGACCCTGATCACATGTGACTTTAACGTATTCACCTAACAGCTAACTCTCATCACTCAAAGCCCACATAACACAAAGCAAACAACATTTGGACAAAAGGAAACAATCTTAAGCAACTCTATCCTCGTAGAGAAAACTGAACTAACATACAATGATAAACTCGTACTATCAGGCATAACCTAAACAGGCTATCCTATTGCTGTCTACTCAATTCTAGCATGCAACTTTTCATATACCGAAGCACATAAAGCAGGCACATAAGGCGTCACTCCTAGATCCTTAGTCCTATTCTAGCATGCTGTTCTACTGAAACTGATAAGCATAACATAAGTTTGTATGGGTACTTTGGGGAATACTTACTTGAGCTTGGCCGGTCGCGCACATTACACACTTTGTTCTTTCTTAAAACCCTTTACTTAGCCTTTTAGAAAACATTTTCTTTTTCCAAAATCTTTTAATCCCTCGATTTGAGTTCAAACACCCCCGAAGGTGTGTCCGAATCCCTCAAACCAGGGCTATGATACCAACTTGTAACATCCCAAAAATACGAGCCAAAAATTTCATTTTTAAAACATATACTTAGCAAAACATTTGAAATAAAATGTTCACCGATCATAACATTCTATAAAGATATCGCATGTCTAGAAAAACATTTCATAAAACATAATAATGTCAGAGTACAAATCCCCAGGAAGATCTCATAGTGCGAAATACAGGGTATGTGTGTGATGGGCCGCTACCGCGCCAGCTCTTTCCCCTTCGAAGAAGAGGTACCTAAAACCAAAACTGAAAACTGTAAGCACGAAGCTTAGTGAGTTTCCTCCAACATACCACATACCATACAATCACATAACATACATATATTGTCAGGCATATCTAGGTGCCCGACCTACCCCTTCGGTCCTCTCGACCGGGTACTGTCTAGTATACCTGGGAGCTGACCTCCCCTTTGGTCCTCTCAACCGGATACTGACCAGTATATCTGGGAGCTTGCCTCCCTTTCAGTCCTCTCGACCGGATACTGACTAGCATATCTGGGTGCTGGTCTCCCGTTCGGTCCTCTCGAACGGATACTGGGGACTATTTCACCCCCCTATTACTACCACATAACACATATATCTCATGATCTATCTAGCATGGATGGGCATGACCGCCCCTTCAGCCCTATCGACCGGTATACTGGGGACTATCTCCCCCTACTGTCACTAGCACATATCATCATATCATACTAGCACAATAACATATCAGAGGTAGTAGCAATCCTAGATGAATATCACAGAGACAAACATCCATCATACAATCCTACTGGTGGGCCGACATTGTGGCCGTAGACCCACCGTTACTGGAAGGTAACTCACCTCAAAGTAGCTGCTGATCTGCGTGGGAACTGACTGTCTTCTGCTGCTGCCGCTCCGGAAATCCTCCAGCTCAAGGAAATCACTGAGATAACCCAAATATGTCTGGCCTCCTTCTTCTCTTCTTGATCTATTCTCCTTCCCTCTCCAAATCTTCAAGAAAACACACCAAAATGCTTCAAACTCACAAGGAACAAGGCTTGAACGAAGTATAGAGCTCTGAGGGTGAAGGGGGCGAGCTTGGGGGCGGATAAGAGGGTTTAAATAGGGTGCAAACCCTTGAAATTTAGGGTTTCATCAGACAGCTGGGACTCACCAAGTCCAGAATGTGGACTCGCCGAGTCGCCAACTTAAGCGTGCTCCCAAACCCGTCTCTACTCGGCGAGTCGGGCCTACAACTTGCCGAGTCCAAGGCTAAAAATGAAAATACTTAGATAGATTTTACGTACCAGGAACCAGGTGCTACACCCAAGCTTGAAGATTTATGAGTTTGATGAACTCCAAAGCATAATACATGTCCTTTTAGGTGTTTCTAGTCGTTTGGACTCAGAAAAATGAGATCTTGGCCGTCAAGATCTCTCCATGCATGAGATATGAGGACCTTTGTGAGTAAAGGATTATAGTTTATGAGTTTTAGACTTGTTCGGCCATGCTAAGGCTTAAAGTCACCAACTTTGTGAAGTAATATACTCTAGTTAGCCCAGATCTGAGATTGTAGCAATGGTCTTAATGGATTAAGACCAGGAGAGTGAGAAAAGTGAGTCTGGTACGTACGCCGAGCGTACCACCAATTACACGCAGTGTAGCGCCGAGTCCACCCTGATGCATGCATGGTCAGTTGTACGCCCAACGTAGAGGGCTATACGTCCATCATACACATTAGGTGTTGACTTTCGTTGACTTTTAGGGTTTTGGTCAAGTTGTGGACCTTGGAGGCCATGAAGGGGTAAAATGGTCTTTTACCATTCCGAGGTTTAGTAGAGAGACTTAGTCAACATCTTTGAGGGTTGTTAATATCAATTTTAATTAGAGATATTTGTGACATATGTTAGGCGGAGTCTAGACCGACAGTTCGGGTGTGGGATTTACTTACTTTACTTCACGAGGTGGGTCTTCTCACTATACTTACATGAGTGGTATTTATTGTGCAATCGGAGGGTCTTATTTGTGTTATTGACTGGAGGGTCTTATTTGCTTATACTGAGATATGTGATATTATGCAATCTGTTTTTGTGAATTATGCTGTTATATTACTCTATGTATATATTGAATTATGACCGGAGGGTCCATACTGAGCAGTGAGACCGAAGGGTCTTCACTGAGACACGGGACCGGAGGGTCCATACCGAGCCGTGAGACCGGAGGGTCTTCACTGAGACACATGACCGGAGGGTCCTTATCGAGATATAGCCATGAGAGGCTAGTTATTTGTGTGTGTGGTATTTTGGGGAACTCACTAAGCTTCGTGCTTACAGTGTTTGTGTAAAAATGTGTTTCGGGTACATCTAATGATTGCGGGAAGGCACCGGTTGTTTGTGTGGAAGTTTTAAAATTGAAAATTTTGTTTGAAAATTTAGAGTGTTAGAGTTGTGCTGCCAGGCCTCTTAAGCGCACACAACCTAGCCCCCTAAGTGCATACAACCTAGCCCCTAACTAGCTGGACCTAAACTAAGTTGTCCCAATACCTAATCATTCCTCATACACATCGATTTAACTTGATCATCGGAGCCTGTTCACAGGTTACAATCCATGAGGCGATCTAATGGTTTTGTTCTCTAATGGTAGCTAGGAGTCAAGTAAGGAACTCATTAACAATATCTACTTGAGATCTACAATCCAAATCTGACATCAAGACCTAATGGCCTGATTCCATGTCACATCAGTGTGTCTTATGATTAATTATACTTAGCATAAAGAACCAAATATTACCCAAATAGGTAAGGAACTTTAATGGTAGCTAGGAATCAAGTAATGAACTTACTAACAACATCTACTTCAGATCTACAATCCAGATCTGACAACAAGACCTAATGGCCCGATTCCATGTCACATCAGTGTGTCTTATGATTAATTGTACTTAGCATAAAGATCCAAATATTACCCAAATAGGTAAGGATCTTTGGTTTTTTCACATTTAAATAACCTTGTTTTTTTCGTACACATTTGACCGGTAAACTTATTTGACCTGTTCATAATAAGATAATATCACCGGTAAGGGTTATCACTATTTTTTGTAAACTAACTTTTCAGAATGTCTTAAAGTTGCCAACCAACCGATTTTATGTTTTAAAAGGGTAACTAATTCATATATTTTGTACGGTTACTTGCTATCACAGGTTGAATAGGTCACCCCTCTTCAAATTTTACACTTTTGATCCAAATTTTAATTTCTATTACAAATTCGGTCCGAATTTAAAATTTCGATACGGATATGCCAAAAATTATTTTTTACAAATTTATTTTTCTACAACTTTTCTAAGTCCTTTTTTACAATAGTTTAGAATATTTTTTCTTAACTTTTTTTTTTTCATTTTTATTAAATTGCAATATTTACTTAAATCTTTTTTTTTCCAACTTTTATATTCCCTCATATACATTGGCAAAAAAAATTTCATTACTTTTCCATTACCTAATGTACACTAGCAAACTAACTTTTTTAAAATAATCATTTACAAAAATTTTGTTTTATTATTTCCTTGGATTTTCTATCATATTTGTTATTTCATCAAATCCAAATGTCGTACAATTAATGAGAAAATGTTTTGTGATTTATAATCCAAGGAAATAATAAAACAACATTTTTGCAAAGATTATTTTAAAAAATGTTTCATATATGAAAAAGAACTTTGTTTGCTAATATATATCAGACAATACAAAAGTCTGAAAAAAAAAGTTAAGAAAATATTTCAACTTTTTTCAAAAAAATTGGAAAACAATTAAGAGAAATCTTCTAAAATATTATAAAAAGTCTTAAAAAGTTGTGGAAAAATAAATTTTGTAAAAAAATAAAATTGGGAAACTTTGTAACGAAATTTTATATTCAGACCAAATTTATAATAAAATAGGTGAAAAGTGTAAATTTTGCAAGAGGGCTGACCTATTCAACCTGAAATATAAAGTAACCATTCGAAAACATGAGTTGATTATCCTTTTAAAACATAAAATCGGTTAGTCGGTAACTTTAAAACATTCTGAAAAGTTAGTTTACAAAGAAGAGTGATAACAATTGGTATCTTTAAAACATTTTGAAAAGTTAGTTTACAAAAAAAGTGATAACTACACAGCTAATTACTAGTCATATTACAATATTGATATATTTAAATAGATCAAACAAGTTTAATGATCAAACGTATACGAAAAAAATAAGGTGCTACTAGAGACACACCGGTCTATTATTATATACTATTCTAGATCCCTATTTTTATATCATTATCCTATAATAATCACATCAATAATCATTAGACTAACTTTTATACATATATTTCATAATAACCTAATGATTATTATCTTTATTATTTAATAAATTTTTATTACTAACTTTATTAATTTATTAATTTTAAACTTACTTTTTAATAAGATAAAAAAGATAACAATAATACTGTTTTTATAAAAAAAAAAATTCATTAAATTTTTTAACCTTATTTTCATCAATTTTTTAACCCTGATTTTTAGATTTAAACCTACAAACTTAATATATATATATATATTCCACTTTAAAAATTCAATACATTTTATTTTTTGTTAGAAGTAAACCACAAACATCTATAAAAAATGAGAAGATTTAATGTTGCATGGAAAAAAAATTATATTTTTAAAGAAAATCAATAAATATATTGTATGACATATCTTTAATAATCAGACTAAAAAAAGTCAAAAGTTATGTAACTTAATAGCAAAAAAAAAAAAAAAAAAGAATACGTGACTTTTTTAGAAAATAAGTTATAAAAAAAGTCAAAAGTTGTTTGACATATTTTTAGACTTTTTTATTTTATTTTCATAAACCTAATATCATTAATTAAAAAAAATATATAAACCCATAATTTTTTTCCATGTCTGTTGATAAAAAAAATTACCTCAAAAAAATAATGCATTTGTACATATGTGCACTCGTTTATTAAATAAAAAAAATAAATTTATTTTTGTCAAACAATTTATTAACTTTCAGATGTATGTTTTGTTTGTTTACCTTTATATTTTAGTTACAACTTTCTTTTTAAAAATATAAATGTTAAATGACATTAATTAAAACTTAGTTGATATTACAAAATATTTTATTTGTATTTAGCTTTAATATAATATTTATTAAATAACAATCATTGGAAAATACTTTGTTATTAAGTTTGTAGTAAATAAAATTAATTTAACACCTAGGTTTAATAATAAATATCATAAAATTTAAAGGTTTAAATTAAAAGTTTGATGTATCTAAGGTTTAATTTGTAAATAAACAAGAAAAAAAAGCAACAAGAAATATTTTGTTTTAATATATTATAAATTAAATAAAAGTCACTGGAAAATATTTTATTATTAAAATTATAGCAAATAAAATTAATTTAACGGTAAGGTTTAATAATAAATATCATAAAATTTAAATGTTTAGATTAAAGGTTTATGTATCTATGTTTGCAAAGAAAAAAAAAAGTTTAACAGATGCGTAGCTTCTTATAAGCCAAAAAGGCGCCTGGCTTTTTTTTTTTTTTTTTTAAACAAAGGTGCATGAATATGCATATTAGTAGATAGTAGATAGGTATTTGATTGGTGTGTCTTAGGTTTAGTGTAGAATGATTTTTTTTTTTAAAAAAACAAAGGTGCATTGATTTTTGTACAGTGTATATGGATATTAGTAGATAGGTATTAGATTGGTGTGTCTTAGGTTTAGTATATAATGCTGTGTAAAATGAAAACCCAAAAAAATATGATTATCTAAATATATAGACAAAAACAAAAGTTTCGTTAGTTTCCTTGGCTATTAACCTTTTCTCCGAACAACAACCAGTCAAATTGCGACCTCGTTATTAAGGGTAGATTTTCAATCTGAAAATGTTTAGTATAGAAAGTCATCTTGACCAAATTCGACGATTTCTTAAGCTAAAACGAGTCAAAACTCAAATGGCTAAAAAATAAACTGACAAATATTTTATATTGTTGACTTAAGTGACAAAAAGTAAAAGTTGTGGTTGCTTTAATTCACCTAATCCTTTAAACAGTTGACAACCAATTCAAGAAGATATTTAGTTGTTGAAATATTGGTTTGACGGAGTTTGAGCTCATCCAATCCCGCCGTCATAAATTCCATTGACCATGCATTGCCAACCCTAATTACAATCCATCCGTACAACCATCATACAATAAATGTAATTAATAAAGATTTCATTTACAAACATATAAAAACACAAATAATTTTCATACAAAATTTATGCATTAAATATACTTTAGTTATGTGCTAAAACATTAAAAGAATATGTCAAAACTGTTAAATTAACATGTTTAAAAAAATTGGGTAATTAACTTTTGACTTAACCTACTGAACAGTATACAAGAATGCAATCAGGTTTCATATTTATTACTCATTTAACTGAATAATAATGGTATGTGTTTTTAGTTGTATTAAAAGATTTTTAGACTTAGTCTAGCATGTGAATGAGAAAGAGTCGTATAAAACTTTTATGATGCTTATAATAACTAATAGTACATAACACTACATAAAATTAATAAAGGGTCCCAGTTTAGAAATTGACCACAAGAAATAGCTACTCATTCGCATTCTAGTATGGGGGTACAGTTGAGTCATGAGTGGGTGGGTGTCTCATAAGGATTAGTTGATCGGTTTTTGGGGATTTTATTGTTGGTGTTTTCCCTTTATTGGTCCAACGTGCTTGCGGTTGTCGCGGGAATGCACCATGCAGTTTGTTTACGCAACTTTTAAGGTAAAGAAGTTAAATATCCTCAAACAAAATCTTTTTACTTTTCTTACCACTCATAACATTATGACAAATGTGAATATATTTTTAAAAAAATTGTAATGATAAATAATTTTTGAATGTTTGACAAATTTTAATGGGAAATTAAGTAATCTAGCCATTATTTTAGACTTTTTTAAAGATATAACATTTTTTTTTGAAAACTAACATTTTAGTCTGCAATTATATTGGTCATTTCGGATCCGAAAACCGGTCTACACACAAAAAATCTGGAATATGCGTGCCGGAATTAGTAGATTTGAAGCACGATCTACCCGTATTTCGGATCAAATTTTGAGCATAGATTCGTCAAACCAAGTAAATTCTAAACTTTAAGTTTTTGCATTTTATTTTCTGAAACAATTTACGTATTTAAGAATTGTCCGGAATACGAGGAACAACTCTGGAACAACTCCAGAATATTCGGATTATCTTTTATTATTATTATTATTATTTATTTTTTTTAATATACTTTGTTCTCATTGTACGTGTATGAATGTCATGTAAGTAATTTGTAATGTGTTTCAGATCGATTCTTTTAGTCCGCAATTAGGTATTGTAGGGGTTCCAGAATGATAACGTAGGTCGGGAACACGATGAACATGGTCCGGAACCCGATGATCTATTCCAGAATGATGATCCGAAATAACTATAATATATAATTTTTTTGTAAGTATTGTTTAATAACCCATGTTAGTCCAAAGACGAATAACGTGAATGTTGTTAAAAAAGTGGGTTTTACGAACGACGAAGTTGTATTCCATTTATAAGAGCTTTAGGAATTGTGTCCGATAAAGGTAAAATCGAAAAACAATAATTTTAGAATTATAATTTATTTTTACGGTAATGTATTAAATGTTCTTGAAATTTTGTTTTTGCAAATAAAAAAAGAAGATGTTGAGTTTCAAAATAAGATGGCAAATAAACCAAAAAAGATACCTATAAAATTAAGAAAGAAATCAGAAAGGGTGTTGAAACTTAAATTGAGAGCAGATAAAACTCCAAAAGATGATACAAAAGCAAGTGCAGACAAACATGTTATGATAAATTGCAATTATGTTTTTTTTTTTTTTTTTTTTTTAAATTATGAATATGTTTTAGGAAGTGTTTATTATTATTATTAAATATTTTTATGCACATTGGGTTTTAAATAGTATATTAATATAATTTAAGTATATTCTATTTTCAGTCTCCAACATCCAGTGACTCGAACGATGAGGATGAGTTGCCTATAGAGTATGTTATATCACATCTCGAAGACGAGCAACGACTGTCTTGTTGATACAACTGCATTAGAATGATTCGTGATTATCAACGTGCTAAACAACGAATGGTAATACTGGAAATTTCATTACCACCTTCACAGGCTGAGGACCGGAGAAAAGTATCATTGTATACTATATGAAACTGTTTGAAAATCATGTAGACACAAATAGTTTGCATCAGATGCAAGTTCCCAATTATTGGCCATAAATGTAATCTAATTTTAAATATGAATATTGTAATGTCTTTTGTAACTAAATTTTGTAAAGTAACGGTATGATTATCTAAACTGACAATTATCCTTTTTTTCATTAATGTGACATCCCCAATTTCACGGCCAGAAAAGACCGATTTGTTTATGTTTTGTTTTATAAAATCAGGGTAATCATTTGATTAAAAGAGTTGCGGAATTTGTTCCCAAAACAAAATATGATAAGAATCTATCAAAACTTTTCTTGAAGAACTGTATTTTCATTAAATAACAAAATCTCGGGATGTCATGTTCCGATACAGACCAAAAGCATAAACAGTATAAAATAGACCTTACAACAATTATTTATAACTACTGATCTATAATCCAAAGTCTCTCGTCATGTCAACCAACTTATGCTTTTGTGCCACTACCTGTGATACAAAGAAAACTGAGTGGGTCAGGCTTGAGAGACTGGTGAGCATATAGGGTTTTCAACCCACAATAATATAATTATTATATTTAATCATCAAACAATCAACCCAATTACCCATTCTCATTATCTTCTTTATTTCTTAAGGTTTTACCCTAAGAATCAACCATCCTTCATTCATTCGTTCCTAAGGATTGACCTAAGGAATTGGCACAAAGTCCATTGATGCCCAAGGTTCCTATAACAAACACTAAATCCATAGCTACCAAGGTTCTTCTATACAGTACTGAATCCATAACTACCAAGGTTCATCTATACAATACTAAATCCATAGCTACCAAGGTTCATCTACACTGTACTAAATCCATAGCTACCATCGTATTATTATAAAGAGATAAATATATAGTTGCCATGGTTTTTAGAGTACACCGGTGAACATCAAGTCCATGACACCTACAAGTTGCCAGCCTGCTAGTGTTCCATTTGATTGTCTAGAATCGTCCATGGTTGTCATCCCTACTCTGTTGAATGACGTGGCCATCGTTTGGGTAAAGGTTTCACTCATTTTTCACCTGTCACCCTCATCTCATGATCTACATCATCTCTCGTCTCATCCTCAAACTCATCCTTCATCACACACCAACTATTTCGTCTACCCATGTTCTACCCAACATATATGTAGATAAAACTTACATACACAGTTTAAATCATTTAAAAACCAGTATAAAACATTCATTCAACATTCATCTCAAACAATATATAAACACGTAACACGTATTTCATAGCAAATACTTCATATCTATGTGTTAGAAGAAAGTAACTACATACTCACTTGATAAGATGATGCTCGGACAGCACTACGACTCTTAAAATAATAATCTTCGATGAAACTGGGATATCTTCCAAAAAAACTGGGCTTCTCGCGGACAGAGTTTCGGCCCGACAACTCTATTTCTCGGGATCTTCGGGGCTTCAGGACTTGCTTCGGGTGTCGGGATGATATCGGGGCTTCGGGGGTATTTCTTGCAAAGTAGCAGAAAGAAAAAGTGGTGAAGAATGGTGAATTTAGCAAAAAAGATCGGCATCCCTCAAGTTCTATTTATAGGGTGCTGAGCATCAGATTACGCTGAGCATAATCTCAGAGTATGTGGGGTGTACTCCCTCTACAAGCATTATGTTGGGCGTACACCGGGTACGATGGGTGTACTGGCTCGTCGACATGTACGATGGGCGTACTATTTAAGTACGATGGGCGTACTAAGCGGATCAGATCGGATGCGTCATGGTCTCGGACCCGAGACACTCAAGTGGTGGAGTAAGGCGACGTGGCCCAACCCAGACCATGAACCATGAGTACGCTGGGCGTCCTCTGCATTTCCAAACTTCAAAAATTCGTATCTTTCGCATACGAGCTCCGTTTTTGACGTTCTATATATCCAAGCGTAGGTGAGACTATGCTCTACAACTTTCATTTAGACTCTGTCAGCTAATTTTGACTTTATTTTTATTATTACATTTTTAACAGGTCGGGACAGGAAAAGTTCATTAAAAATTCATAACTCCTCCATCTGACGTCCGATTTCGTCTGTCTTTTTACCGTTGCACTACTATTAACGAGATCTTTGATTCTCATTTAGATTGTTTCGGCTATAAATCACTCGATCTCATATTCGAACTTTAGGCTCCATACCGCTAAGTCGAAAATTCGAAAAATCATAACTTCCTCATACGAAGTCAGATTTAGACGTTCTTTTTATGCACGCTCTCGATTTAACGTATTCTATTACTTTCTTTTAGATTACTAAGGCTAATATCATACTATCATAAATTCACTATTTACGTCACACAGTTTCGTACCGGTTCTGTCACGAAACTTCGACAAGGTCATAACTTCTTCGTTATAACTCGGATTTTGACATTCTTTATATATCCGGAATCCTTGTCACCACCACTACAACCTAGTTAAGATTATTCATATTAAATAATCTTTTATCAAAAAGTCACTTTTGATGCTTATCGTCCCTAATTTGACTAGTCTGGATCTACGGGTGTTACAATTAACATTATTGCAAAGAGAATTGTAAAACCTAATACATACTTAGATTGGTTTCCACAAATTAGGAAATTATAAGGGATACATATTTTGTTCCCGGTCAATGAAATCTCTTATAATTCTAACATCTGTTAGACGGCCCCATTCTACACGTAGCTTATTAATCTCTGCATTTGCATTTTCAATCCACTTCTTAGCTTGTTTCACTTCTTTCATCGCTTCAGCAACCTAATTTTCTTTTTCATTTTCTTGTTCCGCTAGATCGTTTGCACATTGATTTAGTGTGCGACTTCTTTCAAAGTACCTTTCATTTGCTTCTTCAGCAACGTCCATAGTTTGGAAAACGTCATTAGGCATTTAATCGGGGAGTGGGAAATTTGGGCCTTGCAAAAACGGGTTATTATCTGAACAAACATAGCAATCTTCTTTTTCACAATGCCAAACACTATCGTGAGATGAACTCCTTCCAATTTTATTTCAACGTTGAGGATGCATGCTAGGTGCATTTTAAGGTCCGAAAACAATGTCTGAAACAAGTGTCTGAAATAGGCATTCCAGAAAGTGGCTCCGGAATGGGATTCCTGAATAAGGGTCCAAAATACTTTCAGGAATCTATGACATTTACTGTTCAGAATGACTACACATACTGTTAGGAATCTCTGACTTTTACTATTGGGAAATGAATACACATATGTCAGGAATCTATGACAATTACATACAAAAGCAATGTTCAGAATAATGGTCCAAAATAGCAGGTCCGGAACTTGGCTCCAGAATAAGGGTCCAGAATTCGGAATGACTAGACATATGTCAAGAATCTATGACTTTTACTGTTCAGAATGACTATACATATGTTAGGAATCTATGATAATTATTGTTCCAGAATTAGGGTCCAGAATGTGTTTCCGGAATAGTGTCATGAATCATAACCCTAGTAAATGTCATTATATAAAGGAATTCAAGCGTCCAAACTCTTTACCTTGTTAAATTTACTACTAAAAATTCATTTCTCATAATCCAAAGAAATGACATATTGCGATTGTGGCTCTGATGGTATTATAAGGACATTAACAACTAAAAATAACCATGGACAGTTTTTCTATGCTTGTCCTAAAGATGTATGTGAGTTATCCTTTTATTATTTTTCTTTGAATTAATATTAACTTATACAATATACGTTATATGGTTGATCTTAAATTTTTAGGGACCACAGTCTAGGTTTAACTCTTGGATTGACAAAGAAAAAGACAATAATTCTTTGATAATCAAAAACTTATTTCAGTCGAAGAATAAACTTGAAACCCAAAATATGCACTTGAAGATGGAATTAATCAGTAATTGGATTTTCTTTTTTGGAATCATTGTGTCCAAGTTGTAAGCTTTTTGTTCATCAACCAAGTTTCCCTTCTATAATGCTTATTAATCTTTTTAATATGTAATGTTTGCTTGTTTGTTAGTGTTACTATGGTAATTGTAAATTATGTTTTTTTTCTATCTTTCTAATATATAACAAATATTAGGGAAATAATAATATTTTTCATTACACACTGCAAATCATTACAAACATAATTATTTGCAATTACATTGGAAATAAAACTGCAATCAAAAGGTATGGTATTTCCCATTCTAATTGATGGGAAAGAGGATGTACGGTTTATATCTGGTAGGCAGTATGAAACACATCAACTCGATAATATATGTGAACCATATTAGGTAATTCATGGATGTCCGAATGACATTATGTCGCAATAGCATGACCGCATGCTATACCCAGAGTGCGCCAGAGCATGTATGACGGTTCAGATCAACAACACAAGGTTTTTTAAAATCAAAAGCTCAATAAATGTCGCACGAGAGCAGAGACGGGATCTTTGTTGCTTGCCACCGAACAGACTTTTGCATCCCTTTATGAAACACCATTTTAGTATACGAGATGAGTACAGTAGTCAAACTCGTTGAAAAGTAAATATGATCAAATGAGGTTCTTGTACAACTAATTAAATAAATTTAATATTTCACCCGGTATTTTACTTTCCATTAATCTGCGTTCATCGAAAGACCGTTGAATGTAGTCATGAATTGCCTCAGTAAGCTATTATAGATATATTGCGTTGATTTACCGATAACATAAAAAACAGGGAACATCAATGTTGAATACATTATAACGAATGTTAGGGAAATAGGCCCTTGCCTATTTCGCATGAACAATGTTGGAAAGCACTTAACGAGCATCAGGCTCAGCCGACGGAAGTTTCCTTCAAAATCAGAGACAATATATGAGTTGGATGTCATCCAGAACAAAGGTTGTAATGTTCTGTCAGAGACACCTCTTGTGCGCATACACTTGAACACACTTTTAGAAGTACACACATGATAAGAATCAGGGAATACATGCTCTATGCAAGAACTAACGACATCGTCCATATTTTTTATGAACAATACTTCCCTACCCTGTATCAGAGCTTCTCTTAACCTCATAAGGAACCAGGTACCACAATAGATATTATTTTCCACAACCAGACCAAATGTTATAGGGAGGGTGTGGTTGTTCCCCTTGATAGCAACCGCTACAAATATTGTTTTTAGGTAGTCCCCTCTAAAAGGGACACTGCCTATGATGATCACAGGCAAGAAGCAGCTTATAAATGCATGGAGCTGTATTTTTTGGGAACAAACACGAATTAATTTAGATGTAAAAGCATTATCAACTTTAAAGAAACAATAGAAAAGTACAAAAAACAAATATATCACTCATCCAATACCCACAAAACAAGCTTAAAAAAGATCCATCAAATCAGTTATGATGTGAGTGTAATTATGCAGGTTAGTTCGCCTAAGGTTGTGAAGGTAAATAGGCAGGTTGTTAAAGCTTTCCTCATGCTGACGCTCTGAGAAACTCATTTTGAAGCAGTTTTATAAGAGATAATTATGAATGACTTGGTTGAAGGTAAGGTTCTAAGCACACATGGACATATGTATAGGAGATGAAAAAATTAGGTTATAATCCGGAGTAGGAACTCTGGAATGGAGACCACAACTCTAGAATGATACGTTCTGGAGTAAGTGGTCATTTTACCAAAAAATTTTTTGGTTATTTTAGTTAAAATGGTCGATTATAAGGGTTAGACTACTCAATTTCCCAATTTTAATGTGTTAAAGTCCATAACAAGACTTTTAATCAGAATCTTGTATTAATAAGTTGATATCTTTAGGTTCAGCCTTTGCGTGTGTGGGGAGTACTACTGCAAGGACTTGTGTCGTTTAGGGGTCCTCTTTTTTTATGTATATAAGTGTAACGTCCCAAAAATTAGAAATAAAAATTTCATTTTAAAACAGACTACCCAATTAATCATTTGTTTCAAAAACCATTGAATAAATTGATTAAAAACCACACCTTATCAGAGTTAAGTTCACAAAACCGCGGAAAGAAATATCTTTGATGTGCATGTACAGTCACGCCGAACTCTTCTCACTAACGACCTGCAAAATGTTTAATCCATAACTGTAAGCATAAAACTTAATGATTTCCCCAATATACCACATATTCCATCATACATACAATGCATCCACATACAATCCTCGACTCTAGCGTTGAGCAACCAAAACTCCTATACACATAAATATGTCATACGTAACGGGCCCAACCCAAGAGTCCACTCATATAACGGGCCCACCCAACCATACATAATGGGGCCCACCCAAGGAGTAAACGGGCTCAGCCCAGACTCCACTGCCAGGAGCTACATCATAGTGTTCCGTATAATTGTCATGGGTCAGATCCTGGTCTTTCATATAATTCACAAAGTCATATAGTCGGGATCAGATAGACAGTCGAATAGATGATCCAACCAAGATCAAACAATCAAACAAGAACATCGCAGTAAGCCATTAGACCAAGAATTCTCAAGCTATCCAACTTAAACCACATAGAACCCAAGCTATCACTACCATATAATCATGTAACATAAACACATAGCAGATACTAGCATGTCCATACCCTTAGCAACTAGCCTTCCCTAGTTCCCTGCCATTGACCACTTATCAATTAGGTCATTCGTTGGTCAATCATACATAATCTTGATAACTGGCCTACCCCAATTACCCTAACCAAACATAACTCCGAGCAATATCATACGATCCACAAACAATAGCCTACCAGTCAACTAGCATACTTGTGTTCTAACAATACCTGTATCCTACCATGCAAAGGATATACAATAGGATACATGGCAAAATGAGAAACTTACTTGAACTGAAGAACCAGAGAAGCACATCAACACTCTCACACCTTGAACTGCTCAATTCCACGGACCGACTAACATCAAAAGATAAATCCTTAATCAACAATCCAAATCCTCAAAATTTGACCTCAAGTCAAACTGGTCAAAAGTCAATGTTCAAGTTAGTCAATGCTCACCACGACGTGGAGGCCTCTTAGATACATCGTGGGTACTGGGTATGTTCATACTAAACAATCGGCAGGCAGGACATCACCACACCGTGGGCTTGTCAGGACAAAATCATGAAGCTGGACTCCACCAAACTGTGGCAAGTCCTTAGCCACACCGTGGTTACTGGTAGATGCCATTTTTCTCTAATTAAGGACTTAATCCGTTAAGTCCTTTGATCCAACTTTCTAGAAGGATTCCTTACCCTCAAATGAACCATATAAATCCTTACTTTAAGGACATACATATCTAATTAATCTCTCTCCCAAAACTAGGTCAAAATTGGGTAAAAATGGGGTCAAGATTGTTGGGTTTTATACAAAACAAAATTATACAATGCGGAAAACAATTAACAATTACTAGGGTACATGCATCCTATCAAAGATCTATGCCATACACCTTGATAGCAACATACAAAATGAACAACTAAACTAGCATAATCCTATTGTAGTTCGAAAGTTACGAGGCTAAAGGTTACATACCTTTTAATTTTTATTGCAAATAAGTCACACGAATCCTTGTATTTGTGAAGCTTGGAAAGACTAGCGCCAAAGAAATGATGCCTCTAATGGTTTGTACCCAAACCCTAGCAACAAGAGCACAAAAGGAGAGAGGAGATAGTAGAATTTCAAATATGAGAGGCTTAAAAGAAGTAGTCAAAAATATGAAGCCCATCGGAGCTACTTATAGGTGCATGAGGTATCCATGGATAACCGTAATTTGAATATAATTATAATATCTCAAACTAGGCAGGTATCCAATCCCTTTACTTATCCTCCAGGGCTTCCTATAAGCCTTAGAAGACTTCCAAAAACCATCCCGGTGTGGGAGGTTCAGGAAGCTCTCCATTGTTCAACTTTTGAACAATGTCACATTTACTCCGCACACTTTCAATTAATTTAATTAATCCCAAAATCAATTCCACATTAATTTCTAATTAACTCTAGATTAATTATAACTATTTATAATTTATCTATTAATCATATAATATATTAATAAATTATCTTCTCTACCCAAATGCAATTCTTCTTAGTTGCTAGTTCTGAGGACAACCTAAAAAGGATTTTGCTTTTATTTCAAGAATATACAAATTTAGTTATTGGCGTAGACACACTAATCCAACAATCTCTCACTTGGATAAGTCTGTAACTATAATTGCAAGTATAAACATTGAAGTAAAAAACAATGTGCGCTTTCCAAAGCCACTGCCAAACTCTGATTCAAATTAGTCGTCGACACTAAGATAAGTTATCAACTATTCTTTCGTTCTTCAAGATACGGTATGGACACGAGACATGGATCAGAATCAATCACATTGTCCAAGATTCTATTTCTCAATCTCCTAATTTGTAAAGAATTTATCAGACTCGCTACTAGAAAAATACCCTTTAATGATGTGCAAACCATGACACACGCTGTTTTACGATACGCAAAAGTGTGTGACCTAAAAATAATGTCAGATCTCCCAAAATGTGAAGGATTTAGGACGCACATTTTTGCGTGCCCTAAAATTAGTGTTACAAAAAAACACGGAGGGCACCTTTCATAAAAAGCGTGTCGTGAAATCGTGTCGTTTTATATTTTTTTAATGAAACGCGCACATCTTAATCTTTACTAGCAGCGGGAAAAGGAATTCCCCAAAAATTAGAGAAGTTGAAAACCTGCCATGGCGATTTAGGTCTGGTTCCGTCTCCATCTCTCGTTCACTTCCATCTCCACTTTCTCTTCCATCTACAATCTCTCTTCCATAATAAAAAATTATTAGTTATGCCAAGTTCGCTTTCTCTCTCTACCTTTTATCTCTCTTCTTCTTCTCTCTAATTGACGTAGTGATCTCGGCTTGAATTAGTCTGTGATTCTTCATCGGTGAGCTGTTTTAGCTCAATGTTGAAGGAATTTCTCTCCTGTTTCCGGTGTCCTAATGGGCGTATCATCCAAAACGGATCGATTGAAAGAAGTGAAGGTAAAACCACAGGATAAAAGTGCTATTGTCCGGTATGTAAGGACTGAAGTGGATGTGAATGAATTGGTACCTCCTAGGGTCATTGATCAGACTTCAGCTACTATCTACAAAGCTCGTCGTAAGCCGACTGCGACAGGAGCAGTGGCTATGGGGATCGGAAAAGATGAATGGAAGTTGGAGGGTAAAGCTTTCAAAGTGAAGAATCGGGCTAGGAAGCTTGTGGATATTAGTTCACCTATGGATGCAGTGGAATATTATGAAGAAGATGCTACTGAGGAGGAGACGGAAGGGGATTCGGTGTCAGAGTCGGCTTAGGAATCGGATGCTAGTTTATCTGTGCCTGGAGATCGTGCTATCGTCAAGGAACCTAAAGGTGCTGATTCTAATAAGTCGAAGGTGGATGGGATCTATTAGGTCTCGATTGCTCCAGGTAATACTGCTTCACTTTTGAAGAATTGGAATGGTACTAAGTCTGATGAGGTTATTTTGAGTCCTAATTTGGAAATAAATAATGTTACAAACCAAATGATATTGGCTAATCCTTCTATTACTGTTGTGGTTGATCCTAAGCCACTGAACCCTATAACTGGTAAGTGTAATGTTGAGATATCTGGGGCTAATGAGGCTGGTAAAGGTAATTATAATCAGGTTAACGGGGCTATGAATGGGAATGCTAGAGATAGAAATAATTACAGGGGTAAAAGTGGAACTAATGCTGGCAATGGACAAGGGCAGAAAGGGAATTGGGTAAAACGTGGTGTTAGTCAGTGGAACAAGGATAAAGAACAAGATTTTGAAACTGTTAACAATTTGGTAAATTCGAATTCTATACGAGATGATACTATGAAGGGTAATTTAGGTATTAACAGATAAAATTTTGGTCTTATGGATAAAAAGGCGAAAGAGATTGATGGTAATATAGTGTTGTCTGGTGGTGAAAAGAAAAAAAACAATAAAAATAGATTTGATGTTTTAGGATCGATTGTAGAGGATCTTTTTGAAAAAATGGATGAGGATTCTGTTACTACTGGGAAGGGTATTTCGGGAATTCCTGTTGATACTGTCATGGATCCTTGTATTTCAGATAAGATGCTTGCTGTTTCTAATCTGAATTGTTAGAAGAAGAGTGGGGTTGGTAACAGATCAGTGGGTGGTATGCCTCAGGCTTCTGAGGAGAACAATATTGATAAAGGTTCATGATTTGGTCTCTTTTTGAATGGGGTTTTATGCAGGTTTGGGTTGGGCTGTTTGAGGTTTCTTGGGGTTTAAAAGTTGTGGATTGGTTTTTCTTTTTTAGCATTTTTTGGAATTGGGTTTGGCTTCTGTTGAGGCATTTTTCTGTTTGTTGGATTTTGTTGTTTTGGGCTTTTTTGAAGGTTGTGGAGTTTGTTAGGTCTATGGGTTATGTTTTATGGTTTAGAGGTTGGTGTATTGGTAGTAGTAGGAAATGGCTAAGTCAATGGATTTGGATAGGTTGGTATAACTTTTAGTGTTTGGGTGTGTGAATTTTCAAAATCTCAAAATATTTTTTTAGTTTTTATTTTTTAATTCAATTTCTTTTTTTCTCCATTCTTCAGGAAGCTATTGAGGTTTGCTCTTTATCCATCCAAGTAAGTGAATTTAATTGTTTTAGATTTGTTTCTACATTTGCTGTGTAATTATTTTAATGTCATTACAAGTGTTAACTCAAAAATCCAGGGAACTTCACTGGACTTGGCGGGAAGTTGACTAAGGCTGGTTTGTGCTTTCTATTATCTTGAACCCTATCGATCTCATCACAAAGGATGTTTATGAACTACAAAAAATGATAAAGGAGAAGAAACAGAGTCTTCAGAAAAATAAAAACAGAGAAAAAAACAAAGAACATGAGCAGGAACATGCAAGAGAAAAGAAGAAAGAATGGGTCTTTTTGATGAATAAAACATATAACTGTATACTTATTCTTTAGTTTTTTTACAGGCTATCTCAGAAAGTTTACAAATCCCAGTTCATGAACAATACTCTTCCCAAAATGATCAAAATTCATTGAGACAGTTTGAAGTGTCTGTAAATGAGCAATCACATCAGAGCTTGCAACAAATCTCGTCTCAGTTTCATGAGTCTTTAAGATTGAACGATTCTGACGATGACAATTTACACCAGGTTAGCTTTATGTTACCAAGTTTGTTTTTTGCTATTTTGTCTCTCAGATTAAGTCTTCACTTTTGACTTTTGAGTAACAGGGAAAGAATGCAAGTTTTCTGTCTAGTCATGTAACTGAAGCTCAAAGTTCAGCCACATAACAGCAACAACTTGGGTCTAGTGGTAGCATTGCATCTGAAATGATTCAGCCATTAAAGGTCAGTGAAGCCACAAGTGCCCCCATTTCTTATTCTGAATAAAAAATGGGACTTTTTGATGAAGAAACTTTGTTGTCTTGTGTTGTTCGTACAATTCCACCTGCTCCTGGAGGAAGAATACAAAAGAGTACATGAATTCAGGACACCTTGTTCCATATGAACTTGTCACAAATGTATATAATATCATTTCACTAACTTAAATCACATTCAATTTCTTTCCAAATTAGATAAGCAAACACTTTATTTTACAGAAGGTGATTGGGCGACTTTCAAGAGATGATACAAAACAAAAAGGATTGCTATTAGATGGTTTTCCACGCAGTTTCCGCATGCAGAATCACTTGAGAAGATGAAGATCAGACCAGATGTGTACATTGTTCTAGATGTAAGTTATAATAAGATTAACACATATCTTGTTATTAATTCTTTATATGCTATAATTTAATCCCTTAAACGCGGGTCCTTGATGAAATTCTAATTGATAGATGTGTTGGTAGAAGATTGGACCCTGAAACAGGAAAGATTCTAATACGATTTTATTGAGTTGTATGAACTTGTGCAGCATGAAGGCAACGTATTTTCGAGACTGTAAGTGGGAAACTAGAAACCCTTACCCATTTACCTCTTGTTTCATTAACCCAAAAATGCAGGGTGATATA
Source organism: Lactuca serriola (assembly GCF_051521515.1). Classification (NCBI taxonomy): domain Eukaryota; kingdom Viridiplantae; phylum Streptophyta; class Magnoliopsida; order Asterales; family Asteraceae; genus Lactuca; species Lactuca serriola. The sequence continues at coordinate 229,352,508 of NC_136409.1, read as the reverse complement.
TACCTGAGAAATCATAACCACCAGTGTTTGAATCATTGTTATTCCTCCAATCACTTACAGGCAAACTCCTATTTGGCAATCATGAACTGGTACCCATCAATACTTTGTTGCTCATCACTACCACGTTTCTTCGGGAAGACTCTGGCGGCGATAAGAAGACAAGGTTCAGAACCGGTAGCGCCCCGATATTTTGTGGTGGCAACTTGGTAGAAGCATCACCTTTTATAACTGTAACAACTTCTTTCTGACCCTTCTTGAAGTTTGTCTTTAATAGTCGTGCATCCAATTAAAGTAAGATCATTTTCTATTAATTCCGCCACCTTTTTTTTGGAGTTTCACATGTTTTTAAATATAAATATAAATATTGTTTTGTTTGTGAATTTTGAAGGAAATGGAATCTCATTTATTACCTCATCCAATTTTCTTGCACGATATCGTAGAGCAGTTTTTGACTGAATAAGTTTCTCATTCCAAGTTTCCTACATGTCTGGACTTAAATCCTTATATGCCAAACAAAGAGTTCGCAATCCAGCTTCTCCATATTGCTCCAAATGTTCATGTGAAACTTTCTTTAATTCATCATTTCCACTTGTTAATCTCTCAAAAATAACATTATCAGCTCCCTATCAAAGGGCATATTCTGTATTAGAGTCAGTTTCCAAATTTAACAGTTCAGTTTTTACTTACAACAAGTATTGGAGATAATTTTGTTTACCATCTTTTATTGAGTCCTTGTGGATCCAATGCCATTCAAGAAACTAATAGCATCATTAAAGCCATTTTTCTTTTTTCCCCTCTACTTTAGAATTTACTTTGTATTTTCCCTATACTTCAAAAATAAGTCTACAACTTTTTTCTGTTTCTTAATTCTGGGTCTCCTTAATTTGATAACACTTTTTTTTGTTATTTTAGAACTTCAATTTTGGGGTTAGTTCAATGCTTTGTATTATGACCTAATTTAAAAAGCTTAACCGAACCGAATCTTATCTGATTATTTATTTAGAGGTTTTCTTAGTCTCCATTACACTCCAATAATTTGTATTCTTAGATATAAAGTTCTTGAACTTTTTTGTTATAATATATTGCAAAATTCAACAAATATCTTCCTCATGCTTTCATGGACTTTGACTTCAAGAAGACCATTTCTTTCATTGCTATTTTTATTGCTTTATGTAACCAAAAAACATAAAACCTGAAAAATAAATCCAAAAAATGTCCTCTAATCTGTTAATCTTTATCATGCAACAGTGCTTGGGTGGATCTTCTACCATGTTGTAATATAATTTTTGACCATGAAACAAAGTTTGTTAACCATTAGAAACGTTGTTTTTCTAAAAGGGAAACAAAGTATTAACTGTTTCAGATTAATTAAATGGTTGAAATGTATTGGTTTTCCTGAAAATTTTGCTAGTGATAATAGAGATAACTTACACCGAAAGCAATATAAGTATGTCGACCATGCACAAGCCCACTAATGAACCCTGTGAACCTCAAAAATTAGAAGCTACTTGTTACTTGGTCTTTGTGAGTTTTCTTCCAACATAACACACATTCATTTTAGATGCATTTTTCTACCAAAAATGGCCCTGTGATAATACACGCAGAAAACTAGGGAACCATAAAGAAGCCTGGTATTGTCTTGACCGAGCAATAAGGGCAGATCCGGAAGATGTGAGTCTGAGATATCACCGCACCTCGATTTTTGTTGAGCTTGGAAACTATCACAAGGCTGCTGAATCATATGAGCAAATCTGGCAACATCGTCCTAAAAATCTTGAAGCATTGAAGACAGCAGCAATGGTTTCGACTTTGTACATGTTTTGTTTTCTATAATTAATATTATGCAATATTAGCAATGTGTTACATTTACTTACTATTGGAATTAATGATTATTTGCATTTGACATCTTAATGAAATGAATTATATTTACTGTTTATGGTATTTTATTTTGTATTATAAGACTTTTAATGTGTTATTTAATTTGAAAATTAGTAAATTTGTCAAAAATATATAATTTTAAAAACATTTAAAATTATGACACGCAAAAATGTGTGTCGTCTTCCTTCAGGGGCTTTCTTGATACACATTGCGTGTCATAAACACGCGCGTCGTAAGGTTACGACACGCAAATGCGTGTCGTCTTTCCTTTTGACAGGGCCTTCCTTAATATGCATTGCGTGTCAAAACTGCGTGTAACGCTTGTGTTTCCGGGCTTGCCATTTTTAGAAATGTAATAGTCTAGGTTAACCTCTGTAACCCGTTTTGAAATAATAAAGATTGTATTATTTAAGTATTGTGTGTTTTGTGCTTAATTGCTTAATTATGTGGTTTGATTAATTAAGAATAAAAATAAGCATCAAAATTTAAGTGTAAAATAAACTTAATATTTTTGAATAATGTTGTAGTAGTTGAAACGAGGTTTCCGAATATATATAGAATGCGCAAATCTGACTTCGTATGAGAAAGTTATGATTTATCGAAGTTTCAGCTTTGCGGTGTGCAGCCCGAAATACTCGATTTGGGATCAAGCGGTTTTTAGCCGAAATAATCTAAACGAGGATCGAAGGTCTCGTTGTTGGTACCGAAGCAATAAAAAGTTAGGCGAGAACGGACGTCAAACGAAGAAGTTATGAATTTATAACAAAGTTTTTCTGTCGCGGCCTATTAAAAATAAATAATAAAAATAAAGTCAAAATTAGCCGACGGAGTCTAAACGAAAGTTGTAGATTGTAGTCTCACCTTCGTGTGGATATAAAGAACGTCGAAAACGGAGTTCGTATGAAGAAGATATGAATTTCCGAAGTTTATTTAATATTTTGTATTTAAATTAAATCTTTAATTCGGAGGCATTATCCGAAGAGGAGTCAGCAATCTGATCCGAGGTACGCCCCGCGTACTCCGAAGTGTCGACATTCGCAGCAAGTGGCTTCGGATGACGAACGCCATGACGATTTTGGACCAGTACGCCCCGCGTACTCCGAGGCTCCGGCCTCCTATAAATAGGATCCGAAGGCAGCCGAGTCTTTTGTTCATTTTCTCTCTTCTCTCTCCCGTTTTGCATCGTTTTGCATGCCAGAAATACCCCGAAGCCCCGGTATCATACTCGAGCCCCAAGGCAAGTCCCGAGATCCCGAAGATCCCGAGAAGTGCGGTTCCCGAGCCGAAGCTCTGTCCGCGAGAAGTTCGATTTTTGTGAAGATCTTCCAGATCTGCTGAGGATTACTACTTCTGCAAGTCGTAGTGCTGTCTGATCATCTTCTGATCAAGTGAGTGTGTAGTTACCTTCTTCCAACACATTATTATAAAGTATTTTATATAAAATACGTGCTATGTGTATATATTTTGTTGTTATATGTGTGAATGTATATTCACTCTCTTCTATCTCATAGATCTGAGTTATTCTCTATGAAATATGTGTTATGTGTGTGTGCCTCATCTGTTATGTGAAATATGTGTTGATCAAAGCATGCTATACAAGTTTTTATCTATGTATAAAAATGTATATTTTTATCTACTAATATGTTGGGTAGAACATGGGTAGATAGTTGGTGTGTAATAAACAGATGAGAGGCCTCGTTGTTGTTTGATTTAGTCATCTAGCGGAGTTTAGATGACGACCACGGGCTATTCTAGACAGTCTTGTGGAAACATTAGCAGGTTCGCCACCTGTAGGTGTTAATGAACTTGGGTGTTCATTCGTTGTACTCCATCCCCCTCATGGTTGCCTTATTTGACTTATATTGCTGAGGTACCCCCGAAACATGTGTTGTCGCCCCGATGAAATATTCTTAGACTAGGTCCCTTATGTTAGTTGTCTTAAGGACATAAAGTGAGAATAAAGGGAATGGGTAATTGGGTTATTGTTGGTTGGTGAAAATTAAATATGATTATTTATTGTGGGTTGAAAACCCTATATGCTCACCAGGCTCCCAAGCCTGACCCACTCAGTTTTATTTGTATTACAGGAAGTGGCGCGAGGGCATAAGATGGATGAACCATCAGTTGTTTTGTTTACAAGTCTGTATATGTATATATTTGTTGAATGACTTGTAAGGTTATCGTTTATGCTTATTGGTCTGTATCGGAACATGACACCCCGAGTTTTGATTATATAATGAAAAATACATTTCTTTTATGAAATGCTTTGGTAAACATTGTTTTATCATGTTTTGTTTTTGGGAACAAATTCCGCAACTCTTTCAAATCAAAAGGATATACTCTGAAAATATTTTAAAAGCATAAATGAAAATCGGTCTTTTCTGGCCGAGATTTTGGGGATGTCACACTGCGCGTCGTAAATGCGTGTCATAAATGCGCGTCGTAAATAGACGATGCGCAAAAGCACGTCGTCTCTCTTTATGACATGGTCTTCCTTGACACGCATTTGCGCGTCGTCTGAGCCTTTTACGACACACATTGCGCGTCGTAAAAGGCTGTTTATCTAGTAGTGACTTCAATTGAACATATCAGTTAGTCTTAGTTGGGGCCAACATTGTATAGTCAACATCAAATCATCGAGGGGCCCAAAGATATTGTTTTTCCTATTAGGGAAAATGGAACAAATAAACTTTGACTACATAACTGTAACATTTACTCACCAAATCATATATGATACTATGTTTTATAACATCAAGTCACCGATGCGTTTATGTAACACCAATACGTAACTGATTTGTAAACAACAAATTATGTGTCTCCATTTGAAGAATAAAAGAAATTATCATCTTAGAATTACTTGTGCCAAGATCCATGAAGTGATCTCTAAGTGTGGGTTTATCCAATACTTAAAATCCCCATTTTTAAAAGTACTCATAAATATTATAGCAATTCTAATTGCAGTGTCTTAACCACAATCGAAAATCTACAATCAATTCATGACAGTCTTGATTCACTGCTTACTTCCAAAAGTATGAACGACTATGAAAGTTTGAATAATTTAAATTACCCAGGAAGTATAAACATGCAAAAAGAAACACAAGAATAAATAATTGTATATGGCAACACGATACTTATAAATAATTCTCTATTATTCATTCACCAAATCAATTACATTTAATTTGTTACAAGTTTCAAATATCACCTAACTATTAAAACTAACATCGTCTCTTAAACATATGCTCCTAGTATGCTGGTAATGCTTGAGTCTGATAAGAGCCTTCGTGAAAGGATCTATAACATTATCCTCTGATGACACTCTCTTCACCAATATATGTCCTTCTTCTACTTGATATCGAATATAATGGTACTTTCTGTCGATATGTTTGGATCTGACATGATCCTTTGGTTATTTTGTCAAAGAAATCACGCCTTCATTATCACAGAAGAGTTCCATTGGTTCCTGAATAGTTGGAACGACTCCAAGATCTCAAATAAAGTTCTTTAACCAAGTTGCATCCTTTGATGCTTCACTTGCTTCAATTTACTCTGACTCATAGGTGGAATCATCAAAATATGTCTTGCTTGGAACTTTTCCAAGTAACTGCTTCCACACCTAATAAGAACACCTATGCAGACTGTGAACAAAAGTTGTCTCGATCTGTTTGAAAGTTGGCGTCATTATAGCCAGTCACTCTTAACGTATCATTGCCGCCAAGAACTAGGAACATGTATTTTGTTCTTCACTTATACTTAAGAATATTCTTCACCGCAGACCAATGGGTTTTGCATGGATTTCCTTAAAATCGACTAACCATGCTCAAATCATAAGACACATCAGGGCGAGTACATGTCATTGCATACATGATCGATTCTACAAGCGAAGCATATGGGACTCGACTCATGTCAACTATCTCTTCATTAGTACTAGGACTTTGAGTCTTACTCAATTAGACAATATTATGAATAGGTAATTCTCATTTCTTTTAATTCTCCATACTGAAACGCTTCACTATCTTATCAAAATATGTACTATGGCTAAGACCAATAAGACGATTCTTTCTATCACGATGAATCCTTATTCCAAGAATATAGGCAGCTTCCCCTAGATCCTTTTTAGTGAAACATTTTCCAAGCCAAGACTTAACTTCTTGCAAAGTTGGAATGTTGTTTCCTACAAGGAGTATGTCATCAACATACAACACTAGGAAGGTCACTATACTCCCACTAGCTTTGATATATACACAAGACTCATATTCACTTCTACAGAACCCAAACGCTTTGAATTTCCCACGAAAGAAAAGATTCCAGCTGCGAGACGCTTGTTTTAATCCATAAATGGATTTCTTAAGCTTAGACACTCTATCAGGAAACTTGGCATGTACAAAACCCTCTGGATGACTCATGTAAATGTCCTCAGACAACTTCCCGTTATGGAAATTGGTTTTAACATCCATTTGCCAAATTTAATAATCATGAAATGCAGCTATAGGAAGCATGATCCTGGTAGATTTTATCTTAGCTAACGGTGAAAAGTTATCAACATAGTCAATCCCTTAGGGTTGACTAAAGCCCTTTGAAACCAACCTAACTTTGAAAGTGTATACCTTATCATCCATGTCGGTCTTCTTCCTGAAGATCCAATTGCACCTGATTATCTTTCGACTAGGTACATGATCAACCAAATTCCATACTTGGTTATCATATATGGACTAAATCTCACCGTTCGACGTAATATGGAAACCATAGAATGCAGGTGGCATGCTAACCCTATTGGACCGACGAAGGGGTAATGAGTTGTCTACTGTCTCCACTGGAACTTCTTCTGCAGGTTGAGTTCTATTGTTGTCAGAGGTTCCTGTATTGGATGAATCCTAAATTTTTTCAAAATCAATAGCACTCTCATTGTCCTCTTTGAACATGAGCTCTCTCTCGCGAAATACTCCTCTTCAAGATACAAAGACCATGTTATCACTAGGTCTGTAGAACAAGTATCCAAAGGACTTTTGTGGGTAGCCAATGAAATAACACTTCTCGGATCTGGGTTCGAGATTGTCATGAGTCTATCGTCTTACGACTGCTTCACAGCCCCAAACCTTGATATGTGTGAGCGAGGGAGCTTTCCCTGTCCACATCTCATGCGGTGTTTTGGCAACCTTATTTGTTGGAACACGATTCACAATATAGGTGGCTATCTCTAAGGCATACCCCCATAAATGAATAGGAAGAGAAGCTCGACTCATCATGGAACGAACCATATCTAGTAAGGTTCGATTATGCCTCTCAGCCACGCCATTAAGTTCTGGTGTTTTAGGAGGAGTCCATTTTGGAACAATTCCACATTCCTTGAGATAGTCGTGGAACTAAATACTGAGATACTCACCACCAATGTCAGATTTGAGTATCTTTATCTTCCTGCCCATTTGATTCTCGACTGTGTGCTTAAACTCTTTGAACTTTTCAAAGGTTTCCGATTTATGTTTGATCAAGTATATATAACCATATTTGCTATAATCATCCATAAATGTCACGTAAAATCAATTAGAATCTTTCGTGGTGGATCTAAATGGGCCACATACATCTGTATGGATGAGGTCCAACAACCCTTCACCTCTTTTACATGTTCCAATGAAAGGTGATTTTGTCATCTTACCTAAGAGACAAGATTCTGATGGGGTTTTGGTCATAAGACATCCTATGTGCTCATACAAACCCTAATGCTTGGATCTAGGTTTCTCTATTGTACATGCTTTGAATCCAAGACTATAAACCCTAATTCTAGCATATGGAAATCAATATTAACATATAATTAGGTTTATGATATTACCTTGATTGTTATGTAACAATAACAATCCCAATTCCTCCTTGAATTGACTTTGGAAGGCTTAGAGTCACAAGTGTCACTCCTCTAATGGCTTACAAACACCAAGAGCAAATGGAGAAGGTATAAAGAGAGAGGAGAGAGGTAGGAATTCGTCCTTAGGACTTCTTGGGAAGGCTTAGACGAATTCATGAGCCTTAGGGGGTTTATATAGGTGTAAAGGTTAGGGTTTTAGTCCTTATCCTTATCTAGTTGCTTTGGTGAAGGCAACCCAAAAGGACCATGCACCATCGGGTCAAGTACATACCAAAATAGTTATGGACTTAGACACTAATCCAACAGATTCACATTCATAATTTGTCCTAAGATCAAATGATTCTAACACTCTAGCCTTTTGGAGTTGGGCGGTGTGTTTCTTGTTTATGTGCCCAAGACGACAATGCCACAAACATGCCTTGTCCACACCATTTGACGAATCAATATGAGTCGCATTATTGCCTAAGTTATCAACACACATCACAGTTTCATACACTCCATTATAAGGTAAAGATTTAACCATAAAAACACCATTTTTGAAAGAAGAAATTGAACCAATATCATTTTCAAAAGAGTATTTAAAACCTTGTCTGAACTATGCATGAAAAAAAATTGTTTCGTGCCATTTCTGACAAGTAGCAACAATTTAACAAATCAATCATAACATCACTATTAAGCACAAGCCCATAAGTCCCAATCTTGGTGATAGATGAAGATCGCCTATTTCTTAAGATCAGATTGAGCTTCCCATGCTCCACCTCCTCACTTTCTCTTAGTCCCTGCAAATCATAACAAATATGGAAACCATATCCTATATTAAAAACCTATGAATGAGAAAGTTGTGTGTTATTGATTTGAATAGTGTAAATACCTGATGAGGACACCTTGATCTTTCCATCCTTCAACTCCTACAAGTATTTATGGAATCTTCTTCTTTAATGACCCTTTTCGCCATAATGGAAACAAGTGGCCTGTTTTGGATCACTGATCGTAGGAACATCAAAGTTTGGCTTCGTCTTAGACCCACTGCTATACCCTCCATCATGGGCCTTCCCTTTCCTGTTGGATTGGGAAGGAGTCTTCCTCTTTCTCCCTTTTCCAGATCTAATGGCTAGGATAGAAGAATTTGTTGCATTAGGAGCATGATTTTTCTTCATTGCCGACTCAGTAGTTTGCAACAAATTATCGATCCAGGTTAATGTTGTCTCCCTGTTGTTCAAATGATAAGTTAAAACAAAGTGATCATAACTAGGAGGCAAGGATTTAAGTACCATGTTAATGGCCAACTCCTTTTCGAACGACACATTGAGCCTATAGAGTTGCTCTATGCACCTTTGCATTTTCTGTACATGAGCACAAACTGATTCTCCTTCCCTAAGCTTGCATGCGACAAGAGACATGACCACTTCGTAGCACTCTTGTCTGGCCTTCTTGTGGAACTTTCCAACAAGGTCAAGAAACATCTCGTATGACCAATAATCCTCATAGAACTTGGCCAAATTAGGTGCCATAGTGGCCACCATGATGCGAGTTAATTTATATAATTACAAATTATAAAATAAGGATATCTCCTAATATTTAGGAATTCATTAATTATAACACAAGGCATTCAAAATTCAGAATCAAGCAGGATTAATATCATATAATTACCAAAAATAACACCACAAATCAGATTAGGAGGATAAGTACCGAAATTTGGAAAAATCGATTCTCACGTCGTGACAGATGCATTGACAAGTCGTGAGAAAAGTGTTTTTCGAAAAACAAGTTTAGTTCGATTCAACTGATGTGCAATCAATGTTTGACAAACCTAAGCTCTGATACCATTGTTGGGTTTTATAGAAAACAAAAATGTACAATGCGTAAAACAATTAAAAATTAATAGGGTACATCCTTCCTATAAAAGATCTATGTCATACACCTTAATAGCAACATACAATGAACAACTAAACTAACATAATCTTGGTGTAATTCAAAAATTACAAGGTCTAAGGTTACATACCCTTTGATTTCTTATTGCAAAAATATCACACCACTCCTTGTATTTGTGAAGCTTGGAAAGAGTAGCACCAAGGATATGATGTCTCTAATGGTTTCTACCCAAACCCTAGCAACAAGAACACAAGAGGAGAGACAAGAGAGTAAAATTTCAGCTATGAGAGGCTTAGAAGAAGTAGTCAAAAATATGAAGCCTTTAGGAGCTATTTATAGGTGAATGAGGTATCATTTGATAACCCTAATTTGAATATAATATAATATCTCAAATTAGGCAGGTATCCAATCCCTTTACCTATCCTCCACGGCTTCCGAGAAGCCTTAGAAAAGTTCCAAAAAACCGTCCCCTTATGGGAGGTTCTGGAAGCTCTTCATTGTTCAACTTTTGAACAATGTCACCTTTAGTCTCTGCACTTTTAATTAATTTAATTAATCCCAAAATTAATTCCAAATTAATTTCTAATTAGTTCTAAATTAATTATAACTATTTCTAATTAATATATTAATAATATAATATATTAATAAAATTATCCTCTCTCTCCAAATGCAATTCTTCTCGTTGCTATTTCTGAGGGAAACCCAAAAAAGACTTTGCTTTTGTTTCAAGAATATACTAATTTAGTTATTGGCTTAGACACCTTATTCCAACAAAGACTCCATGTATGACACCAATCAACATGAAATTCTAAATCTGAAACATATAATGACCTAGGGACCTCAAGAAGTGATAAAATTGCCAAATTTATCAAAACCAGCCATTCATATCAACATAACATGAAGGAAATGAGCTCAAAAATCTAGATCTACAAGGATGAACCATAAAGGTGGGAACTTGGAGACTTAACCAAGTCAAGAAGATGCACCAAGAGATGGAGACAAGATGTTAGATGATCTTTTTCTCAACAAAGCTTTCCGTCAACCTTCAAATGACCAAAAACCCCTACAAGGAGCTCAAAAGACAAGATGAGAGACTAGAGTTTCGAGATAGGAGGGGGATGAGGGGAAATGACCTAACCCTAGAGATAAGGCCTTTTAAATATGGAGGAAATCCAAAAAAAATCATGGATTTGGGCTGCAATAGTTACCACATTGTGGCAAACGAGCTATACGTGTTTTCATTAATTTGTCATGCCACGTCGTGGTCATCAACTCACCATGCCACGACATGTGGTTTTCTCCGAAAAACCATAACTTTGACCCATTTAAGTCTTTAGCTGATCCATTCTGTAAAACGGGTGTTACAATTAGTATTAAGAACGGATTAGGACAAAACAATGATTAATTTTTGTTTTGATTATTATTTTACAATTATTGATTTATCGCAGTATTAATGATTTTTGTTTATATAAAAAACATATTAATTTTTGTTTTGATTATTTTTATAATAGTTATTGCACATGACCTTCAAAATCAACAGACTGACATCTGATATCTTTCTCTAAAGCTTTATTAACACATGGACATATATCGGGTATCTTCGGCGAAATTTGTTGGAAACTAGACGGTTGAAGTTGAAAGTTAGTAATTGGTATTTTGAAGCTAAAAGTTGAAAGCTATATAGGCTTTATTTGTATAGAAGTTTTCGGAAAAATTAGTTATAGCTTCTTAAAGACGTAAAATGACATAAAACATAAAACATAAAAGTAAAAAGTTTTTTAAACTAATTGAAATAGTTTTTTTATAATAAGTTTTTCTTTTTTCACATTATAAATAAAAAAAATAAAATGAAAGTAATAATTATTTTATATATTGCCTCCATCAATATGTCACTTTGTTACAGTTTATAGTAACTAAGCCTAACCCCTAACTGATTAGGTTTAACAATATCTTGATTTATAGTGGCCTCCTAGTCCTATCAAATACCTATTCTGGTTTTGAAGAACGTCAAGTGTGCGTCCGGTTTAGAATGTATGGCCAAAAACATATAGTTTTTCGTTAGTTTTACCTTTCTTTTTTCGTTTAAAACCTAATCACTGGTGCCTAACTCATTTGTAAAATTAAAAGAATATTTATATTTATATATGTATAAATCCAAATGAAAAAAACTATTATCTAAAAAAGTATATAAGTGAAAAGTAAAATAATATAAGTCAAAAGTGCGTATAAGTCTTACAAATATTCTACCACATGTTAGGTCATTGCAAATCTTTATAACAATTTATAAAACACAATTTTGTCTCAGTGAAAAGTGATTAGTAATTTTTATATTAAAAAATTTCTATCGCATGTTACATTAACTAAATTCTTTCCGGTATGTTTCTTTTTATATTGCAATTGAAAAAATAGTTTTTAACTTATAAAAAGCTAACTAATAAGTAAGTTTATAAGTCGAAATAAACTATTTTTATAGTCTAATCAAACATCAAATTATAATAAGCTCAAAAAACAAACTAGTTTATACGAGTCCAATGGAACCTTAATCTATGGTAACTGTGCAATTTTAAAATACCAACAAATGACAAGTATTTTCATTTCTATAGGAAAGTTACAACAAATATCTTCTTAAATACAATTTCATAACTATTATTTAGGGAAATACACAAAAAAAAGTTTTGATATTTTTTGTGTTTTAATTACTATATTTTATTTCAGTAAATTAAAATCACATTTTTTTTAAAGAAAAATTCTATTGCGAACATCATTGTGATATATATTTGGAACCATTGGATTTTTTTAAAAAAGACTATCAAAAGATACAACCAAAACAAAGTTAATAACAGGGGGAGGGGGGGGGGGGGGGGGGGGGTTGCAAAATCACCTAAATAATTTACTTATCGGTTCTTCACATTTATTTTATTATTTCTAAAAAAACTCGAAAGGCGTCCGTCAGGGAGATCCTTTCTCCCCATTCGCATGTGAGTCGAAGTATTCCAATGTCTGCAACTGCCTCATGGTGGGCCACTTGTCTCACGCATCCTCTATGTAGACGATGCACTATTCGTGGGGGAGTGGTCCGAGCATAACATTAAAACCATTCCAAAATTCTTCGTTACTTCCACATGGCTTCTAGTCTCAAAGTTAACTTCAACAAATCAAGGTGTTTGGAGTCAAGTCTAGTACACAGGAGGTTTCCCAATGGGCTCGGTCGTTAGGTTGTGAACCCTTGATTTTTCCATTCACTTACCTCGGGGTTCCGGTGGGCGCTAACATGAGGCTCACAAAGCATTGTAAACCCATAATCGAAAGTTTTCAAATATATATATATATATATATATATATATATATATATATATCTTCGTTGAATTCGAAAGCCTTATCTGAGTAGGGTGACATTCATCAAATCAGTGCTCGTGTAACATCCCGACTCCCATGTATGAATTTAAATTATTTTATATTCATTTTGACACAACAACTTGACGAGTTGGAGGCCCAACTCGTTGAGTAGAGATTTGGATAGCCGCATGGATTTTAGAATCAACTCGACGAGTTGGAGCTGAGTGTGAAAACCCTAATTTTCTGGGTTTGCACCCTATTTAAAGGACCTTAAGCCATCTATCAATCTCCATCATCACCTTATCACTCTGAGACAAAACCTTATCGAGCTATCTTCCATTATGAGAGAGAGTGAGGCTAAGAGTGTGTGTTTTGGTGCATTTCTTAAAGGAACTTGAGGAGTAAAAGGCTTGGAACAAGAAGGAGTCTTTGGATCCGACATTCATTCAATGTTAACGGCCATTTGGAGGTAAAAAGCCATTATCTTGATATCTTGATTGTTAGATCTCTCCATTAGGGAGTTTATGGCCATTTTTATCATTTTCTTGAGTCATTATTGGTTTTGAGCTTACCTTGAAGCTAAGACTTCAGATCTAGACATTATTAGGCCCTTTTGGCCTAAAGACTCGAGTTTTGTCCAACTTTGGCCAACTTCCATGCCTTATTGAGTTTTTTTGTGGCAAATTTAGCCCTAGAAGCCATGTATGGACATAAAGCTTGCAGCTCTACATGGTATTTCAACCTTAGAAGGCTAGATCTAGAGTTTGGGGCCTTAGTCTCGCTTAAAAGTGTCTGAATGAGTGATTGGGCTGAAGGAACTCAACGAGTTGGTTAGGGTTTTCCCCTTTATCCAGGACGCTATACAAACTCGGTGAGTTGGTGAGACAACGCGGCGAGTCGAGTTGGATTTCCCCGATTTTCTGAGAACCAAAGGAACTCGACAAGTCGCATAGATGCACTTGACGAGCTGGCTCAACATGGGTTGTTGACTTCCGTTGACTTTTAGGGCTTGGTCAAGTTATGAACTTAGGAGACCATGGAGGTGTAAAACAGTCTTTCACCCTTTCTGATAGTTAGTAAAGGAATTAACTTAACATATTTGGAGTTGTTATTATAAATTGTTAATTAGATATGATTATGATATATGTAGGCGGATTCTAGACCGACCGTTGAGTACGAGACATACTTGTTTTACTTACGAGGTGAGTCTTCTCATTATACTTACCTGAGTGGTAATACTATGTGACCGGAGGGTCTTGCCTGAGTTATTGACTAGAGGGTCTTATGTGCTTATATTGAGTTATGTGATATATTATGCATTATGTCTTTGTGATTTATGATGTATATTATTATGTGCCTTATTGAGTTAGGACCAGAGGGTCCAAACCGAGTAGTGAGACCAGAGGGTCCCCACTAAGATATATGATTGGAGGGTCCAATCCGAGTTGTGAGACCAGAGGGTCTTCATTGAGACACATGACCTGAGGGTCCTTATCGAGTTACAGCCATAAGAGGCTATTTATTTGTGTGTGGTATTTTGGGGAACTCACTAAGCTTTGTGCTTACAGTGCTGTGTGAAATGTGTTTCAGGTACATCTCAAGATCACGGGAAGGCGCCGACATGATTGTACACACCAGCTAAAGATTATGTTTTGAGGATTCTGGGATATTGTCAACGAGTTTATTGTTTTGTGTTTTGAACAACTTATAAACTTGGGTTTGAGAAATGTTAAACTGTGTTTTCGTGTGATTTTAAAAATGAAAATTTTATTTGAAAATTTAGAGTGTTACAAGTTGGTATCAGAGCCTTGGTTTGAGGGATTCGGATGTACCCTTGGGTATGTCTGGAATCAAACTGAGGATTTGAGGAATTTTTCTAAAAAGAAATGATTTCTAAACGAGTAAAAGTTTTTAAGAAGAAACGAGATGAATCAGTGTGTACAATCAGCCAGAGCCTGAACGATGATTTTCCTAAAATACCCTTACTTGTTTATATTGTGAGATGAGATACTTATGAGATATTAGAGCTGCATGCCTGATGATTGGCTAGGTATTTCAGGAATTTAGAGCTAGAGTTGCATGATTCATGATGCCTTAGCCTAGGGGGGATGCTATTGATTGATATTATCTGCTATTTTCTCTGTATGTGTGCTGAGTAGGTGTACATGGCAGGAATATTTTAGAGAGAGATTGAGTCGAGGAGTAATCTTGGAGAGATACCTAGATGTGCATTGGAGGAATCTACTGAGAGAGCAGTTTGATATCCGTGAGGGATAGAGTACTTGTGAATTAGGATCCTAGGAGGAGGACTTGGGGCGACTATGGGTTGGTGTGGAAGGTAGTATTGGGCCCGTACTACTGAAAACACCGGATTTGTGTGCGACCCAAGTAAGAACCTTAGGATGCTAAGGAGCATGTAGGGGTGGGTAATTAAGTGTTCGCTGTAGCCAGTCCCTGATGATTTTTATGTTTGTGTTTCAGAGAGACTATGGTGATTACCCGCAACAACCCCGGGGGTGGTGGTACTAGTGACGAGGAGATCCGCAGGATCATTTCCGAGGAGGTGGTCGCAGCTATCAGGGAGGCCATTTGATGTTTGGGTCTATTAAGACCACATTGATTGAGACTTTTGATGAGCGATATGTTGCTGTCACAGAGGCTGCTGCTGCTGCAACCACTGCAGCCCTTGTAGTTGCGAGGCCACAGGGAGGTGATTCGTTGTTGTTTTGAGAGTTCAGCAACACGAAGCCACCAGAGTTTGACAGGACCCAGGACCCGATTTCTGCTATGAGATGAATCTCTGACATCGAGGGATGTTTCTATACTTGTTCATGCCCGGAGCACTTGAGAGTTCGGTTTGCACTGAACCAACTTCTCTTGGGAGCGAAAGATTGGTGGAAGTTTGTGACGACTGATTTTACTGTTGCAGACCATGCTGCAGTGACTTGGGAGAGGTTTGCCTAGTTATTCAGAGATGAGTATGTTCTCCATGTGGAGAGGGAACGATTGGCCCATGAGTTTCTGTCTCTTAAGCGGAAGACATAAACAATGACAGAGATTACGAGGATGTTTCATGAGAGTGCGTTGGTTTTCCCTGAGCACGTGTCTACGGTGCCGGCACGTGTGAGTCGGTACTTGAGCATTTTGAGAAGAGATATTCGGTAGTTCGGGGAGAACTCATCATATCGTACATTGGATGATTTACAGACCAATTCCAGGAGGAAAGAGATTGAGTTCGAGATTCAGACCAGAGAGGAGGGAGAGTCTTAGGGGAGAAACAGGAGACCAGTGTAGTCTCAATCATCGATGAAGCGGGCTAAGCCCACTGATATGAGAGCAGGAGGCCAGAAAGGCCGCATTTGTGGCAAGTGCGGCAAGAGTCATGAGGGATCTTGTCGAGCATGGATTTGCTACAAATGTGGCAGGGAGGGGCATATGGTGAATGACTGCCCCAAGGGATTTTCGGTTTGCTTTCATTGCATCCAGAATGGCCACCGGAAGGTTGAGTGTCCTCAGCTCATTCAGGCACCATCCCGGGCTTCTGCTCCTGCTGCTTTGCGCGTTACTGATGGCTAGCCGGGGAAGGCTGAGGCTCCGAGAGCTCGTGGGAGGGCTTTCCAGCTGACTGCAGAGGAGGTCCGTGCAGCACCTAATGTTGTAGCTGGTACGTATCTACTTTTTCATGTTTTTTTTAAGATTTGTTTATGCTTATATTGTGTTTCATATAGGTACTTTTCTTTTGAATTTCGTGCTTGCCTTAGTGTTATTTGACTCGGGTGCGATGCGATCTTTCGTGTCCTTATCCTTTAGTCGTCACATTAGTGTCAGACGCGAATCGTTAAGTCGACCGATGAGGGTTTCTATAGCTGATGAGCATGCAGTTTTTGCCACTGATGTATAACGGGGATGTGTTTTAGAGATTTTCGATGTGTAGTTTCCGATAGATCCGGTGTCGATAACGATGGGTGATGTATGTGTCATAGTGGGAATGGATTGGTTAAGTCGGTTTGGAGCCGTGATTGACTGTGAGCATCAGATGGTGACCATACGAGATCCTAGTGGGGGAGTACTTACCGTTTATGGCGAGGGAACTAGATCGGGATGAACATTCTACTCTGCTGCCAGGGCAAGGCAGAGTCTACAGCATGGATGCATAGGTTTTTTAGCATATGTGATGGATACACGGGTTGCCACTAAGAATCGGAGTTCTATTTCCGATGTTCCCGTAGTACATGCTTTCCTGGATGTTTTTCCCAAGTAATTGTTGGGTGTGCCTCCTGAGAGACAGGTGGAGTTCTGGATCGATCTAATTCCTGGGCGACGCCTATTGCCAAGGTATTTTATTACCTTGCGCCGCCCGAGATGCAAGAGTTATCCTCGCAGCTCCAGGAGCTGCTGGGGAAGGGTTCATTAGACCGAGTAGCTCACCGTGGGGAGGGTCGATCCTTTTTGTCAAGAAAAGGATGGTTCACACCGAATGTGCATCGACTACCGGGAGTTGAACAAGCTGACAATCAAGAACCATTATCGACTACCGAGGATTGACGATTTGTTTGATCAGTTACAGGGGGTGTCTTGGTTTTCCAAGATTGATTTGAGATATGGGTATCATCAGATGATAGTCTGCGAGGAGGATATCCAGAAGACGGCCTTTCAGACTTGTTGTGGGCATTACGAGTTTGTGGTGATGCCTTTCGGGCTCACCAATGCACCGAAAACGTTCATGGACCTCATGAACCGGGTGTGTAGACCTATGTTGGATCGGTCGGTGATCGTGTTTATCGATGACATTTTGGCGTACTCGAGGTCGAGGGAACAACACGAGGAGCATCTTCGGGAGATTTTTGGAGTGTTGAGGATGGAGAGGCTTCATGACAAATTATCCAAGTATGATTTCTGGTTACGAGAGGTCCATTTTTGGGGACACCTTGTTAACCAAAATGGGATTTTGGTCGACCCGGCCAAGATTGAGGCAGTTATGCGATGAGAGGTGCCGAGATCCCCATCCGAGATCAGAAGTTTTTCTGGGTCTTGTAGGCTACTATCGGAGGTTTATCAGAGATTTCTCCAATATTGCAGTTCCTCTCACCAGATTGACCAGGAAGGGTGTTATCTTTCCTTGGGGGCTTGAGCAGCAGGCATCATTCGAGACCCTTTGCCAGAGATTGTGCAAAGATCCAGTGCTAGCCCTTCCAAAGGGACTAGAGGACTTCATTGTCTATTGTGATGCATCCATATCAGGAATGGGTGTCGTGTTGATGTAGAGGGGGCACGTGATAGCATATGCGTTGAGGAAGTTGAAGCTTCACGAGACGAGGTATCCCACCCATGATTTAGAGTTGAGGGCGGTGTTTATTCGCCCTCAAGATTTGGAACCACTAACTTTATGGTGTCCGATGTACCATATATACGGACCATAAGAGCCTGAAATACCTTATAGATCAGCCCAACCTAAATATGAGACAGAGGAGGAGGTTGGAGGTAGTGAAAGACTATGATTGTGAGATTTTGTATCACCCTAGCAAGGATAATGTGGTAGCTAATGCCTTGAGTCATAGGGCAGCGAGTGCTCCGATCCGAGATGTGTGTATGAGGATGACGGTGATGACTCCAGTCTTAGATACCATCCGAGAGGCCCAAACGGGGGCTTATGACCATCTATGGGCAAATATGGGTGCCATATTTGGGTGAAACTCGACGGATTTTGATGGAGGAGGCCCATAGGTTGAGATTCTTGGTCCATCATTGGGCCACGAAGATGTATTTGGACTTGAAAAGGGATTATTGGTGGCCCTGTATGTAGAGAGATATGGCATGGGTAGTCGAGAGATGCTTGACCTGTCGTCAGGTCAAGGCAGAGCACCAACGTCCCCATGTGTAACACCTGAAATCAGAAAGGTCAAGAAAGGAAAGGAAAAACCCTAAGTAAAAGAGGGTTGACTCATCGAGTCCAGGGAGGAACTCGGCGAGTCGGAGCGGGATCCGGGTGTAAAGCAAGTGACCGACTCGGCGAGTCGGCAAGTGGACTCGGCGAGTCAGGTTTGGGTTGGGAAACCCTAATTTCGGGACTTGGTACCCTATTTAAGCATCTTAATCTCTTCCCTAGGGCTCATTTGCGGCCCTATAGTCCAGAACCAGAAACCCTAAGCCTCCATTGTTGCTCAATCAAGCTTTCTTGCCAATTTGGGTGATTTGAAGGAAGAAGGAGGAAGGCACACATTGGGGATTCAAGAATTGGCAGTAGATCCAGAGTTTGTGGTCTTCCAGAGATTTTGAAGGTAATGAGTCGCTACCTTCCCTCTTTTGCATATAGATCAACCTTTATCATGGGATTTGGGGCTTTTAGGACAAGTTTATGAACCATTTCGAGTTAGAAGCCCAGATCTGAAGTTGCTACTTCAGATCTATGTGTATCTTGGCCTAGAGAATCATAAAGCATCAGTCTATGGGTTGATTGTTGAGCCCCTTTGTCTCAAACCCTAGTTTATAGTGATTTGAGCCTAGATCTCGTTAGCTACACGTAAAGTTTGCCACTTTACGTAAAGAATAGGCTTTAGAAGAGTGGATCTACAGTTTGGAGTCCCTGCATGACTCAAAAGTCCTCTGCATGTATGTAGATCTGAAGGGACTCGACGAGTCCTTCGAGTGGACTCGGCGAGTAGCATGAAGATGAGGAGGAACTCGACGAGTGGGATGAACAACTCGTCGAGTCAGATGAAGTTAAGCATGAACTCGGCGAGTTGGAAGAACAACTCGACGAGTTGGTTGAAGATTGCCTTGGACTCGGCGAGTCTATTAGTGGACTCGGCGAGTCAGGTCGCGAAACCCCAATCCCTTCGAGTTGAGATTCGAATCAGTGAGTCGGGTGGAGACTCAGCGAGTTGGACAGGTCAGGACTTGGAAATAGTTGGACTCGGCGAGTCGAGTCGCGAATAGAAAGACCCTGAGCATATGAACTCGGCGAGTCATTAGGTGGACTCGGCGAGTAGGGTTGACCTGGAATGTTGACTTTGACCAGGACTTTGACTTTGACCAGAGTTGACCTTGTTGACTTTTAGAGGACTGTCAGACTAAGTGTCATATTGATATTGGTAGCTCGGAGAGCTGGAGGAGCAGCGGCTCAGGGGATTGTCGATCAGCAGCCAGAGGATTATCGGCGGAGCTCAGCAGTTCAGGTGAGTTTCCTTCCAGTAGGAACGGGTCTAAGGCCACAATGCCGACCCGTTTAGGTAGCAGTAGTTTTCGTATTTTAGTCCGATCTAGTAGTTAGTATGTTTGATGCCTTCGTGGCTCAGACAGGATTTATGTGTTATGTGTTCCGGGTTACGACCCGATGCAGTATACAGTATATGTGTGTTCATGCTAGTTGATATGTTTATGTTATGTTCTGTTCAGTTAGTTCCGGACTTCGGTCTGATGCAGGGGGCAAGGCCCCAGTTAGTCCGGACTTCGGTCCGATGCAGGGGACAAGGTCCCAGTCAGTTAGTCCGGACTTCGGTCCGATGCAGGGGCAAGGCCCCAGTTAGTCCGGACTTCGGTCCGATGCAGGGGACAAGGTCCCAGTCAGTTTCCGGACTTCGGTCCGATGCAGGGGGAAAGGCCCCAATTAGTCCGGACCGCGGTCCAATGCAGTGGGCAAGGCCCAATATGTGTTTTATATGTTATTGTTCGGTATGTGGTAGTTTGGGGGAGCTCACTAAGCTTCGTGCTTACGGTTTTCAGTTTTGGTTTCAGGTACTCAGTTTTCAAAAGAGGAGCTCGGAGAGATTGCAGTGCACACACCATAGTCAGTTAGCCTGGGAAATGTTTTACTCTGATAATGAGATTATGTTTGGAATCTAATACTCGAAAGTTATGTTATGACTTATGATACGTTTTTATAAATATGGTTTTAGTAATGTTTTAAAAAGAAATTTTTAGTTATGATTTTTGGGTCGTTACAAGTTGGTATCAGAGCCTTGGTTTGAGGGATTCGGGCGCACTCCCGAGTGTGTCTGAACTCAAACTAAGGAAGAGGTATAAAGTTTTCAAGAGAAAAACCATGGTTACAAAAGAATTTTGAGAAAAGAAAACAATTTTAGAAAAAGTATGAAGAAAAGAGTTTTAGAAAAAGCGAAAAGAATTTTGAAAAGAGAAAAGGGTGTGGTGCATGCAATCAGCCGAGCTCAAGTAAGTACTCCCAAATTACCCATACAAGTTTATGATCATTAGTTTCAGTTTCAGTTTTAGTTCCAGTTCCAGTTTCAGTTTCAGTTTCAGTAGAACAGCATGCTAGTATAGGACGAAGGATCTAGGAGGATGCCTTATGTGCCTGCTTTATATGTTTCAGCTTGATAAGAATTTCATGCTAGTATCGAGTATACAGTAGTAGGATAGCCTGTGTAGGTTATGCCTGATAGTATGAGCTTAGCATTGTATGCTAGTACAGTTTCTGTTTATGAGAATAGTTTTGCCTGAGTATGTTTCCTTTATCCGAATGCTGCTTGCTTTGTGCTTTGTGGGACTCTGGGTGATGGGAGTTAGCCATTAGGTGAATACGTCACATCACATGTGATCACGGTTGAATAATCTCAGAGTGCTGGATTTGTCCCTACTGCGCAGCTCTCGTTTGAGTCTAACCGTTGTAGGGACGAGACTTTTACTCGAAGGATTATCCGAGCCTTATTGCATGTGATGGTATTCAGGTGGTGGCTAATTGGCATTATGAGGAGGCCTTCAGCAGCTGAGGATTGGTTTGGGTGGAATCAGAGGTTCCCTAGGGCAAGCCTAGGATGAGAGTAGCAGAGATCAGTAGTAGAGAAAAGGGGACTTGGTGGAGTTGAGGTAACTCTTGAGGAAAGTACGGATAGATGTGGAAGGTAGTATGGGCCCGTACTACTGAAAGCAGAGGATCCGTACTCGATTCAAGAGGGGCCAAGGCAAAACCATGGAACTAGTAGAGTGTGTGAGAGATCCCTCAGCAGTAGTGTGTAAATTGATCAAGAATTGTTATTATATCAGCATGGTGACGTTGCGCGAGATATCAGTTGGCAGTTCAGGTGCCTGGGATGGATTTGGCTCAGGCTCTAGAGTCGGGCAGCATGAGGATCAGATGAGGGATTTCATTTCCGTAGAGATCATGCGCAACATCATTGATCAGACTCCAGTGATTTTCGGTTCGGTTAGAGAGGCTATTGTGGAGCTCATGGACAGTCATCTTGAGGCATTTAAGGCCGGGATAGTTTCAGGACAGATTGGGGCTCGTCTAGACCCCAATTCTTATGGAGTTCAGGGATCCATCAGGAAAGGAGATCCCATTTCTAGTTTTTGCCATCAGGGGACAGGAGTGAGTGGGGCACCCTGTCTCCAAGAGAGACCTTTGCATGATTGGATAGTTGAAGAGGTTACGCGAGCCATTCGCGAGGATCTGCCCGACATGGTTGCAAGGATCACTGATAGGTTAATTGCGAAGCTCCAGGATCAGACAGCTGTTGTTCAGTCGACGGGCAGTGTCGACAAGGGAACGCAGGAACGAGAGACGGGCAGGGAATCAGAAAGGAAGAGGAAAACGGATGAGACTCAGGAAGTCGCAGGTTCGGGCAAGAGGCCCAAGGGGTCGGATTTGAGGACGAGGAACTATCAGTGCCGCAGTCGATGCGGGAAGTGTGGTAGGACGCACATGGGTACATGCAGGCGTAGAAGTGGTAGTGATGCTGGATGTTTCAAGTGCGGCCAGATTGGCCATTTTAGCAGAGATTGTACTGTTACCATCGCCCAGGGACTTGATCCGATATGTTTCCATTGCAGTCAGAGGGGCCACAAGAAGGCCCACTGTCCGAGTTTGTATACAGCAGGGCAGATGCCAGCTCCTGCCCTTGGGACTTCAAGAACCGCCAGTGGTTGCCGAGGCCGGGCAAGGGCGCCCACGGCTCGGAGCCGAGTTTTCCGGTTGATTTCAGCAAGGATTCGAGAAGCGCTGAGTGATGGAGGTATGTATCTTTTACCTCCCTGTCAATTATTAATCATGTTATTATTTGTTATGTTGTTGCATTGATATCAATAAGTATATGTGTTGGGGGTATTATATTACCTACTTGTGACGGAGTTTTATGCCATCTGCATACCATGGGATTAGAATGGTGAACTGGAGGTCGTTCCCTCTAGATCAGGTTACTTCAGATGTGGTGACTGTAACATGTATATGTAAGATTCAGTAGTTCCTTACTACTTGCGGAAGGCGTTAGTCGGGTAATGATCATTTATATTCTCAGTAGTGATAATCCAGAGTTTTTAGTGGAGTAGCTAGCGGTCAGTAAGGAAGTGGGTTGGGGATGTGCACCCCAAACGCAGGTTCTCGGGATGTAGTCCCTAAAGCAAATACAGTTAAGGATCGAAGGGTGCTCAGTCAGAAAGCAAGAAGGGTGCGGATCTGATAAGAGTTAGTTGGAGCGCTGGCAAGGGTAAACGTTGGCGGACAACATATCGCCCTTTTAATGGAAGGAAGGTTGGGAATCCTTTCGACCAGTGAGCAATAAGGAGTTAGCCGAATCCAAGTGGGGGAGAACCCTCCGAGTATACAAGGATAAGAGCCACGTAGACCCAGAATGAGTGCGCGGCCTCTGAGAAGAAAAGATATTAGCACAGTGATTGATGGATTGAGAAGTTCAGAATTGGGAGTTCGAGGACCTTCCCAACAGTTAGTTCATGTAATCGAGAGGGTTAGAAGCTGGTTGGGAATCCAGGATTGGAGGACCACCTATAGGGCTCAAGTGAGTTGGAATGAGGATCCTGAGAACGGTTAGCAAGAGATGCTTTCGTATTAGTAGCCAGTGACAGAGTCAGCATGCAGAATTGTGTAGATTCAGGAGTTGGGAGTTTGGAAACTTCCCAATAATAGCTTCTTGTATCCGGATTAGTAGACGGTTGGTTTGGGAACCAAGCCGAAGAATTCCTCGACGAAGCGCTAAGTATATCAACGATATAAGATGTCGAGGTTGATGCAGTATTCAAAGACTGAGGACTGGTTTTGAGAAATCAGGATGAGGAATCCCTAACAGGACTAGGGATAGTCAGGATGTCGTCAGAAAGTAGTAGAGTGTTGTAAGTCTGCGGGGGTAGCCGTAGCATTCACTAGCAGTCAGATAGTAGTAGTAGTGTTGTAAGCCTACGGGGGTAGCCGTAGCATTCACTAGCAGTCAGATAGTAGTGGAGTGTTGTAAGTCTACGGGGGTAGCCGTAGCATTCATTAGCAGCCAGATAGTATTAGAGAGTTGTAAGTCCGCAGGTGTAGTCGTGGCCTTTATCAGATTGGTAGGCAGCATGAGCGCGTTGTTGGACGCGGGAAAGCAGTAGTTCCCACCCGTTCGGGTGCAGCAGTGAGGATATGGGAATCCACGGGTTAGATTTCGAATTTCCCAAATGGTTCAGTTATGGCTAAGTCAACAATTTGGCTATAGATCGTCACATCAGTTATGAGATCAGAGTAGCAGTGGACCGTTGGGGTTCGGGTATGTTAAGGGCTACCGTCAGTCTGGGAGCCATCGTGTTGTTAGTCGTGGAATTGATGATGTCAGGATGTGACGTATGGACCCGATCGGTTGGATCGGAAGGTTGTTAGAGCCACAGTGACAGGATAACTAGTGGAAACTAGTTCCAGAGAAAGATTTCGTTTAGAAGTCGTGGGAGCGACTAAGTGAGGAGTCCTTTGACTCCATAGTTGAGTTGGAACTCAGTGTTTCAGGCAGTTCAGTTTATCAGGCAGCTTAGTGTTTCAGTCAGTTCAGTGATTCAGGCAGCTTAGTATTTCAGTCAGTTCAATGATTCAGGCAGCTCAGTGCTTCAGTTAGTTCAGAGTTTCAGGCATGTTCAGTATTGCAGGCAGTTCAGTGTTTGGATAGTTTCAGAGTTTTGGACAGTATTAGTATTTGTGTTGCAATGCAAGTGCTGACAGTATAGTTGGTTAATTTGGAAATGGCAAGTCCCTCTCAGCAGGATCAGTTGAGCCTTCTGCCAAGTATAATTGATCTGTAAGGATAGCTAGGCAGGTAGCTTTTCTTTCAGGATGGAAGTCTCGAGTTAGTAGGAATTGAGTAGTCAAATGAGAGATAAGTAGGCTGGTTCCAGCAGCATCGATTCAGTATGGATGGCAGAATGGATAGAACAGTTATAGATAGTTGAAGTATCTTCAGGAGTCGCTGGGAGCGACTAGGAGATTGCGATGGAGTGTAGTGACCGGTGGGAGTCCGGTAACTCAGATATCGGCAGATTAGTTAGACCTGGGTAGTCTTAGTGCATCCGGTAGGCGGATGAGGGGCAACAGGATTTTCAGTCGGAGGAAGTAACGTTGAGGAAATTATGGAAAAGAGAAGGATTCAGTATGTACCAACAGTAGGGACCAACACTGTGAGTGGCTAGAGTGATGGAAAAAAGGGTGTGAGTTTTCCCAGACAGAGAGTTGGAGGCAGTTCGTAGGACAGTTGGCCATAGCAAACTTCGAGGACGAAGTTTAGTTTAAGTGGGGGAGAGTTGTAACACCTGAAATCAGAAAGGTCAAGAAAGGAAAGGAAAAACCCTAAGTAAAAGATGGTTGAATCGTCGAGTCCAGGGAGGAACTCGGCGAGTCGGAGCGGGATCCGGGTGTAAAGCAAGTGACCGACTCGGGGAGTCGGCAAGTGGACTCGGCGAGTCAGGTCTAGGTTGGGAAACCCTAATTTCGGGACTTGGTACCCTATTTAAGCATCTTAATCTCTTCCCTAGGGCTCATTTGCGGCCCTATAGTCCAGAACCAGAAACCCTAAGCCTCCATTGTTGCTCAATCAAGCTTTCTTGCCAATTTGGGTGATTTGAAGGAAGAAGGAGGAAGGCACACATTGGGGATTCAAGAATTGGCAGTAGATCCAGAGTTTGTGGTCTTCCAGAGATTTTGAAGGTAATGAGTCGCTACCTTCCCTCTTTTGCATATAGATCAACCTTTATCATGGGATTTGGGGCTTTTAGGACAAGTTTATGAACCATTTCGAGTTAGAAGCCCAGATCTGAAGTTGCTACTTCAGATCTATGTGTATCTTGGCCTAGAGAATCATAAAGCATCAGTCTATGGGTTGATTGTTGAGCCCCTTTGTCTCAAACCCTAGTTTATAGTGATTTGAGCCTAGATCTCGTTAGCTACACATAAAGTTTGCCACTTTACGTAAAGAATAGGCTTTAGAAGAGTGGATCTACAGTTTGGAGTCCATGCATGACTCAAAAGTCCTCTGCATGTATGTAGATCTGAAGGGACTCGACGAGTCCTTCGAGTGGACTTGGCGAGTAGCATGAAGATGAGGAGGAACTCGATGAGTGGGATGAACAACTCGTCGAGTCAGATGAAGTTAAGCATGAACTCGGCGAGTTGGAAGAACAACTCGACGAGTTGGTTGAAGATTGCCTTGGACTCGGCGAGTCTATTAGTGGACTCGGCGAGTCAGGTCGCGAAACCCCAATCCCTTCGAGTTGAGATTCGAATCAGTGAGTCGGGTGGAGACTCAGCGAGTTGGACAGGTCAGGACTTGGAAATAGTTGGACTCGGCGAGTCATGGACTGACTCGGCGAGTCGAGTCGCGAATAGAAAGACCCTGAGCATATGAACTCGGCGTGTCATTAGGTGGACTCGGCGAGTAGGGTTGACCTGGAAGGTTGACTTTGACCAGGACTTTGACTTTGACCAGAGTTGACCTTGTTGACTTTTAGAGGACTGTCAGACTAAGTGTCATATTGATATTGGTAGCTCGGAGAGCTGGAGGAGCAGCGGCTCAGGGGATTGTCGATCAGCAGCCAGAGGATTATCGGCGGAGCTCAGCAGTTCAGGTGAGTTTCCTTCTAGTAGGAACAGGTCTAAGGCCACAATTCCGGCCCGTTTAGCTAGCAGTAGTTTCCGGATTTTAGTCCGATGCAGTAATTAGTATGTTTGATGCCTTCGTGGCTCAGACAGGATTTATGTGTTATGTGTTCCGGGTTACGACCCGATGCAGTATGCAGTATATGTGTGTTCATGCTAGTTGATATGTTTATGTTATGTTCTGTTCAGTTAGTTCCGGACTTCGGTCCGATGCAGGGGGCAAGGCCCCAGTTAGTCCGAACTTCGGTTCGATGCAGGGGACAAGGTCCCAGTCAGTTAGTTCGGACTTCGGTCCGATGCAGGGGGCAAGGCCCCAGTTAGTCCGGACTTTGGTCCGATGCAGGGTACAAGGTCCCAATCAGTTTCCGGACTTCGGTCCGATGCAGGGGGCAAGGCCCCAATTAGTCCGGACCTCGGTCCGATGCAGTGGGCAAGGCCCAGTATGTGTTTTATATGTTATTGTTCGGTATGTGGTAGTTTGGGGGAGCTCACTAAGCTTCGTGCTCTTCTGTAGAGAAATTGGTCGAGGTCTACGTTCGAGAGGTGGTGGCACGGCATGGAGTGCCAACATCGATAGTGTTAGATCGTGATGTATGTTTTAGTGGGGTTTGGGACATTCAGACGGGCAGAGCGAGCGGGCGATTCAGACGCTCGAGGACATGCTATGCCCATGTGTTATGGATTTTGGTGGGGTTTGGGACACTTACTTACCCTTGGCTGAGTTTTCATACAACAACAACCATCACTCTAGTATCGATATGCCTCCCTTTGAGCTTTTATACGGGAGGAGGTGTCGGGCTCCCATCTGTTGGGGAGAGGTCGAGCAAAGAGTGATGAGGAGCACTGAGATAGTGCTCAAGACGACAACACAAATCCAAAAGGTTAGATAGAGATTGATGAAGACCCAGAGTAGTCAGAAGAGATACATATATCGGAGACGTTCCAAACTAGAGTTCTAGGTCGGCGATTTTGTCCTCCTGAAGGTATCCCCATGGAAAGGGATGATCTGATTCAGGAAGCAAGGAAAGTTGGGCCCTAGATACATCGGTCCTTTCAGAGTGATTTCATGAGTATGTAAGGTAGCTTATCGATTAGAGCTATATGCAAAGTTGAGCCAGATCCATAACACATTCCATGTGTCCCAGCTGAGGAAGTGTGTAGCCGACGAGACAACAGTGATCCCTTTAGAGGACATTCAGGTTGATGATCACAAAAACTACATTGAGAAGCCAGTGGCGATTTTGGATAAGAAGGTGAAGGTCTTGAGGAATAAAGAGATGTCCTTAGTTAAGGTTCATTGGCAGCATCGGAGGGGAACCGAGTGGACTTGGGAGCCAGGGTATGAGATGCGTGAGCAGTACCCAGAGCTGTTTCCGGAAAATGACTTCGAGGGAGAAGTCTAATTCTAGTGGGGAGGAGTTGTAACATCCCAACTCCTAGGTATGACTTTAAATTAATTTATATTCATTTTGATAGGGCAACTCGATGAGTTGGAGGCCCCAACTCGTCGAGCAGAGATTTAGATAGCAGTGTGGATTTTAGAATCAACTCGACGAGTTGGAGCTGAGTGTGAAAACCCTAATTTCCAGGGTTTGTACCCTATTTAAAGGACCTTAAGCCCTCTATTCTGACTCCATCATCACCTTATCACCCTCAGACAAACCCTAATCGAGCTATCTTCCATTGTGAGAGACAATGAGGCTAAAATGTGTGTTTTGGTGTATTTCTTGAAGGAACTTGAGTAAAAGGCTTGGAACAAGAAGGAGTCTTTGGATCCTGCATTCATTCAGTGTTAACGGCCATTTGGAGGTAAAATGCCATTATCTTGATAACTTGATTGTTAGATCTCTCCATTAGGGAGTTTATGGCCATTTTTAGCATTTTCTTGAGTCATTATTGGTTTTGAGCTTACCTTGAAGCTAAGACTTCAGATCTAGACATTATTAGGCCCTTTTGGCCTAAAGACTCGAGCATTGTCCAACTTTGGCCAACTTCCATGCCTTATTGAGTTTTTTTGTGGCAAATTTAGCCCTAGATGCCATGTATGAATGTAAAGCTTGCAGCTTTACATGGTATTTCAACCTTAGAAGGCTAGATCTAGAGTTTGGGGCCTTAGTCTCGCTTAAAAGCGTTTGAATGAGTGATTGGGCTGAAGGAACACGATGAGTTGGTTAGGGTTTTCCCCTTTATCCTGGCCGTTGTACAAACTCGGCGAGTTGAGTTAGATTTTCCCGATTTTCTAAGAACCAAAGGAACTCGACGAGTTGGGTCAACATGGACTGTTGACTTTCGTTGACTTTCGTTGACTTTTAGGGCTTGATCAAGTTATGGACTTAGGAGACCATGGAGGTGTAAAATGGTCTTTCACACTTTCTGATAGTTAGTAAAGGAGTTAACTTAACATCTTTGGAGTTGTTATTATAAATTGTCAATTAGATATGATTATAATATATGTAGGCGGAGTCTAGACCGACCGTTGAGTACGATACATACTTGTTTTACTTACGAAGTGAGTCTTCTCATTATACTTACCTGAGTGGTAATACTATGTGACTGGAGGGTCTTGCATGAGTTATTGACTAGAGGGTCTTATGTGCTTATACTGAGTTATGTGATATATTGTGCATTATGTCTTTGTGATTTATGATGTATATTATTATGTGCCTTATTGAGCTAGGACCAAAGGGTCCAAACCGATCTGTGAGACCACAGGTTCCTCACTGAGATACAGGACTGGAGGGTCCAATCCGAGTTGTGAGACCGGAGGGTCTTCATTGAGACACATGACCTGAGGGTCCTTATCGAGTTACAGCCATAAGTGGCTAGTTATTTGTGTGTGGTATTTTGGGGAACTCACTAAGCTTTGTGCTTATAGTGTTGTGTGAAATGTGTTTCAGGTACATCTCAGGATCACGGGAAGGCGGCGACATGATTGTACACACCAGCTAAAGATTATGTTTTGAGGATTCTGGGATATTGTCAACGAGTTTATTGTTTTGTGTTTTGAACAACTTATAAACTTGGGTTTGAGAAATGTTAAACTGTGTTTTCGTGTGATTTTAAAAATGAAAATTTTATTTGAAAATTTAACATGTTACAACTCGGGAACCTCCCAAACTAATTATTTTCTCTCTTCATCGCAAGTGTTGGAGTTTTGGAAGAACTAGAGAAAATCCGAAAGAGATTATTATGGGGTGCTTCAAAAGGAAAGAAAAAGATATATCAGGTTTAATGAGACAAATTTATTACAGATACGGATATGGTTGGTTTGGGTGTTGGTTCAATTAAATCTCTCAATACCTCACTAATCGTTAAATGGTGGTGGGGATTTAGGACGAAACTGCTATCGTTGTGAGTAAAAGTTATCCCAAGCATACACAACCTACAAAACAAACCCAACAACTATTATTCCATGAAAGTAAAGATAGGAGCCTGGAATAACATCGCCAACATAAACCAAGAACTCGAGAAGAAGGGCATTTTACCCAACAAAGTCATCGAGAAACAACAGGCACTATAACACCCTGTTTCGAA
Organism: Lactuca serriola; assembly: GCF_051521515.1. Classification (NCBI taxonomy): domain Eukaryota; kingdom Viridiplantae; phylum Streptophyta; class Magnoliopsida; order Asterales; family Asteraceae; genus Lactuca; species Lactuca serriola. Next base: position 229,322,179 of record NC_136409.1, on the reverse strand, counting down.
TCATTTCATAATTTAGGGCTGTGAACCGATATTGGTTATCGTAAGGCTTAGGGCCTTTGGGAAAGAGAGATTTAGACCCATTTGGGTATGTGTAATGTAATTTAGATGATCCGGGAGTTCGTTTTGTGTTTTGGAGCCAAGTGGTATATCGGTAAAGTGTCAATTCGTGCTTTTTATGAACTTTGGATTTTAATTCGGGAAGTTTTATTGCAAGGAAGAGTTAATAGAAGTGTAGAGATTCTTGTTACCTTTCTGTGGATATAAGAACCGTCAAAATCAGACTTAAAATGAAGAAGATATGGCATTCAGAAGTTTAAAGGATTAAGGGCTAACCTAGTATGCGGGGCGTACTTGAGAAGTATGTCGGGCATACTAGGCAATGATGTCGCGTGTTCTCCTTGGAGTATGTTGGGCATACCAGAGTTACGCATGGTGTACTCTAGTTGGATCCAAACCCTAAGTTAGGGTCTTGGACTCTATTTGAGCACCTTAACTCAACACCAAAGCCGATTATCTTCAGCCTCCATCTCTTTAAACCCTAGACTCGAAACCCTAGTCATATTTGGTGTAGTTCTTGAGCTTTTGGCATGTTTTCATGCGTTTTGGTGCTCAATAAAAAATAAAGAGTTTCTTGGAAAGTGTGGGATTGCTTAAAGCTTTTGGATCTAGGCTTTGTGCATCTTGATCTATCTTCTGGAGGTATAAAGTATCTATCTTGATGAATTTAGGTGTTATATCTAGTTTAAGGAGTATTTTGGGTTCATTTTGGTCCTTAGAGTCATCCTTGTGAGTATGAGCTACTCCAATATCTTAGAATGTTGGATCGTGGCTTTTGGGAGGTCCCTTGTTTATAAAATTGCCATCTTGATGAGTTATTTTGGACCATGCATGAGTTTTGGTCCCATTAAGCCATGCAAAGGAGTAAAGTTGCCAACTTTATGTGTTAAGACATCTCTTTAGGGTCATATCTGAGTTTGGATGTATTTGTCTTAACCATTAAGCTTTTGTGGGATTTTGGCCTTCTGAAGAGTACGCTGGGCATACAGGAGTATGCTCAGCGTAATGAGGGTGGCATGCTTTAGCATATTGTACCTTGTGCTTCGAGGGTGAGTACACGGGGCAAACCATTCTGGTACATGGGTCGTACTCCCCAGTATGTCATTTTGGGCCTTTTAAGGTTTGGGCCTCGTTGGGCCTTTGGACTTCTGACTTTGGGCCATAGATAGACTATGGGTTTTCTTGGAATTAGTTCCATGATGGTTTTTGGGCCCAATTAGGAAGATGGGCCATGTTGAGCCTTGGTTTTGGGCCAAGTAAGAAAAGGGTAAAATGGTTATTTACCCTTTAGGAAGTTGGATGATGGAGTGGGCCTTGGATTTTAGGTTATCGGGTTAGTTATTAATTACAATTGTATTTTGTTAGCTGGTGCGAGGTTACCCGGTTCAACGACTCGAGTTGTTATTTGGTTATCAGTTGATTGAGGTGAGTCTCCTCACTATACTCGTGGGTTGAAGGCACCAATGCTGGGTCACTGGGTTCTGATATGCTAAATGCCTTGTGACTCTTTCATGGTATGTTGGGTTAGGCCCATTTGTATGTTGGGCTAGGACCATTGTATGACGGGCTAGGCCTATTTGTATGTTGGGCTAGACCCATGGATCATGAAGGGCTAGGCCCATTGTATGTTATGTAGGTGCTAACTATCTTTGTGACTTTTGCATTTGTATGATTGGGATAGGCCTATTGGTTTGGCAGGGCTAGGACCATTATGGTGGGCTAGGCCCAATATGTGGGATGGGCCCAATGTATGTATGGTATGCGGTATTTTTGGGAACACACTAAGCTTTGTGCTTACAGTTTTTATGAATATGGTTTCAGGTACTTCTGGTTTGAAAGGGAAGGGCACGACATGATCGCATCGCATCCACCTATGTTTTCCGCATTAGCATTGTACTTTGATGACTGTTTATTATTATGAAATACTTTTAGATGTTTTAATAAAAGATAATTGGTGTTTTGATTGTAATAAAAATGAAATTTTTACCTTTTAATTTTTAGGACGTTACTAGTTGGTATCAGAGCCTTTGTTTGAGGGATTCAGGCACACTCTCGGGTATCTTTGAACTCAAACTGAGGAATTGATAATATTTTGAAAGAAAGTAAGTTTTAAAAAGATTTTTGGTAAAGGGAATAAATTTCAAAAAGGATTTTATAAAAACAAAGGGGGTATGATGTGTGCAATCAGCCGAGCTTAAGTAAGTGATTCCCAGAATACCCTTACATCTTGATATGTTATATGATATGAATGCTTACAAGCTGAGGATACTTTCATGAATTTCATGATAGATTGGCCTGATATGCGATGCCTTGTAGCCTAGGAAGCATTGGATGCTATGCTAGATTGGGAATATGTATTGGTATCAGTAATTGCTAAGTGTATGCTTTAAAAATTGTATACGGTTAGGATCATATAGCCCTAAAATGACTGATTTGGCCATATTTCCTGTTCCTCGTTTGGTTGTGGTCCTAGGATAGAATCTTTTATTCGACAGTCTATTTGATCATGTATTGTGTATAATTTGCGTGCACAAGGCAATTTGAAGTGAGAGTGGAGTTTCCTAACATGAGTTGTAGTATGTGACCTTGAATGTTCTTTGGTTATTCTATGGATTTGAGTGTTACTGCACGAATGTTGCTTGCTTTGTGCTTTGTGGAACTCTTGGTGATGTGAGATAACTATTAAGTGAATATGTCAAGTCACATGTTGTAAAGGTTAAATAATCTTAGAGTGATGAATTTGACTCTATTGCATAGCTCTCATTTGAGTCTAACCGTTGTAGGGTTGAGTCTATTACTAAAAGGATTATTTGAGCTTTGTGGCATGTAATTATATTCATGAAGTAGTTAGCTGATATTAGTGGGAGTTTTTCAACAACTGATGGCAGGGTGAGGTCGGAAACCCAGGAAAGCGTAGGAGGTGCTTTAGTGGGTTTAGTTGCATTGTTTAGCGAGTAATTGGAGTATCAGTTGAGAAGGTGACTTAGAAGATTTGGGATGATTCTTGAGGAAAGTTGGATAGGTGTGGAAGGTAGTATTGGACCCGTACTACTAAAAGCACGGGATCCATATCGAATCGAGGAGAGTCATGGAGAGTCTAAGAAGCTTGTTGGATAAGGATTCATGGTTATGTTCTAATCTTTTGCATGGTTGTTATTTTCATAATGGTGATGAGCACTCAAGAAGAGGGTTCAGGTTCTGGTTCCGACTCAGGCGCAGGTATTGAGCCGATCGATGAGCGGATGTGGGAGCTCATCTCGTAAGAGATTACCCGTGGTATTTTGGAGCAGACTCCAGTGATTTTCGGTACGGTAAAGGAGGGGATTATGGTGATTTTGGATGAGCGTCTGGGTGCATTCCGTACCGAGATTATGGCTATTGTTGGATCTCCTACTCTTTCGTTCTGTGAGTTCCATGTTTGTGGAGCTCCCAAGTTCTTTAGGGAGAAGGACCCCATTTCTAATAGGAGATGGTTAGCAGATATGGCTAACGCTTTCCGGGCGAGTTTCCGTCCAAAGGGGTCAACGGTCAGATTTGCCTCTTGTCTTCTGAAAGACAGAGAACGAGACTGGTGGGAGGAGGTAGACTTCGCTTTGAGAGGTGAATCCCTAGAGACGATGACTTGGGATGAGTTTGTAACCTGATTTAGGGTCGAGTTTGCACCAGCTATTGAGGTGGACCAATTAGCGAGGGAGTTTCACGACCTTCACCAGACGACTGAGACCGTGGAAGGGGTCGTTTCCATGTTTCGGGAGAGAGCTTTGTTGGTTCTGCAGTATGCAGTGGACGAGGAGATGAAGAAGGTAAGGTATCATGACATGTTGAAGGATGACATCAGGAAGTTTGTGTGTTTTTCAGGGTGAGAGACCCTGAATGATATGATTACTAGATCCCGGTAGCGTGGTATTGATTTGGAGCACCTCAGGAAGAGGAATTCAAAGCAAACTTGGATTTTAGTAGGCCATGTGAAGAGGTCCAAGACTCGGGACTCACGTTTAGGAGGCCATCAGGGTCATGGACGTTCTGCCAAGTGTGGGAGGACCCATGAGGGGGATGTCGGGAGACATGTCGTGGATGTTTTAGTTGTGGTCAGATGGGTCATTTTAGCACGGATTGCCCCCGTGGGTCATTTCCAATGTGTTTTCACTGCAACTAGGCGGGCCATAAGAAGGCCGACTATCCGATGTTGAGGGGTGGATCAGTGAGTGAGCCTGCTCCAGTTACTTTAAGGATCACTGACGGTTGTGAGGGTAGGGGAGGAGCCCTAGCAGCAAGGAGCCGAGCATTGCAGTGTCTGTCAGTGGAGGCTAGAGTTTCATCCATTGCTATTGTGGGTAAGTTATCTTTTGATTTCTTCATGCTTATTATCAGTATTTATATTGTCTTGGAATCTTGTATTGTATGGGTAAGCATTATCTTAGGGTTAGTTCTCTGTTATTGCCTGGATTATATCTTCAAGAATTGTTATATGCCGTTTTTGCATGCCAATAGTTGTTAGTGGGTCGTATCTTGCTGAGTAGGATTCATTTTGTTCCGTTGTTGTTCTGGTTCTTTGATGGGGTCAATTCAGGGGTATTGCTTGGAAGATCTATGAACGAATTAGCATGATTAGTTCTTCAGCAAAGTCATAGTTCAGAAGTGTTAAACTTTTGTTCAGGTAGGAACGACAATCGTCTATGGAAGGACCTTTGGGTCTAATCACTATCGTTGCTAGGGAAGGAGCAGTAGCAAGAAGATGAAGGTGGCAGTCGTTATGAGTTATTTGGACATTGGAAGTGCTAATGGAATTTCATAACCACGAAGGGTGAAGATGGTTAGAATGAAGAGATCCTTCTGAGAATGGGAAGTTGGAGTGAAGATTCACCAGTTTCGGTCAAGGGTTATAGTCTTTGTCACCAGCATAAAGGACTTAAGGATTTGATACTAAATCATGGGAAATGATTGGGGTTATCGGACTTGCTAAAATTTTAGGGAGTATTCATTCGGATATCAAGAGTTTGTGCGATCATCGAGATTGGCTAGTAATGGAACGCAAGCTTTTGCAAGCTCGGGTTGTTGACAGTTTAATCATAAGGTTGCGGGATGTATTGGAAATCCATCAAATCTTGAGGATTGAAAGGGCGAAATCGAACCCAAGCGGGGGAGAATCGTTGGTCTGAGGGATTTCACAAGAAAGGATATTCGTGTTTCGTTGCACGTGAGTAGTAACGCATGGTGAGTATGTGGATAGATCTGGTTTGAGGGTTGTGTTAGATCCTCTCTTCCTGTTCTTGTTTGATGAAAGATTTGGGGTTTGAAGCATGACCTGAACACCTGATTAGAGTATAGTCAGATACTAGATCGACTCATGATGATTATGGTCGGTATAGTTGATAGGCGATAAGACCATGGGCGGGGTCATCGTAGCATGGAAGTGTTATAAGACTATGAGGTAGCCTTAGAATTCACCAGGATAACATACAATGGTGGTAATGTATTAAGCTTGTGATGGAATTATAATATGTGCCAGATTAAGTTAGACCATTGTTGGGGTGGTCGTTGGTATGAAGGAGGATCAGTTCATGCCTCTAGCAAGGTGGAGGGTATTTTCGGAGAGTGTCTCCTTGTTATGGGAGGAGGAGTGTTAGGGTCCAAGGTAAGGTTAGGCCTGAGTAGCTTTTGATTGGGTGAGACCCGTGGGCATGGCCCGTTCGTTGGTATAGACTGGGTGAGACCCGTGGGCGAGGCACGTATGGTTATGGCAGTACGGGTGAGACCCGGTGGGGACCGGTTGGGTCAAGGTATTGGATCATGGTTATAGTGGGATGCTTATGTGGTCAGTAAGTGGAATAAGAGTTATGTATAGGCCAGGGTAGCGTTATCAGTTGGATTCTCAGGAACCTACTGACTAGACTAGGTATAAGACTGGTAGTATCAACGGTGGATTGAGGATTTTAATATCTCAGTTTAGTGAAAGTTTGCCATGAATCAGAATATTTCAGATGAAATGCAAGTGTAAATCCTTGGATCTCATGTTACGAGTTATGTACCGGTTTAGTGTTTGGTTGAGACTCGTGTTGGGAGTCATTAGTGCATATGCAAGATCTCTACTTCAACAAGTTATGGATTAAGGAATATGTATGTCGGGTTATTAGTTGGAAGGTTTAGGGTCAAAAGGATGTTTTCAGTTATGATGGTAGAAGGAAACCCTTGTGATTCTGTTTCAGAATGGTTCTACCTGTGTGGAGGTCAGGCAAGTTATGGGGCTTCAGAATTATGGCAGTAATGTATTGGATCGACAGTTATGGGATCAGTGATTTGTTCAGCACTAGAAGGTTTTGTTTGGAATGTTGGTTCCCAGGAGGGTGGTAAGGAGTGATTTCGAGGACGAAATCTAATTTAAGTGGGGGAGAGTTGTAACACCCTGTCCCGAATCGTTTCCTAATTCGGGGTTGTGACCCGAATATCGGTTATCATAAGGCTTAGGGCCTTTTGGAAAGAGAGATTTAGACCCATTTGGGTGTGGGTAATGTAATTTAGATGATCCGAAAGTTCGGTTTGTGTTTTGGAGCCAAGGGGTATAGGAGTACGCTAAGCGTAATGAGGATGGCGTGCTTTAGCAGATTGTGCCTTATGCTTCGAGGGTGAGTACATGGGGTGTACCATTCTTGTACGTGGGTTGTACTTTCTAATATGTCATTTTGGGCCTTGTAAAGTTTGGTCCTTGTTGGGCCATTCTACTTCTGACTTTACGTCATGGATAGACTAAGGGTTTTCTTGGAATTAGGTCGATGATGGTTTTTGGGCCCAATTAGGAAGATGGGCCATGTTGGGCCTTGGTTTTGGGCCAAGTAAGAAAAGGGTAAAATGGTCTTTTACCCTTTAGGAAGTTCGAAGTTGTATGATGGAGTGGGCCTTGGATTTTGGGTTATCCGGTTAATTATTAATTACGATTGTATTTTGTTAGCTGGTGCGAGGTTACCCGGTTTAGCGACTCGAGTAGTTATTTGGTTATCAGCGGACTGAGGTGAGTCTCCTCACTACACTCATGGGTTGAATACAATAATGCCGGCCAACTAGGTTCTGATATGTTAGATGTCTTTGTGACTCTTGCATGGTATGTTGGGCTAGGACTATTTGTATGCTAGGCTAGGCCCATGGATCAGGAAGGGAAAGGCCCATTGTGTGTTATGTAGTGCTAATTGTCTTTGTGACTTTTGCATTTGTATGATTGGGCTAGGCCCATTGGTTTGGCAGGGATAGGCCCATTATTGTAACGATCGACTTTTGAGGTATTAATTATTTAATTTTCTTAAATTATAGTTGGGCCAAGTGTGGATAAAAATGAGTATTGGATTGGACTTATGCACTTGGACCAAAGACTTGGGCCGCCCAGAAAACGTACGCTGGGCGTAATGGGCCGCGTTTGGAATCGGGGGCGCGCACACGTACGCGCAGCGTACCACAGTGTACGCGCAACGTACATGAACAGAAAAGAAAACCCTAATTTAAGGGTTTAAGGCGTATATAAACCCCATTATAGCCTCCCACTTGACCTCCTCAGATATCCATCACTCTCAGAAAACCCTAGTTCGTCCCCTTCTCCTTTGATTGTGTGTGGTTGATATTTTGGGCTCATTTTGTGAAGAAAAGCTTGGAAGAAGAGAAGAGAAGTGGAAGAAGGAGAACTTGAGTATCTTGAGCTCAAGGATCTGGGATCATTTCGTCATTTGGCATCCAAAAGAGGTATAAAGTTCCCAACTTTCCTGTTATAAGCTTAGATCTAGGAGTTTTGAGAAGTTTGGACCTTTTAGGTCCAAAGGAAGGACTTGTAGCATGCAACTTCGTTTTTGAGCTTGGGATTGCTATCCTTGAAGCTCAAAGTGTCCCTATAGCAATAAAGTTCCAAACTTTGGGGCCTTTATGTAGTCATGCATGAGATCTAACCATTTCCATGGAAGTTTGTTGCTATTTCTAGAGTTGGGTGCATTCGGTGGGTTGCAAGCCACCAAGTCATAGACTTTATGTATTAAGACGTTGAAAGGAACTTGGATCTGTAGTTGTAGCTTATGGGTTTGAGTATTAAGTGCTTAATGTGGTACGCGCAACGTACAAGCCCTGAAGCATGTATGCGTTGCGTACAAATAGGAACGCCCCACGTAATCCACATATTTGGGCTTGTACATTTTAAGGCCTCGGTTTGGGTCAATTGTTGGATTGTCATCTATTGGGCCTCAGCAAGGCCATCAAAACTTAGATTTTGGGCCAAGGACATATTGGGCTTATGTTAGGGTGCTAGATGTCGACCCATGATTTTGTTATGTTAGGGTGCTAGATGTCTGCATGACTCTTGAATGTATTATGTACTCTTATGCTTACTGGGCTGGGCCCGATGACCATTTTGTATGCTATGTATATATCTGTGGTTATTGCATGTGTATGTGTTTATATGTTATATGTTTATATGCATGTCGGGCGGGACCCGATATGTATACCGAGCGGGGCTCGATTTCGGACGGGGCCCAATATGTGTCTATTTATGCATGTATGGTATGTAGTGTTTTTGGGGAATTCACTAAGCTTTGTGCTTACGGTTTTTAGTTTATGTTTCAGGTACTTATTCTTTCGAAGGGATGAGCTCGTGATAATTGTAGAGCACACACCACTCGATTCCGCATTCTATGACTTACTCTGATAATGATGATGTATTGATAAAACTGTAATTGCTTTGGTTTTATGAAAATGATATGATTTACCGTATTATTAATTTAAAAATGGAAATTTTCGAGTCTTATTTTTGGGACGTTGCATATTTCTATTATATCATTTACTAACATGTTTATTTTTTGCTATAGGACACAAAGATACAAGCTCATGATTTAAATAGGGAGTTCCACATATTCCATCATCTTTTTAAAATATTTTGTAGAATATTATTTCTTATAACATCTATTATTTTAAATAATGTTCATTTGTAATTTTTTATATTTTTTTCATATATGTTGATTTCAACAACTTAATTTTTTTATTTGTCATATATCAATTTTAATTACTTTACTTATCGTAGTTGCACTACTACAAAACAGTACATAAGACTCGCCATATAGGACCCGGTTTTTGAAAAAACCGGGTTATATAGTGCAAAAACCGGGCTTTATATTGAAAATCATGGTATGTCACGGTTTATAGTAAAGAACCGGGTTATATGTTCGCTATTACAAATGAGCGCGAAGGCACACCATAAGATCCGGTTGTTTAAAAAACCGGGTTCTAAAATACAAAAACTGGAATTAAAAGGATAAACTTTATAAGACCCGTTTTTCATTAAGAAACCGGGATCTATTGTGAAACTAAAAAATCTAAACCCGTTTTTCAGCAACCGGGTTTTTTTGTAGCTTAGCAAAACTTGGCACCTTTTGAACCTATTCCTTATCTGCAACACCAAAGAAAATTAATTAGGAGATTTAAAGGTTAAACCTTATCAAACAGGTAAAAACCAGATAAAACTATCGATCATATATTAATTTTAAAGCTAACTTTTAAGATTATCACTAAAAAGCAAATAAGATTATCAGATGAAGGTAATTCTTTATTATATCATCAACCTTTAACAATTAATAAAATCCACAACTCAATGAGTCAGTTTATTTATTTTTATCATTAATTCTAGTTGATTACATAAATTTATTATCATTATGTGGTACAAGTTGGGAAAATAGTAATAAAATTCACTTGTTTCTTGTTTCGGGCAAAACAAAGTATGAAAATAGATACATACTTGAGTTAGAGTTAATGACCAATCATAGTCTTTTATAATGTCCAAGTGTTTCAAAAAAGCTATAAAATATTCCCATGTATGTGTTATGTATCTGTTGATCAAACAATAAAACTAGATAAATAAAACTTGTGTAAAAATTATAGAATGGTCTTTATGTTACAAAAATTATAGAAATGGTCCCTGTAATTTTTCTACAATTTTTCTACAGAAATTGTCCCTGTAAGTTTTCTTTTACAGAAATGGTCCCTGTAAGTTTTTTTTACAGAAATGGTCCCTATAAGTTTTTTTTACAGAAACGGTCCCTATAAGAAACAACTATGAATCCCTGAATTTACAAAAGAAGGCACTTTGCATAAAAAATTACAAAAAACGTACCTCTAATGTATAGAAATGCAAACTTTAACACACACACACACACACACACACACACACACATATATATATATATATATATATATATATATATATATATAGCAGAAAAAAATTACAAAAAACTTACCTCTATTGTATAGAAATGCAAACTTTAATATATATATTGTTTTAATGTGTTAGGTTTATGTTTTTTGAATTTCTTGATATCATATTACTTTGAACTTTGCTGTCAAATTATGTTTTACATCGTATTTTCTAACATATTGACACATGAAATACACTACATGCTATATGATTGCACACTATTACTCATTGTGATTTGGTGTTATCTTATGGTGATATGAACCAAAAGTGTATAGAAATGCAGAATTGGTCACTATGTTATACAAATGTACAATTATGGTCCATGTGTGATAGAAAATATACTAAAATAGTTCCAAACTTTTGTATTTAGAATATTTTACTATTTTAATGTGTTCGGCTTATGTTTTTTGAATTTCTTGATATCATTTTACTTTGATCTTTGATGTCAAATTATATTTTATATCAAATTTTCTAACATGTTGACACATTAAATACACTACATGTTATATGATTGCAGACTATTACTTGTTGTGATTTGGTGCTACCTTATGGTGATATGAACCAAAAATGTGCCAGAGGGATGGTCTTTCCTTATAATGATGGGTTAATTCACTCACTTCCTTTACGCGAAAATCACTTGAAGGTTATGATAGACAACATAGATGAAAGATATAAAGGTATTCCTGTTCCTGTGATGACAAATGAAGTTGGTACCCTAGAAGATGCAGTTGGCACTGTAATTCAATGGCCGCGGATCGCAATTGTTCTTAGTAAGGTACATCTTCATTATCCTTTAATTTTTTATCTACCATATATAAATTTTCTAAAAATGAGAGAATTCCCTATATGCTCCTATTAAACATCAAATTATTATATTTAGGCCGAAAAATAAAATATTTTGATGTTTAAGAATGGCATATACGACATTCTCGCTAATTAAAATGAGTTATTAATAGGAACAACAAAGCAAGGCGTCATCACAACAACAAATTCAGACCACAAGTGCGCGACCATCAACCGCAAAGGCTGTTATGGAAAAAAACATGCCTAACCAAAAGATCAACAAACCAAGGCCAATAGAATCACTTCGTGACCTTTTGAAGACCAACCTAGTGGTTCATGTGGTAGCCGATGCTGGACATCTAGAAGCTGGGGCGTTTGATTTTTCAGTTACATATGAAGATTATTATCGTTTGTTGAAAAAACAAACAGCTGATTTGTCCATCATAACAACTTGGCAGATGTAAGTGCATTCAAATTTTACTATTATTTGTTTCCATGATATTTTCTTTTTAGGCTGCTTATAAGATATGACTTGATTGGAAATTTTTTGTAATATTGTTTGTAGCCTTTTACAATTAATGCTTCAAAAACGTATGGGAAAGTGTGCTTTCCTAAACCCGTATAAGATTCTTGGGAAAGCCTGTCAGGAAACTCCGATTGATGTCGTCAATTATCTCGTTGATGCGATGCAACTTCATCATGGAAAATCGTTTCTTATCGCACCATACCTGCAAAAGTATCATATGTTGCTATCTATATTAATAGTTATTTTTTTGTGTGTTTTTATACTAAAATTTCAAAACATTACTAGTATGCATTGGGTCCTCTTGGTGATTTGCCCTTCAAATCATATTGTATACATTTTGGATTCTCTGATGAAGCCTATGAAAAATCCGGTTGACAACTACTACCTTCTCAAACTTTTGGAAAAGTAAGAAATTTTTTAATATGACATGAAAATAACATTCTTTCTATAAGTTTGAATACAACTCTGCTGCTTGTTTATTTTTAGGGCTTTTGAGAGGTATGAAAAGAACACATCAATTCCAATTGTATGGAAGCTCACTGAGGTAATTTATCTTATTACGTATCCACTAGTTAGATGTAGTTTCGTTTGTGATTTATGTTTACCTTTTATCACAATTTTAGTGCAACCAAGCTGGTGTATTGGAACGTGAGCTAAGTGGACATTATGTAATGAATTGGATCTTTGATTTCGTGTTGAACAGACAACATGGATTTCCGAGTAGAGTAAGTAATTCTAAAATAATCTTTTCTTTTAAAGCAAGAAACAAAGTGTTTCATTATTTAGTAGTTTAAATTTTATTTTCATATAGTTTGGTACCCTTTGGAATGACAAAATTGCATTTGAGGAAAAGGCGTTGGTTACAACTGTTGCTACATGGGCCAGAGAATTTCTGAAAAATTTTATGAATGATGTGGTTGTCTAAAAGTGCATATAAGGTTAGTTGTTAATCTTTATAACATCCTACTTTTAGTTTAATGATTGTTTGCTAAATTCAACTCTGTTAAAATGATAGACAAAAAAACTAATTATTTGTTGTGTTTTGTTTTTTTAGTGAGGATGAAGGGTAGTTGTTGTGTTTTGCTTTTAAGTGAGGTTGGAGGATAGCTGCAACATTTGATTATTGGACAATACCTCTGCATGGGAAAACAATTTTATTTTTGAATTTATTTATGTAAGTTTGATGTACTTCGAAATGACCAAATCATGGAGTTTTTAGAAACACTTAAGCATGTTTTTATCGATGACCATAATGATTGGTTATTTAGCATGTTTATATTAATATAATTTGTTCATCAATTCATAATTTTTGTTTTGTTTTGAATGTGTGCTTTGAATGCAAGTATCAATTTGTGTTTTTTATATGGTTATTTGAATAAATTTGTCAACAATTTAATCCTTATAAGCATGCTTTCTGGTGGTACTGTGGGTAGGCGGTTTTTGCAAGGCTGAAAAAAGACCCGGTTATATTCATGGAACCGGTCCATATTTAATCTTTATATGACCCGGTTTGAGGATTGGAACCGGGCTCTTTTAGCCATATATGACCCGGTTTTGTATGCTTAGACCGTGTCCTAATCTTCATATTTGACCAAAGATTGGGCGTTATGTTCCACTTATATGTCCCGGTTTTATGAACAACCGGTTTCTTTTGTGTTGGATAGGAGCCGGTTCTAAAACCGGGTTCTATTCGTTTTTTCACATAGGTCTCGCTGGCTTTAGGACCCGGTTCAAAACCGGGTTATTTAATTGAAATAACCGGGTCCTATAAGCTTTTTTGTAGTAGTGTTGTTTTATTTCTATAATTAATTTAACATTTCATTATATAATATCATTTTTTTCATTAAGTTACAAATAAAATTTTTCTCATATATCTTGAAAAATAATTTCACATATTTATTTGAATCAACGATTATAATTTTAAATAAATAAAAAAACTTAAATTTCTAAATTAATAATTTTTTTAAAATAATTTATGAATAATTATGAGTTTTTATTATAAAATTTTAATTATAAAAGCATATAACGTAGTTAATTAATAATTATGATGTTGATTTCTAAAATTAAAATTAAAAGAATATTTCTATATTTTTCTACAAATGGTCATATAACCCACGATGGCTACAGTTGAAAATCCGTTGCTAGGTGCAAGTCTTTATTAAGCAACTCCAAACCTTCCCCCATAACCATCACCCCAAAAAGTCTCCCCCACTACTCTCCATTTCTCTTATAAAGCAACTCAAAATCCGATCAACATATTCAGTTATCTCAAAAAACCTCTCACTGTGTGTGAAGAAGAAGAAGAAGATGCCTGAATTCATGAAATCTAAAACAGTTCAAACAACACTAGCAGTAGCAGATGCGCTTTCCTTTTACTGTGCGATTACAATAGTAGCACTCATGCTCACCGGCGCTTTTAGAGATGATCAGAATTTCAGTTATTCTCTCAGCACCACCGCCGGAGGAGGAGGAAACAGGCTGCCGGTGCTGAACCGCCGGCCATGTGATGAGATATACGTGGTCGGAGAAGGAGAAACTCTTCACACCATAAGCGATAAGTGTGGAGACCCGTTTATTGTGGAAAAAAACCCTCATATCCATGATCCCGATGATGTTTTCCCTGGCCTCGTCATCAAGATCACCCCTTCTTCTTCTTCTTCTTCTTCTGGTTCATAAATCAGCAGATTTTCTTTTTCTTTTTGTAATTTGATATCCCTCGTTATGTAACAGATGTGGAGAATTGATCAATGATAACATATATACTAGTTCTTATTATCAATTTTTTTTTTGTCTTTATGTAAATATGATAGTATTTAGCTTCGAAATTATGGTTTCGCATATACTTTTTTATAGTTAATAATCATTAAAAAGATGATTAAAACCATTTATACTCTTAGCTTTGTAAGTTTTAATTGTAGGTAGCTTTCGTGTCATATTAAACCTATGATGAAAAATGTGAGATTAGACTCAAAGTTCTTATTATTCTTGTTAAATTCGAAGAAACCTAATTAGAATTATAAAGTTAATATCCATGACTCCAATTCATGAAGGTTCTAGGTGTCTTCATTTCTAAATCATTTATAAAATCTCAATAACATGCCATATGTTGATGTGGAATATTATTAATAAAGTAATGGTCAAAAGTTAGAATTTGGCAAAGGTGAGGGGGGTAATAAACAATGAATAAGTTAATTCCTTTTTCCCATTAGAGAATGGAGAACCAAAAACGTAATTTTGTACTTGGTTTCAAGTCGGGATTTGTTGAATCACTAGTATAGAAATAAATTGTCAAAAGGAATCACTATTATAGACATCCTATGAAGAAAGTGTGTAGGCCTCAGTTTTTTATTTTTTACAAAAATAAGTACAATAAATAAATTATCTTTACTACATCTACGAATCATATTAAAATTTTAATTTGAAACTTTTATAACTATTCAACATATGTCTCAATTGATTAATAAAAGTATGATCGTCAATTTCAACTAACAATATTTAATTGATTAACTAATGGTACAATGACAATTCTAGTAAATAACAAGACTTCCCAACACTATTTTTAATAGAGTCGTCATTCCTCATTAGAAAGTATAGTTGTAAATTTATCGATGGTTTGCTGTCATGTTAGAGCCAAAAAGAAATTCGAATATGACAACATCAGTAACATCCAAATCATGGGGCTAAATATTTTGATCATTAAATATAAAATTTGAATAAAATAGTGTTGTTCGGGTAATCCTCGAGTTTTTTAATTTTTAAAGTTCAAAACAATAGTATTTTTTTTGCTAGAATTATTTTATAAGATATTGCTAGATATTAAACATTAAAATTTTGTATTATTTTATAAGACTATAAGCGTGAAAAGTATAGGATGGATAACTCACTAAATGAAATCTAGAGGGGAGTAAAGTGGAGATATAGAAATAAGAGGGTCAAACTTTAATAAAACGAATTCAAGATTTGGGCAGAAGAACTTGGTTTGGTTCTCTCCGTTTGAAAACAGAAATCAGAGATGAAGAGGAAGAAATACTTAGCGAGGGAGAAAGAGTTTTCCGGCGAGCTTAAGAAGTGAGATTTAACGGGATCAGGTAGGTTTAACGTTCACAGGTGCGATCCATAAGGTTGATAATTTCAGTTGATGTCACCGGAAGGTATTGAGATAGAACGTGATGTTAAAGCGGCGTGATCACCGGATCCGCCTACCGATTGTCTCCTCCGGTTAATGAATGGAGAGGAGGTGGTTCTAGTTAATATCTCCGTAGAGATCGATTGGATTCATGGTAAATTTTCGATGTTTTCGTTGCCATGAAGCTATCAACCATTCCTATTTCCTAGTGCGTTTTGCTGGGTTTTAATTATTTCGTCCGGTGAGCTTGGCAATGAAGACGGCTTCTGAAAATCGATTTAGACCAACCGTTGAATGTAGAGAGAGAGAGAGAGAGAGAGAGAGAAGGTGATGCAACGATTCCTCCGACGAGAAGCTTTGGTGGTGAAGAGTGAAGACTAGGTTTCCGGTGGCGGCGGCAACTCCAACAAGATGAATTCAGGTTCAGGAATGATCGTGGGATCAAGTTGATTTGAGTCGATGAGTCGATGAGGCTGTAGTCTGTATGATTTGTGTTTTCCGGCAAGCGTTTGGGACCTCCATTTGTAGCTCCGACGAGTCTAAGGGGAGGTTGATGAGTACGGCAGAAAAATCCATTTGTAGCTGGGCTAAGTACTCTACTGGATTAAATCAAAGCCCAAATGAGTAATATGGTGGGGTAAGCATTCGACACACAAGTTCGTCAATGGAGTAAAATAAATAGTTAGATAAATTTTTAAGGTGATTAGTTATAATTTATTAGCTGAATGTTACTTCAATTAGAATAAGGGATAATGATTTAAAAGAGTAATGTATTTTTCGATTTTTACAAATTTGGTCATTCAGTTTTTTTTTCGTCCACATTTACCCTTTTAACTTGTTAAACTGTACACATTCAGTCCTTATGACCGGTTATTTCAGGTCAGCCGGGAAAATGACTTAATAAGGTAATATATTATTCATTTTGTATCCATTTAGTCCTTAATATTTTTGTACATATTTAGTCCTTAACATTTTTTTTTGTTTCAAATAAGTCATTTTTTTGTACTCATTTAGTACTTATGAATGATTTCTTTAGGTTTTTCTCATGACATCTTACGTGAGACAATTGTTGATGAGTTGTTTGGGGTTGTTGACGTTTATGTCCACCATGATCTTGACTGCTTGGTTGTGTAGGTCTTGTGGTTTGGCTCAGGTTGTCTAATTCTGTATGTCGTAACTTCCTAATACGATATCAGATTTTAACGATCTTTATATCCACGTGTTCGTTTTTTCATTAAGATTACTCCTGTTAAAATGTAATATATTTTTACTTACGATTTTATAAAAAAAACATCCATACATGCATTCATAAAAAAAAATATAGACAGGGGCAGACGCAGGAATATATAGTTGGTGTTACCGAGATGAAATAGGTGTTGCTGGTATATGAAAAATAGCTATAAACGAAAAAAATCTAAAATACGAGATCGTATGGATATAAAGATCGTTCGCATGGATATAAAAATCGTTAAAATCCAAGATCGTATAAAGAAGTTATAACGTTCAGAACACATGACCTAAGCAACCAAGTAGTTGAGATCACGATGGACATAAGCATCAAAAGACTCAAACACTTCATTAACGAATTTCCCACGTAAGATTTCGTGAGAAAAAAACTAAAGAAATCAGTCATAAGTATTTAATGAGTACAAAAACAAAAATGAGTTATTTTACAAAAAAATATATATATTAAGGACTAAATGTGTACAAAAATATTTAGAACCAAATGTGTACAAAGTGATAAATATATTACCCTATTAAGTTATTTTTACCGGCTAACCTAGAGTAGCCGGTCATAAGGACTGAATGTGTACAGTTTAACAAACTGAAAGGGTAAATATGGACGAAAAAAGAAGTCAATGACTAAATGTGTACAAATCGAAAAATACATTATCCTTTTAAGTCATTATCCCTTAGAATAAATCAGATTTATTCAAAGGGATATCAATTTGTGAAGGTCTAAATGAATTATATTTTGAAGACCAGATAATTAAGTCTAATCTTAAGCTTGAGATTTTCACTTATTAGTCAAAACTTTAGTCTATTTAAGAACGATGTAAATTACATTTAGACAATATGTTTTTCTTTTATATTTTGTTATCTTAGAATGATGTGAAGAAGAGAAAAAAAATATGACTTATATCAATACTTTTTGACATAGCGATGTTATGAGGATTTGATGTTGATTTATCTGATGAAAGAATGTAAGTTTATGGGAATACAAGTCTCTATCTTATTCTCACACTTGACATTTTAATTCTATATTTGAATTATGTTTTTCCTACTTGAAGTTTGATATCATATATATTTTGTTGTTTGATTTCCTTTGATAATGTTATTTGTGGCATTTACTTTCTATGTCTATACTCTATACAATTAGTATTTATTTGCATTAATGAAATATTTAAGCGATATTTATTGTTTTGAGAAAAATATATGCATAGTTTGAATGGGTTTGAGATCCTACTTGTTGTATACATGTTAGGATGGGTTGACTGAGAGATCTTAGGAACCTAATTTGACAATTATCCAATTGGTATGTTGAGATTAGACTTTTATATAATCCTCACATGTACAAATAGAGGCTAGTTATTCTTTATGTGAGCTAGAGTTGACGATTTTCTAGTTTTGTTTGAACTTGGACAAAAGTTGGAGGTAACCATTTCTTATGAGTCTCAAGTTAAACCATCATTTATAAGAATAACAACGGTTAGATATTATTTGGTTTCTTATCCTATATTTACCCTTTTAGAACTTTGACATGATTTTTTAATCTTTGCTAACTTATGCTTAACCTTTTGGATTTGTTTGGAACTATGAGTTGGATAATACCCTCTTTGGTTTGGTTTGGATCCTTAGAACCCTAATTCTGATTGAGTTTGGAATACTTCTGTTGGGAATAAATCCGAGATGACGAATGCAGAATATCAAAAACAATCAAGAATCAATCACCATAATATGCAAGTAATCTGATAAAGGTTATTGTATATATTGATTATGATATGAACGTAAAATATATACCATAAATATAAAACTAATGACTTAATATAAAATCAATGTCTTAGAAGAGTTTGATTAAGAACTTCTACTGTAAAAGCACCGTAGGGAATCATAAAACGATTAACCCTAAAAAGACTTTCCTAAATAACCAAACATGTCAAATTAGTTTCAATATTTCAAATACTCAACAACTTCTAAAGTAACTCTTGTTGTGGATAATGAAATTTTAATTACGTTGTTAAACATTGTGGATTAGTAACCCTTTTGGTTATTATGTTATTAGATAGAAATTTTGAGTTATTAAACTCTTTAAGTTTTGATTCATGGATTTTTGAACTTTTTTTTAATATGGGTCTATATACCATTTGCTCTTGGTTATTTGATTCTTGGTACTCTATTTTTTTTGGTTTATTAATACTTATGGTATTTGTTGATTTTTATTTTGATTTTGGAGGTTAGTCTCGAGTATGATATTGTTACTCTAAATGAGTCAACCTCGAGTATTATCAATAGACAATTTCATTGTCTAACTTATTTTGACCTATTTTCAAATTTAAGATTTAAGAGCTGCTTAAAAGATAACGAATATATTTTGAAGGTCTTAGGACGTGTGGTTGCATTTGAATCAGTGTTATGAAATTGAATATTGTCTCGCTCCTTTTAAGCAAAACTTTATATTTTGGTATTTGGGGACCTAATTTCGCACAAAAGAATATTTTTAAAGACTTTTTAAAACTTGTTTTAAATATGAGACCTTATGTTTTCTGCAATTAAAAACAATGAACTTGTGTTGTTAAAAATCAAATAATTTTTACTATGTATTTTAAAACTACCCCAACGATGTGTGTTTCACAATCAACCACCTTCACCGGTTTTTGAAACTCAATCGAATTAACCCCAACATCCAATAACTTGTTTTTTGAAAATTTATTTAAAAACAAAAGCTAGGTGAAAGCAACATAAAAATCTTAGACAGTAGTTCGTACATTTTCACATAACTACTCAAGTATTATTGGAGCATCTGCATAGAAGAAGCAACGGGAAATCATCAACCTATTATTGCCAATTTATGCATCACATAACACATTGTGATTAATTTCTTCTCGTTGAACAATGCTAATCAACATGAAAGGAGAAAGCGGGTCATTTTCAACCTAGATCCAACCGCTCATTTTAACACCAAAACATGTATTTTCAAAATCAACGTTAGACCCAATTAACTTCTTTTTATGTTTCTTGCACCTTTCAATAATTTCATTTATCATAAGAATTTAACGACCTTTAATGAAAACTAATTTCTCTGTACAAATGATATCATCTCTAGCATGATATAACCGGTTGGGTAAAAGTTTACCACTAATTTTTATTGGTGTTTTATCAAGATAATAAGCCG
Organism: Lactuca serriola; assembly: GCF_051521515.1. Lineage (NCBI taxonomy): Eukaryota > Viridiplantae > Streptophyta > Magnoliopsida > Asterales > Asteraceae > Lactuca > Lactuca serriola. Next base: position 229,302,081 of record NC_136409.1, on the reverse strand, counting down.
GTAGTCTTTTCACAAATTTGGGTCATTCACTTAAAGAATCAACATTATAAAGGAAAAGATTTAAACCTTTTAGAATGAAAATTAAATATTGTAAGCGTCACCAAATCTACCACATGTCTATCCACCAAACCCCAAAATCGTTTTATGAAAGCAAATGTAAACCCATTTGAGCTTGGGGCTTTTTCATTATCATAGTCTCCTACAACTTTTTAAATTTCCTCTTCCGTAAACGGACACTCGATCAAAGAAACAATATCTATCAAATTGTTTTTACACAAAACACGTTGTTGGGTTTTTTGCCAAATGGTAATAAGGATAGGGGCTAGGGCCACATTTTAGCGGCAAAATAAGTGAAGAACTCGGCTTTTATATGAAATGGATCCGAAATACACTTCGCATTTATACATACTAACACCACGAATTGCTATTTGTCTTCTTTTATAACTAAGGCATTTTATGGAAAATTTTCGAATTCCATCGTCTTCATTTTGGGCCAAATCCATCGACTAATTTCTTTCTATATCCTCAAATATTTAATACAATCAAGTTTTCCTCCATATCATTCTGTGAAGAAATGCAATAGGCAATTCGAGTGTTAATTTCCAAAAACTTCTATTGAGGATCATTTTTTGAGCCGATTGAATTGTTTTTTTTTTTTATCTGGATACCAATACTTGATGTTACTTTTAAAATTTTGTAACATCTTTTCTTAAAAAAAACCATATGGTTTTGCGTAGTACAACCTTTAATGTTCCAATAACACTAAACACATTTTCAAACCCCTCAACATAGGGCGTGCCAATGGTTGGAGCAGTTTAGACGATGGCTCGAGACCTCTAAAATTTTCACTGGTTGTACGATGATAATTAGATTTCATACGAAAAATAAAAATTATTTTTGTTAAAAAAATGTCAGTATTAAAAAAACAAAAAAATAAAATGAAATATGATATAAGGGACACGTGATATTTATGGAATGATCATCGTATTTGGTCTCTCACCATCATTGATCGAAGATTTTGATTTATTCAATAGTAACAAAAAAGTCGATTCATAATAAATCGATTCTGATTTTTCACACAACCTTCTAATTTTCGATTTCATTTTCTGTTTTTTAATTTCCAATATTTTTTTAATACATTGATTATGATAATTTGATTTCATGCATCCTTCAATAGAGAGCCTCATCGATTTTGATTTATGATTTGTGTTAATCTGATTAGTGTAAATTGTAATTGTAAGATTCTATTATTGTTTTTTTACTTCTTTGATGTTATTTTCTAATAGAAAAATTAATTTATCTGTTTTTTTTTTCTTTAGATAATTTGAGACCTCAACATCATAAGTTTTGAAATCTTTGTTTTTTGAGCCTAGAAAATGATTTGGAAATCTTTATCCTTATTGTTGGAAAACGATTCGACATCATAAATTCACAATTAGATATTTTCGTTTTCTTTACGTATTTTTTTTCTCATTGGAATTGTTATTAGTTTAAAATACTAACATGTTGCATATAAAAGTAAACAACTAATATTATTACAAAAAAAAAATTATGGTTCATATTTAAGAAATAAACAAAACAAAAATGCGGCCTTCCTTTATTATTTTTTTTAGTGAGGGCCTATTTTTTTTTCCTTTATTATTTCTTTACGATGAATGCCTATTTTTTTTTACATGGAAACTTCAAATCAACTTCGACCGGTCCTCTCATGTATCTATAAGGAACCACAAATGGAAAATCCTAAAAGGTGTTGGATCATGATCAAATAATCAATGACAACTTCCTCAAAATATCTGGATTATGATCCAATCGATTTTTTCTCCGATATAAAACCAAAAATGTTTGGAAACAAATCAACCAACCCCTCCGGTAGCAAAAAAAATGAACAATGCTCAATTTAGGAGCTTGCTATTCATTTGGTTTGTCAAAATTATTGAATATTTTAATGACATAGAAACTCAATATAAAAATCCGTAGTAAAGTATTCTAAAAAGGAATAAAGATAAATCAATAAGCGAATCATAAAAGTTTCATCCTCAACATAACTTTTTTTAAGAGTAAACCGTTTGATAGGCTCTATAAATGACATGATTCACAAACTTCATAATATAAATGTTAATGATACATATAAACATAGTATAATTCAACTCATGTTAGTTTGATCGCATCAACATGCCGTTTTCAAAAAAAAAAAAAAAAAAAAAAAAAAAAAAAAAAAATCCATATATAATGGGATTGATGTAGAATATCTATAACATTGATTAGGCTCGTAATTGATGTTGCAACATTTAAGTATTAATCAGGAAGTGTAAGTTTTGGAAATATGGAATGTATCTGTTTCTATCATTCTATGCAATTTGTCCTTTTTTCAATGATAACAATTTTTTAAACATTTGTTAACTAATTAGGTTGCCCCAGTAACACCTTTGCGACTATATTATCCTATTACCCATTAATCCATTATTAGTTTGGTACAGTTACGTGTCCACAAAAATAATTTTGTAAACTATAAAATTATGCATTTTTATAATATTAAATCAAGGTTGGGCCGAATGGGTCGGCACCGGATCCTACCATCACCCAACAGTTTTGTCAAATAGTCATTATATGACGACTACCTTTTTGTATTCGACACTAATACCTGTCCCTTCATTTGTTTTTTTTTTCCCTCTTTTAGTCTTGTTCCAACACAGTTAAACACCCTTCCTCCTTTATAAAACAATAAACTTTGATGAAAACAATAAACTTTTATGAAAACAGAACATATTTTTGTCTTTGTTTTCTAGTGACGAATTCATATACTTTCTCTTGTGTTTGTATCATAATAATCATAACGGAATGAAATTGTCTAATAACATAGATGTCAACCTTGTAATTAATATATATATATATATATATATATATATATATATATATATATATATATATATATATATATATATATATATATATATATTGTTCTGTCTCCTTAAAGTCGAGGGTTCAAGTTTCGTCATGAACGTATGTGGTGATTAGTTTAGGAGTAGATTAGATTTATCGTTAAAAAAATGATAACAAAATAAATAGTTGTAGTATCATCAACCATGTGCATAAAATTGCAACGTTTTAGAAAAAACCTAGGATTATGAAACTTGTTTTGGCCAACATTTGAAAACGGCTTACGGTTCACCTAATGAACTCAAAATAAAGCTAGATGTAATGGTTTTTATAAGAGATATACATCAAAATGATCATTTTTCTTAATTAAGGTGGACAGAGTAATGGTTAAATCATAAGAGTTCCTCCATGGACGATTTCCTTCATTTCTCATGGTGATTTAAGGTTGCAAGTCGATTTGTTGAAGCAATCGCCAAATCCCTTCATATAAGCTTGAATGTAGCTTTTCTTTTTATTTTCTTCTTAAATTCGATTCTAAGGTTTGACTGGGTATCAGTTTTGAGTTTCGTGTTATTCTTGTGAGTTTATGTCAAGTTCTAGTTTCTATATATTTTAATTCCACTTCATGATTTAACCAACAAGTTTCATTATAGTTGCTAGATTAGACTCATGAAAATTTGGGCAAGAATTCCAATCCTTCCTCTATGGATTTCGAATATAATGGTTTGATATATGAATCCATGATGTACAGCTACTCAACCCTCCAGGTAAGAACCAAGGAAAACATGTGATATTAATTTTTAGTTTTTCTTGGACATGATTTTTTTTGGTAACTTAGAATTTTGTTTTGCTTGAAAGAGTTTTCCTTTTAAGATGTTGAATGCACACTTATGCAACAACTTCACCAGATCTGTTAACGAAAATAAACTTCCATAATTTTAACCCATTTTTGTTTTCTTTTTATAGAGTTTTAAGACTACCACATGGATATGCTGACAAGGAAGCTTGTGAAAGTTAGTCCAAAAACTTTATTTTTTAAATAATTATGAAACATTTTGGTTTATTTAATGTCCTAAAAGTACAGATTGGCACAAGTGCAACTGCTGCACTTGCTCGATACACGCATTCATTCTCCACAAAGTCCCATCCCGTATTACTGGAAATCTTGGAATTTCATTGCTGCTTATTTTATGAATAGAGGAGGTAGGCATTCCATCTATTTTGTGTGTTTCAGGTTGGAAACAGTTCTGGTAATACCTGGGAAAGCAACTAAGCAGGAAATGACAATAATGCCCCTGTATTGAATGATAGTGAATGGTTTCTTCCTGGCAAGACTTTGATGGCATGTGGAAAGCTTATAATTCAAGTCCTATTTTTATAATAGAATGATTTGATTTACAGTTGATAACAGATTTGATTTTTCTGAATATTTTTTATTCATGGTACACACATAACCCACGATGAGACGGCCAAAAATATCAACAAATCCACACCCCGCATATACATAACCAATAAACAAAAGACTAAAACTATGTTCTTAACCGAACCCCGCGGAACGGGGTTTTGCACCTAGTTATTATTAGTATTATTATGACCCCTTGCATTTATATAATCCCTTTTATTTAATTAATTCACTTGTCAAACCTATAAAAATTAGTCTTCAACTATATAATTATTCGTATTATTTATCAAACTTATTTTGAAATAGCTAGACGGAAACGGAGTATTACCACTATACTAGCCTACTCGTCTAATCAACATACTACATCACCTATACCTTCTAACATACTAAGATATATATATATATATATATATATATATATATATATATATATATATATATATATATATATATATTACAACATGTAGTAAGAAAACTCTCATCACACGAGACCCCAATAAAATACCACAACATGCAAATAAATGTAAATGTCGATCTCACGAACCACTTAGACATTATATAATGGTTAAAACTCAGTCCATGACTTATTCCATTAAGGACTTCAACTTCTCATATGTAATTCTTAATAGTGTATTAACGGATAAAGTTTCCAAATTTATCGATTAAGACGTTCCAAACAACCAAGATCTAGAACCCTAAGTCTCTAAAATGACTAAATAAACCATAACTCTTGACAACGGTCTGAAGCCAAGAGTCATGATTTTAAGTTCTTATTCCGCTAAGCCATTGAATCCGTCTCATCCACAAGTTAAAGGGGACCTCTAAGATCCATAAAAATGTTTTCTTTATGGTCATGCGTGCACCATGCATGACCTAACCCGTTTTAGTTCAAAAAGTGGAAAACATCCATCAAACTCTCATGCATGGTTGCTATACTTCACCAACTTCTAGATCCAGACAACATGATGATCAAGGAACCCTTAGAATCCATAAAACTAGTAACTTTATAGATTTACTTCACTCAAGCATGCTTATCATGAAGAAATACGGAAAAAAATCCTAGATCTATCCATAATTTGCAATAAAGTTTGAACATTTGATACTTATAAAGGTCCAACACCAAAAAAAGATGATGATGATGATGATGTTTTGCCCACTCTACCACTAGAGCACTTATTTCCTCTTCTTCTCTCCTTCTTCAAGCTAGAAAATGCACCAAAAATGACTAAGGGCTTCAAGAATGATTTATATAAGGGTTTCTATAGGCTTAGAGTGTGAGGGAGGCTGAGGGTGAACAACCATAGCCCTCTCATTCCATTAAATACCGAAAAAAATAGGGTTTTGGTCACCAGACCGCTCTCACGTCGTGAGAAACAAGGGCTCGCGTCATGAAACTCAAGGAATGTAGGTGAAAACGTCAACCCTAGATCACGAATTTAGAGGCATTGCTCATGTCGTGACTACATCCAAATTTGAAAGAAAGCCTCGAAATTATGTACCTCAAAACTGAATCCTACAGCTCTCCCCCACTTTAATCTGACTTCGTCCTCGAAGTCCTATGCCTCGAACAGATCGGGGTAATGCTCCCCCATCTCGGTCTTAGGTTCCCAAGTCCATTCGGAACTTTTCCGGTGCTGCCATTGCACCTTCACTAGATTCACTTCCTTGTTATGAAAGGTCTTCGTCTTTCGGTCGAGAATTGCAATCAGTCTCTCCATATAATTCGGGCAATCATCAACCTAAATATCATCCAAAGGGACAACCATGGAATAATCGGCCACACACTTCCGTAGCTGAGAAACATGGAAGATGTTGTGGATTTGACTGAGCTTGTCAGGAAAATCCAGTCGGTAAGCAACCTTGCCCACTTAGGCGTAAATCCTTAAGGGACCAATAAATATGGGGCCTACCTTCCTCCACTTCCGAAATCGGATGACACCTTTCCAAGGTGACACCTTCAGAAGCACCAAGTCTCCCACCTGAAACTCAAGGTCCGAACGATGTCGGTCTGCATAACTCTTCTACCGGTTTTGCACGACTCTCATCCTGTTGTGCACCTACTGAATCAACTCAGTGCTCTTGAGTACCACTCTAGTACTTCCAATGACCTAATGCCCGACCTCCCCCCCAGCAAACTGGGGTCATGTACCTCCTCCCATACAATGTCTCAAACGGTGATTGGTCAATACTGGCATGATAAATACTATCGTAGAAGGACTCAACCAGTGTAAGGTAAGTATCACAACTCCCTCTAAAATATAATACACATGCCTAGAGCATATCTTGGTGCTCATTTTCGGTCTTTGTGAAGGAAGAGGAGATCTTGAAGTTGTCTTGCTTGGTGGAAAGGTTTTAGATCCACAATCATCTTCTTTTGTGCAAGCTTTCTAAGGTATCAATTTTGAACCTTGAATTATAGATGTTTAGATCTCTTCATATTATGTTTTGTTGCATTTTTGGTCCCTTTTGGGTTGATAAGAGAGTGAAGTCATTTAAGGGCTTGTTATTCCATATATGAGTTTGTATTGGACTCCTTTAGTATAAATGTGCAAGCTTTATGAGATAATTGGTTGCATGCATGTGTTAAGTCACTTATTAAGTCCTTTTAATCTTAAAAGCTTCATTTAGACATGCATGAACGTAAATTTGAAAACTTTATGTGGCTTTCCAGCTCAAGGAAGTCAGATCTATGTTTTGGGGCTATGTCTTTGTGGATTAAGTGCTTATTGGTTAAGCCCTTGAATTATTAAGCTTTATCATTCTGGACCACATTATAGACTAGATCCGAGCTTTAGATATCTTGGTATTGGAGAAAACAACTTAATGTATTAAGTTGTGGAAACTCGGGCAAACACAGCGTGTTTGTAAGCCAACACAGTGTGTTCACTAGGGTTTTTCCCGATTATTTGAATGATGACAAAACACGACGTGTTTGCAAGTCAACACGATGTATTTGATCAACATGGGCTGTTGATTTTGATTTTGACAAGAAGTTTTATCAGGGTTAATCTTGGGATATTTTTGGCCAAGTTTGGGCCTTCTGGATTGTCTATTTGGGCCTTGGCTTTGGGGTCAAGTTATAAAGAGGCTAAAAAGGTGATTTACCCTAGTTTGGACAGTGAGTGTGGTTCGGATCCTATTATTGATGGATGTTTAACTTGTGATTGATAGTGCGGGGATTCTTGCGAGCCAGCAGCTAGAGGTTCTTTCCGTGTGATCCGGAAGTGAGAGGTGAGTTTCCTCACTATGTTTAGCGAGTCGAAGGCACCAATATCGGCCCATGGTTTTCTATGTAGTGTGGTAGATGTCTGCACGGATATTGCAAGTGTATGTGCTTGTATGCTTACTGGGCGGGGCCCGATGGTTATTATGCATCTGGTTATGCATATATGATTTGTTTGTGGGTGGGGCCCGATGATTATACAGTATGCTATTATCTTTGTGATTTTTGCATGTGTTTGAATGTTTATATGATTATATGGTTATGTGAGTGTGTAACACCCAAAATCAGGAAGGCCAAGAAAGGAGAGGTAACCTTAAGTTAAAGGGTCGACTCATCGAGTCCAAGGAGGAACTCGGCGAGTCCGAGCGGGATCCAGGTCAAGGAGTAAGTGACCGACTCGGCGAGTCAGCTAAGGGGACTCAGCGAGTCTGGTTTGAACAAGGAAAACCCTAAACCTGGGAGTTGTATCCTATATAAAGGGTGTTATGTCCCTTCCTCAGCCTCCATATCATCCTAGAGAGCCTGTAAAGCCTAGTTTTCGTGTGAGCTTCCATCATTTGAGAGAAATAGCTTTGGAGGAAAGAAACTTTGGAAAGGAACTTGAAGATCAAGAAGGTTGCTTCAAAGAGGAGGTGTAGATCCGAGATCTACTTCAGTTAGTGTTCATCTTGGAGGTAATAAGCTGCTATCTTCCCTCCTTTGCATCTAGATATATTTTTGTTATGAGATTTGTGGGTTTTATGGTTGTTTGAGACCCAATTCGGACTTGGGGCTTAGATATGTGGTTGCCACTTCAGATCTAGTGTTGGTATGGTCCAATATGTCATAAGCATCAGATATTGAGTAGTTGGTGAAGCCCTTTTGTCCTAAAACCTAGCCCTAGTGTGTTTTAAGCCTCGATCTCTTTAGTTATACGTAAAGTTTGCAACTTTACGTGAGGATTAAGCTTTGGAAGTATGGATCTATGATTTGGAGCCCCTGCATGGCTTGAAAAGCCACTGTATGGATTAAGAACTGGAGCGACTCGGCGAGTCACATGGGTGGACTCGGCGAGTTGGTTGAAGTTGGGCAGGAACTCGGCGAGTTGGAAGAACAACTCGGCGAGTCTGTTGAAGATTGCCTTGGACTCGGCGAGTTTGTTCTTGGACTCGGCGAGTCAAGTCGCGAAACCCCAAACCCTTCGAGTTAAGACTCGGATCAGTGAGTTGAGTGGGGACTCCGTGAGTTGGACAGGTCAGGACTCGGAAATCGGTGGACTCGGCGAGTCATGGACTGACTCGGCAGTCGATTCGCGAATGGAAGGACTCTGAGCATATGAACTCGGCGAGTCAGAAGGCAGACTCGGCAAGTAGGGTTGACCTAGAAGGTTGACTTTGACCAGGACTTTGACTTTGACCAGAGTTGACTTAGTTGACTTTCGGGGGACAGTTAGACTAAGTGTTGCTTTGATATTGGTAGCTCGGGGAGCTAGTGGAGCAGGAGTTCAGAGATTTGTCGGGCAGTAGCTAGGGGGGTTATCAGCAAGTTCAACAAGTGTAGGTGAGTTTCCGTTTTTGTGAATGGGTCTAAGGCCACAAAGCCGGCCCATGTAGTTATGAGTATGAAGACTCGGGGGTTAGCCCTAGGCACAGTATGCTAGTATGATATTCAGGACGAGGTCCAGTGTAGTGGGCAAGTGCCCAAGGAATGGTTTGCATGATAGTTATACTTGTTGTCTGTGTGATACATGTATGAGCCTGGTAGGAAGATGAGTGTGCGTAGGGGTGAGCATTTGGACCGAACCGGACCGGACCAGCTCTTGGACCGGACCGGTTAGGGAGAAAATCGTGGACCATGGACCGGACCGGATGCATCGTGTCCGTGTCCATGTCCGTGTCCGGGTCCGGGTCCGGGTTTTCCGGTTTTTGGACACGTTTGGACCGGTACCACTTTAGTTGCATAAAGTATAAGTAATCTACATTGATGTAAAATATTATAACTTGCAAACTTAATTTTCCAAATAAAAACAACTAACATATATTTCAAGTTCACCAACAAAAGTTAACAATTTAAACACAAACATACAAAAATAATACCATAGCAACAAAAAACATAGTTTAAAGTTTAAACTTTAAAAGTAATCAAAACAACAAACTTCATAAACTCATAATCTAATCTTCCATTGGCTTCTTCCCCTTATCATTGTCATCAATATGTAATATATTTAAAGCTTGTGCAATCTCTACATAAACACAAATGAAAATGTTGTTAGTATTTAATAAAAAGTAATATTGTATAAAAAAAGAACAAAGCTTGTAATTTTTTTTTTACCCAAAGCTATATCATCATCGTTCAAGATGTCATCAACGTTGTCAATTATCGGATTTGTAGACTTTCTCACCCAATCTTGGGTGCATAACAAAGCTTCAACTATCAACGTCGATAAACTAGTCTGATACTCACTTACAACTCTACCACATGTGCTAAACGCGGACTTGGACGCTACACTTGAGATTTGTATCGCCAATATATCTAACAACAAAGAATTAAATTGTAATAACATTAATTTATAAATAAATTATGAAAGTCCAAAAAAAAGTAATCACCTTTCGCCATCCGAGCAATTGTTGGGAACCTAATTGCGTTTACTCTCCACCACCCGAGAATTGAGAAATCTTTTTTATAATTAACTATATTCTCTTTCAAATAAGTTCGTAACTCGTTATCCATTGGATCCGAGTTGCTACCTCCCGTACAAAGAAAATCACCGAAAAAATCATTATCATCATCAACATCAATGGCTATTTGACTCGCTTCTTGTTGAGATGATCCACCGCTGTCAAATCGTTCCAAGTAGGTCATAAATAAATTTTCCATCCTATTCTCAACCTCTCGGACCATTTGACGTGGTTTTATGTCCATGCTCGCGGGGGTCAATGATGGTTCCATGTACCCGATCATTTTTTTAAAAGCATGTAACAAAAAAGGTGATTTGGTGGTAGGATCAAGTAAAACCGCAAAGTACATAAAATCATTCATCTTGTTGTATGCACCCCAATACTTTTCGTATTTCGTCCTCATATCTTTTACCATATCGAGAAACATTGGTTTGGTTGACTACTTTCTTAGATGTATGTCCACATCTAAGACTTCCCTGATAAAAAGATTTACCAAAGGTTTTGATGTAGCCGAAACAAGCTCTGTTTTTGTTTTGAATTTTTCAAAGAATTTCACCATTTCGGTTACAACTTCAAAGTCATAATTTTCCGGTACTCTAACGAGATCCCTTTCATATGATTTATCTGTCAAAGATACATAAACAAACAAAATTATAGTATAAACAAAATCTTAATAATTTTGCTGAAAAGATGATATATAACTTAAAAATAAATATTACCTCTTATGCCAAATTCCGTAAATGCCTCTCGTAACTCATATGCGGACTTCAATAACTCGAAAGTCGAGTTCCATCGGGTAGGAGTGTCACCACATAGAAACTTCTTCGTTTGTAAGCCACAATCTTTCATCGCCTTCTTGAACTTGTTTATTCTTTGTGGTGACAATCTAATGTACCGTACCGCCTTTTGGATACACTCAACATGATAGTTTTGGTATTTTAGTCCATCCTTTACGATAAGGTTTAAAATGTGAGCCATACACCTAACTTGGAAATGCTTTCCACCCTCGTAAAGATTAGGCAACTTTTTGACCAAAAAGTCCATTGCCTTGTCGTTTGTAGCGGCGTTGTCCAAGGTAATGGTCATGACATTTTTCATTCCCCATCCACGAATACAATCGAGTAATTCTCGGCCCATATCCTCTCCCTTATGGCTATCTATCTCCCTAAAGTTTATAATTCTCTTGTGCATCATCCAATTCTCATCTATGAAGTGAGCCGTGACCACCATGTAAGTAGTCCTTTGACAAGAAGACGTCCAAGTGTCCGTTGTCAAATGTATAGCGGTCTTTGGGTTACTTAAAAATTGAAGCATTTTGGTTCTTTCTTCTATGTAAAATTTGGAAACATTTCAGGATATTGTATGTCTAGATGGCAACACAACCTTAGCATTAAGTGCATTGGTGTATTCCACAAAAGCCTCGTTTTCAACGAACTTGAAAGGTAATTCGCCTACCACAAAAAGGTTAAGTAATGCTTTTTTGATCCTTACATCATCGTGTTTCCATGTTTTAACACTAGTATCTCCATTTGACTCCTTTTTTAGATTCAATTTGGTTTGAGTTGGATCTTGTAGCTTATTCGGGTTTTTTGACACCGATCTACGTGTTTGAGTAAACTAGAAGTCCCGTTCCTTTCCACATCCGCCTTTAGTAGCCTTTCACACCATTGACATTTTCCATATCTTCTTTCCATACCATCATCCTCTTTTATCATAACTTTATCAAATGAGTCCCAACAAAAGGATGTTTCTTTGCCACTTGTTTGTTTTTTTTTTTTGTGACTTGTTTTCGTTTTGGTATTTGTTCTTTTTCGTTTGTTAACATTTGATTGATCATCTTTTGCCGAATCATCAACTAAATTGATTTGTGGTGTATCCTCAATAAATTCCTCTTCATCAACATTCGTATCCTACATTACATATAGTCGCAACAAAAATGTTTTCACAATTAATCAACAAAATATAACGACATACTTTATGACTTTCAACAAAAATTAACAAAAATCAACAACAAAAACATAACCTTAGTTTACATACAATCACAATAATTTTTTTTACCAACAAATAACCTAAATATAACAACATACTTTATGACATTCAATAAAAATTAACAAAAATCAACAAAAAATCATAACCCTAGTTTACATGCAATCAAAACAAAAATGTTTTCACAATTAATCAACAAAATATAACGACATACTTTATAACTTTCAACAAATATTAACAAAATTCAACCAAAAAACATACCCTTACTTTACATACAATCACAATAAATTTTTTTTACCAACAAATAAGCTAAATATAACAACATACTTTATGACATTCAATAAAATTTAACAAAAATCAACAAAAAATCATAAACCTAGTTTACATGCAATCAAAACACAAACTTTTTCACAATTAATCAACAAAATATAGCAACATACTTTATAACTTTCAACAAATATTAACAAAATTCAACCAAAAAACATAACCTTACTTTATATACAATCACAATAAATTTTTTTTACCAACAAATAACCTAAATAAAACAACATACTTTATGACATTCAATAAAAATTAACAAAAATCAACAAAAAATCATAACCCTAGTTTACATGCAATCAAAACAAAAATGTTTTCACAATTAATCAACAAAATATAACGACATAGTTTATAACTTTCAACAAATATTAACAAAATTCAACCAAAAAACATACCCTTACTTTACATACAATCACAATAAATTTTTTTTACCAACAAATAACCTAAATATAACAACATACTTTATGATATTCAATAAAATTTAACAAAAATCAACAACAAATCATAACCCTAGTTTACATGCAATCAAAACACAAACTTTTTCACAGTTAATCAACAAAATATAGCAACATACTTTATAACTTTCAACAAATATTAACAAAATTCAACCAAAAAACATACTCTTACTTTACATACAATCACAATAAAAAAAATTTTACCAACAAATAACCTAAATATAACAACATACTTTATGACATTCAATAAAAATTAACAAAAATCAACAAAAAATCATAACCCTAGTTTACATGCAATCAAAACACAAACTTTTTCACAATTAATCAACAAAATGTAGCAACATACTTTATAATTTTCAACAAATATTAACAAAATTCAACCAAAAAACATAACCTTAGTTTACATATAATAACAATAATTTTGTTTTGACAAGTATTCAACTAAATATAACAATATTGTTTGTTATTTCAACAAAATTTAACAAAAAAAGAACCAAAAATCGTAACCCTTACTTGAATTTCATCATCATCAAGTGCAATCCAATTAGCAATCCCGGTTTTTGATTCTATTAATTGTGAATCGAGACTTGAGTGAATCGAGAATTGAGAGAAACGACACTTGAGAGTTGAGACTTGAGAGAGGGAGAATCCGGAATCGACACTTGAGAGAAACGAATTGGCGAATTGCTACTTTCGACTTGAGGATACAGAAATCAGAATCGACACTTGAGTTTCACAATCGGGCATCGACTACTGCTTGGCATCGACTACTGCTTGGCTGCTTGCGATGCGATTCAGAAATCAAAAAGGACAAGGTCCGATTTGGGATTTGAGATGATCGACATCGAACGAGGTTTTTTTGGTTTGGAAATTATCGGCTATTACGTGTTATGGGAAAGGGAACATCGCTTTTGCTATGGTATAATAAGGCCGATAAAACTTTTTTTTTATCATGTCCAACCGGTCCTGGACTCGGTAAAAAACGGACCGAACCGGGAAAAAAACCGGACCGGACCGGATAGAAAACTTAGAACCGAGAACCGGCCCGGGGGTCCAAAAAAACGGTCCGGTCCGGTCCGGTTCACCGGTCCGGTCTGGGTCACCGGTCCAAATGCTCACCCCTAAGTGTGCGTGAGGTCCCGTACCTCACCAGCAACAGGGTATGGACGGCGTTCCATATCTCATTAGCAGCAGAGTAAGGGCGAGGCCCAGGTTAGGGAAGAAGTGAGTGTGGGCTGGGCCCGAATCTCACTATCAGTCGGAGTGTGGACGGGGTTCCATGACTCACCAGTTGCAGGACATGGGCGAGGCCCAAGATAGGTGAGGCCTTTAGAACATGATTCGGTAGTGTATGTTTAGTGTGTATGTGTTGCGATATGTTATGTGTTGGCGGGCGAGGCCCAATGACAGGCGAGGCCTAAGTGAAACAGATTTGTATCCGAGCGGGGCTCGAAGCCAGGCGGGGCCTGGAGCGGCGGTGTCGTTGTAGCGGGCGAGGCCCGAGGCAGGGGCGAGGCCCAAAATAGCGGGCATGGCCCAATATGTGGTTATGCTTGGTGTGTGGTAGGTTGGGGAACTCACTAAGCTTCGTGCTTACGATTTTCAGTTTTGGTTTCAGGTACTTCCGGTAGCGGAGGGAAGATCTTGGGGTGATCGCATGGCACACACCATAGATTAGACAGTTTGGGAATGTTTTACTCTAATAATGATCATATGTTTGGAAATTAATACTCTGATTATGTTTTGGATTGATGATTTTGCTTTAAGTAATGTTTTATTAAAATAAATTTTTAGTCTTGAATTTTGGGACGTTACAGAGTGTGGGCGAGGCCTGATATACGAGTGTGGGCGGGCCCGTATCTCTGTGGGCGAGGCCCGTTATGTGCTTAGTTATGTATGGTATGTGGTATCTTAGGAAACTCACTAAGATTTGTGCTTACGGTTTCAATTTATGTTTTAGGTACTTCAATTTTTAAATGGAAGGGCTCGGGATGATTGCAGAGCACACACCACATGTTTCCGCATTCTATGATTTACTCTAATTAGGTGATGTTTTGATAAATCTTGATTACCTTGGTTTTGTGGAAATTATATGTCTTAACGTTTTAATAATCTAAAAACGAAAATTTTATGTTATTATTTATGGGATGCTACACAACTGCGTGTCTCACCCCACCAGTAGTCGGAACCCAAACTCTACTACACCGAGTCAACACCCCTCAACTGTCTCTAAAAAGTAAAGGAATCTGCCATCTGATTCGCTCAGCCTTCCAATTCTCATTTTTTAATCCCTCCACTTGAGCCTTTTTGATCAAATCCAACAAAGGCGAGGTAATAACCATCCTCAATAAAATATCTCTGATAGGAGCACTCACTACCTTACGGTTCAAAGCATCGGCCACCACATTGGCCTTCCCAGGGTGTTATAGGATCTCAAAATGATAGTCCTTTACCATATCCAACCATCTTCCCTACCGCATATTCAAATTCAGTTAATACACCAAGTACCTCAAACTCTTGTGTTCAATGTAAATAGTACACCTAACCCCATACATATATGGTCTCCAAATCTTGAGGGCAAAAACCACAACCCCAAACTCCAAATAGTGAGTAGGGTAATTCGCCTCATGAGGCTTCAATTGAATTGAAGTGTAACCAACTACATGATCCATCTGCATAAGAACAGCTCCTAATCTTGAAATGTAGCCGTCAAAATAAACCACAAAATCATCCACACCATCGGAAAGTACAAGAAATGGGGTAATGCATAATCTCTATCTCAGAGTCTCAAAGGCCAACTGTTGATTAGGGCCCCACCAAAAAGTAACATTCTTCTTTGTCAAATGGGTCAAAGGCTCTTCAATCTTGGAGAAATCCTGGATGAACCTCCAATAATACCCTGCGAGACCTAGGAAGCTCCAAATCTCAGATGGAGTCATTGGCACCTCCCATCGCATCACAACCTCGATCTTGGTTGGATCAACCAAGATACCCTTCTGTTTGACGATGTGCTCCAAGAACTGCACCTCACACAACCAGAACTCACATTTGGAGAATTTGGCATACAACATATCCCTCCTCAAGGTCTCTAAGACCTCTCGCAAGTGTTCCTCATGTTGTTCCTTGGTCTTGGAGTAGACCAGGATATCATCTATGAATACTATCACCGACCAATCCAACATCGGCCAACAAACCCGGTTCATGAGATCCATGAACGTTGTTGGTGTATTGGTGAGACCGAATGGCATCACTACAAACTCGTAATAGCCATAACGATTCAGAAAGCAGTCTTATATACATCATCCTCCCGGGCCCCCATCTGATGGTACCCTGATCGCAAATCAATCTTGGAAAACCAAGATACGCCCTGGAGCTAGTCAAATAGATCATCAATCATCGGGAATGTGTAATGGTTTTTCATCGTTAGCTTATTCAACTCCCGGTAGTCAATACACATCCTGTATGAACCGTCCTTCATTTTTCATGAACATGATCGGTGCTACCTAAGGTGAGCTACTCGGCCAAATAAATCCCTTGTCTAGCAGCTCCTGAAGCTACGTAGACAGCTCCTACATCTCTGGTGGTGCCAAACAATATTGTGTCTTGGCTATAGGAGTTGTTCCAAGAATCAAATTAATCTGAAACTCGACTTGCCTCTTAGGAGGCACTCCTGGTAACTCCTCGGGAAACACATTGGGGAAATCCTTAACAATGGGCACCTCACATAATGTCGATGTGCCTTTAACTCGAGTATCTACCACATAAGCCAATAACCTAGAACGACCATGCTGAAGATATCTCCTAGCCCTTGCAACTGAACAAAGAGCTGGCCTAGTTTCAAAAATATAATATTTAGCAACAGAAGAGTTGATCATTTTTAATAACATAAACAAGTTAAACCCACCAAAGATCTTCTTGAAAAGTTTGTAAAGAAAACAAACACAACCAAAGAAGAAGAATAAGAAGAAGAAGAAGAAATAACAACCTTTGTAGTTCTTTGGATCGTCTTGGGAGGCTAAGAAGTTGATGAAGAATGGTGAACTTAAGAGACATTAACAAGATGCCAACTTGATGTAGATGCTAGTCTAAAACTCTTAACTCTTAAGCTTGAAGTTCATAACCAAAGTATGAACTTCAAGAGAGTATAAAAGCAAGTAAGCTTCATGTGTTCTTAACAAAACTAGAGAGAGTAACATGAAGAGAGCAAATTTTAGATTTTGCATGAGAGAAGAGTTTTTTCAAAATGAAAGCCTTAGTAGGAAGTAGAGTGCATCAAATGAACACATAGTTCATCACCTACAGGTTATAAACATGCATGTGTCCCACGAGACTGTCTTGAATGGTCTGTGGTCATCACCTATACTTTGTTAGATGACTACATCGTTAGTACACTAGTATTACTTCATCATTAGTACACTAGTACTATTTAAAGTCATGGCCTATTATCATCATTTTCATCTCTCATCACCCATCACCCTCATCATCTACCATCTTTATCACTCATCGCTACCCAGTATTATAAGTATAAAAATACTTATATGGTAGAAATCATATAAAGATCATCTTATATTATTTCATCTAACATATAACATCTTTATATCATATAATAAATACATATAACACTTAATTATATAAATACTTCATATACATGTTTAAGATGAAAGCAACTATGCACTCACTTGTTAAAAGTGAATGACTTGTGAATTTGACGATTTTTCGCCTAGCATATTGACTTTTCCTTTGATATAACCTAGGTTTAATTATAACTAAGTCTTAGTCTAATATTCCTTGTGACTAAAGATAGTCTAGATTCTTCAATAAGCCTAATGTCTACATCAAGATTTATCAAGTAAGAAGCAACCAGGTAAGATCATATCGGAGGTAGGGTTCGTTTAGTATACATAGTATACTGTTTGGAAATCTCACTTTAAAAACCTAACTAAATCTAGCCTAGACATTACCCCCGTAAGTAGATCAATCAGTAATATGACATGAAATCACTGATAAATCTTATTTATAAATTGATAACAACGACTATGAATATAAATATAAGTTACACTAAAAGCGATATAAGCGTAACTTAACTTACAGAGATTTTCCTTATAAAAATCCAAAAATTATATTGACAAATAATAACTTTCTGATTGATAATATATTTTGATAATTATTTTTATAATTTTATGATAATCGTTTTTGTTATAAAGGTCTTTGTTTGAAAATAATTGTTATTGTGACTTTGCGATAATTGTTGTGTTATCAAGGTTTTTGTTTGAAAATAATTGTTTTTATAACTTTCTGATTGGTAACATCTTTTGTTTGATGGAAATTTTTCTCTAACAATAACTGTGTATTGTAATTTTTTATATTATCATATTATTTTTCTTCTCAAATTTTAGAGAGTGATAATACATTTTGTGAAAAAATATCATCTCCAGAAAAATATAATAAAATTACCGTAAAATACTATTCTTTTCAAACAACAAATGTAATAAGATTCGAATAAAACAAGATCGGTTGTCCGATAGAATGAATAATGTAATATTATATTACAATAATACTACATGTCTTTATTCATGTTATCCGGACAACATATTATACACGTTATACTATAGTTAATTTTCTCTAAAATTATATTATAGAATGATAATAAAATAAACTAAAACTACAATTTCAGAATAATCCTTTTTCAGAAATACCCACAAGTTTTTATCATATATGTGAAAAGGCCATTGAATTCTATTAAAAGGAAATCGCCGGTTGATGACTTGTTTACCGTTTTAAATCTTAAATGTATAAACTATATAGTTTTTTTGTCTTTTTTTTTTCAAAAAGTATAAGTCATATTTTAATAGTTAATAATCTTACAATATAAGATTTTACCCAATATTTTTTTTATGATTATCCTTATATTTATACCTACTTTAGGTGTCACAAGTAATCTCGTTGTAGTTGATTTATCTTTACATCCACATTTTTTTTTATGTTTTTAATTTTCTTTTATATGTTCCTTTAAAATGTTTTATTTTGTTTTCCAGGTAAACTTTCTACTTTACATTTCGTTATAACTATTCTATACATTTAATAAAAGGCTAAATTATATCAATTGTCTCTTGTGCATGTGTCAAAACGTACGTTTAATTAATATTTTCAAAAATTAACTCGGGTTATCATTAATATCGTTAAAAGGTGCATGTTTCGTCCATCGTAGACATAAAATGACTATTTTGCCCTTTTTATGTCATTTGTTTATAATTTATCTACTATTTTTCATTTGTTTCTTTTTCATTTATTTTTCAAAAACTAACTCTGTTCTCCTTTTTGTTTCAACCACATCCGACCACCGATGACCGATCACTTTCAGCAACCATCTGTGATCGACCACCAGTCACCTCCGACAAACATCACCGTTCATCTTCAAAATAGAAAAAACACTTGAAATTAAACCCTAAAATGAAACATTTCATACCCTAGACCTACAAATCGGTCAAACAAAGAAGGGAGAATAGAGGATATAAGGAAGACTGTGGCCGGACACCAACTATTCAACCCTTTATCCTACCACTTCCATGAAACCTACAACTCCGGTTGTCTTCTTGTAAAACTCATTTGAAAAAAAAAATATCAAAAATTGTTTTAGTGAGGAGAGTCGATGTGATTTATTCATACGTCATTCTTCTTCTACCAGACATCGTCGTTCCTCTCCGCCTCTTTCTTCTTCGTCGTGAAACCCTAGGTGGTGACGATATGTCATTAGATGGTGTTGATCTGATACGATGGTGCGAAGATGACGGTCATCTGGCTCTCTTTAAGATAATGGTACAAAGACAACGATGGTTTTTAGGCGCTCGGTTTCAGGCGACTAGGTGGTGATGATGGCTCATAAGCAGCGATCGACAGTTTCAAGTGGCGATGATGATGTTGGAAGTGGCTCGATGTCGATGGATGTAGAGAGAAAGCTCATCGGAGGGTAGACATGGTGATAGTAATAGCTACCCGAGGGAGTAGCTACATCTGGTCCGACGGTCAATATCTTTTGAGATAAAAGAGAAAGAAAATCGATATTATGAACGGTGGTGGATGGTTATTTTTCGACGGCTTCAGGTGCTTGTTTCCAACGAACATTACGACATTAGGCTGAAGATGTCGACGGACTAGAGAAAAAATGGTGGTTTAAGAAGATATGTTCTTCAAGATTTTAGAAGATGGAGAAGAGGTAGATCGGTAAAGGGAATGTTGGGTGCAGAGGCGAGTCTATGTAATGTTAAAGTGAGTTGACCCACCTAATTTTTGAATTTTTATTACAAGTAATATATTAAAATCATTATTGACATATCTTAATTTGTGTGGGAAACCTACATAAATTATTTGGTTTAAGAATATAACATAAATCCAAAATTAAAAGACCATGTTTTATATTTTATTATCCCAAAATTAAATTCACTTAGCCTAGTATATTTAAAATAAGATAACAAAAAGGAAAAAGAATTAAATATACGAATCGTCGCTTCCTCCGAAACTTCCATTGTATACGATGTAGAAACAAGGAAGTAAGGCAATAAAGTAAGACGCGGATCACTAGCTAAATGGTTGTCTTTGACACCCTTACACCATCGACGACCAACGACCTTCCCATCCGGTCTCCACCACTGACAACGGTAGTGCTCGTTCCGGCATCCGGTGACATTTTAATAGTGAACCATGTACCTTTATGTTCTAGACTCGCTCAGTGGGTGGGTGGATGGGGAGGCGGGGTTTGGGCGTGATGTGGCCCATATATATATATATATATATATATATATATATATATATATATATATATATATATATATATATATATATCTCGCTTAGTGGGTGGGTGGATGGGGAGGCGGGGTTTGGGCGTGATGTGGCCCATATATATATATATATATATATATATATATATATTGTTCGGTTTCTATGAAGACTCGTTTTAAAGCAATGACTCGTAAGGACAATTTAAAAAAATTGAAAAAAAGAATCTAAAAAAAATACAAATCATAAAATCGAGCATAGATCTATATCCGGAAGAAAAAATTGGAAGAAAAAAATTGCATCATTAAAATTGATCAATAATTCAATTTTAATTTTTTATTTTGCATCATTATGATCCATGATTCAGTTTTAATAATCCAAAAAAAAATTCAATCTTTTTTTTCCGGACATAGATCTATGCTCGATTTTATGATTTGTATTTTTCTTGATTTTTTTTTCAATTTTTTTAGGCGTCCTCACTTTAAAATAAGTCTTCACCTGTTCTTATCTCTCTCTCTCTCTCTCTCTCTCTCTCTCTCTCTCTATATATATATATATATATATATATATATATATATATATATATATAGTTTTTTATATTAATAACAATAATATTAATAAAATTAAATTAATTTGAAAAAAATACACAAATAACATTATATTCATTTCAGATCGGACATGGACTAAAACCGCAACAAAATATTTGTTAGAGACGAAACGTGCAAATTTTAGTGACATAAGGGACGGTTCGATCTATTTTTTTAAAATAATGACTAAATGTACGTTTCGATATATAAACAAAGGACGATCGGTATAATTTACCACATAATAAATATATAAAGATCATTGTTATGCATCATCATCACAATTCTCACATTTCTTTTCACTTTTGTGTATATTATTTGGCATCGTGACAATTAAATCGATAATAAAATAATAAATTAAAAGAAAAGAAGCACACATGGGCAAATAAACACAAGACAAAGAATTTCGAAAATTTAGATAACTATTATCTATTTTTGGTCAATTTGTTAGGCCACATGATATACAAAGCACGAAACAATTTGTGGTATACGTGGTCACAAACTATGATCGTATACACCGTGTCGATATGTCGTCGTGTTTTGTGGTCATGGCTATTCATGGTGGCTACGACGGAGGCAGACCACCAATTGAATTTCGAGGCTTGGATTCGACCGTTCAACGGTCATTTTTTGTAGTTATTTTGTTTTTACAAACTTAATACCTATATAAACACAATAAAACTCTCATTTTTCATCAAATCTCATTTTCTAAACCAAAAAACACATGGATTTTTTTAAAGATTTTGACTCGGATGATAATGAAGAATTCATCTCGACATTCTTCAATGTTGTGCAACATTTTCATGATAAAGAAAGTTTGCATATTGCACGTTCGAGAGCGGTCATCAATCGTGATCGCCAAGCCACACGCGACTTATTGGTACGTGATTACTTTGTCGATAATTGTCTTTACAATGAGGACTAGTTCGAACGTCGTTTCCTTCTAAATAAGACTATATTTGTACGTATTAATAATGTTTTAGAGGTCTGTTATGATTTTTTTTTTTTTAAATCCGATGCTAGAGGAAGAATGGGTTTTTCTAGTATACAAAAATGTGTGGCTGTGCTTACATATTTGGGATATGGTATAACATTTGACGCATCTGACGTGTACTTAAAGGTATCCGAGAGGACCGCAATTGGTTGTGTAGATTGGTTTTGTGCATATGTGTATATGGTTTTTCACAAAGAATATTTGCGTAAACCTACTACACGTGATATTGAGATATTATATTTGGCTCATGAAGAGAGACATGGATTTTCGAGTATGCTTGGTAGTCTAGATTGTACACATCTGGCTTGGGAAAAATATCCAAATGCATGGCGCGTTCAACTTACACGATGTGATATAGGTGAGCCAACTATAATACTAGAAGTCGTTGCATCTTAGGATTTGTGGATATGACATTCATTATTTGGAGTTGTGGGGTCTAACAACGACATTATTGTTCTTGGTCAGTCTCCTCTTTTCAACGATATTTGGACCGGCAAAGCACTTGATATGTCATTCACGGTGAGCAAGCACTCGTACGAATACGATTACTACCTTTGTGCCGGAATATATCCTGATTATTCAACATTCATGAAGGCATACTCTGTTCCTCGAAGTGAAAATGCAAAGTTGTTCATAAAAAGGCAGGAATCAACGAGAAAAGATATCGAGAGAGAGCATTTTTGAGTCCTCAAGCAAACATAACATGTAGTGAAATACGCAACACGACTCTGGGATAAAGATAGAATTAAACGAGTGGTCGAAACATGTATTATAATGCATAATATGATTATTGAAGATCAAGGTCGAGCGATTTGCATGTCTGATCCCGACGACGTCGTCATCCCGATTGAAGAGTTCGTACCCGAAACGACTGAGTTTTTAACACGAGTTGTTGAAACTAATAATAGTGAAACGTGTTTCAATCTTCGAGAATATGTCATGGAGCATTTATACCAACTCCACATGAACGAAGAATGGTTTTTTTACTTATGTTTGTTTGTTAGTTTGTGTTTTAATTATAGGTTATTTAAGTAATGTAATGTTTTTTTTTTCAATTCTAGGTGAATTAAGTAATGTAGTTTGAAGTTGTATTTTTATTTTTATAATTAATGAAAAACTAGTTAAAAAAATTCAATGTTTTTTTTGTTTTTAAAAATATAATTTTATTGTATTTTTTTAATTAAAAAAAATAATGTGGAGTGGAGTTGTAGTAGTCTATATCTCATAGGTTTAGTGGTAGTTAGTGGTGACAATGTGGTTAGCGGCGGATATAACGGATGGTCTTATAGGAGGATGATGCAATACAATTTCGTCAAAATTAAATAAAATTATCACCCTTTTTATTAATATGTTTTTTAATAAAAATACTTAACTACATATTTATTTTCATTTTAAAAACATATCTACCCAAATCGTTTGGTGTTATATAAACATATAACTGGTAAAAAAAATAACAGATCATAAAACATTAAATTAAAATATAAATCCCAAAATAAAAACTAAAGGAAAGTTAATTACTTACGTTTGCAATTTATCGATTTGTTATAAATTAAATATCTTTATAAAGATTTCATAATATTAGTATAAAATACAATCATATTTTTTTCAGAATATCTTTATAAAGATTTCATATGAGATCTAAACCTTTGAATTGTGTTTTGGGCTGAATGGTAGAACAGGAAAAGTCATAGGTCGACGTCTTGCATGAAATATGGATTTTATTCGAGAAATTTCTAGTCCAAGATATTTATAAAATATTATAGAGCTCTTCATTACCTTTCCTAGGATATACCGAACGTCGAAAACGGAGTTGGAACGAAGAAGTTACAACCGTTTGAAGTTAGGTCGATTTTTGGGTTAGCCGCGTACGTAGGGTGTACTAGGGCATCCGTAGTACACATGGCATACCAAGAGTAAGGAGGGTGTACGCGGTCGGTACCCGAACCATATTCTCATTGTTTAACCCCAATTTAAGCTCCTTAACTTCCCCAAACTCATTCCATTATCAGCTTCCACCTCCCCAACACCCTCTCTTGAAACCCTAACCCTAGATTGAGCCTTGTGAGCAAAAAGAAGGTATTTTTCCAGTGCTTTGGAGTGTTCTTGGTGCACCTTGGAGAAGAAGGTACTCATTGAAGAAGTGTTGGTTGCATTGGACCTTGTAGATCTAGACTATTTCCACCTTGATCTTTCTTCTAGAGGTATAAAGTTTGAATCTTGATGATGAAATTGTTAGATCTAGCTAGTTTTGGGTCTTATGAGCTTTTGATCACTTTAAGTGCATAAAGTTTAGATCTTGAAAGTTTGTGACCTTTTTATGGATAAATTTGGAAACTTTATCCATCTAAAGATCATTTTGATTCAAATATGTAGATTGGAGACTTGGACTTAATGGATTAAGTTGAAAAAGATGCACTATTGGGTCCCTTTGAGACTTAAAGACTAGATCTTGTTTGTTGAGACCATTCTAATGTATAAAGTTGGAAACTTTATCCATCATGGAGCTATTAGGAACCATAGAAATGTGATATTGGTCCTTCTATCCCTTCCATGCAAGAGTTGTGATGTATTAATGGATTAATAAGTTAGGGTTTTTGTAACATCCCAAATTTTGAGGCCAAAATTTCATTTTTAGAATTTAGCATGTAATAAGGCGTGTTACTAAAACATTGTCAAGGTTACATTAATTATAAAACATAAGGTCATGTCTCAAAACGATATCATCGGAAACAAGAAAAATCAGAGTACGGTCCCAGAAAATCCAGTACGGAAATCATGTGTGATGCGCCGCTACGCCGCCGGCTCTTTCCCCTTTGACGAAGAGGTAACTGAAACCACAATTTAAAACTATAAGCACGAAGCTTAGTGAGTTCCCCCATCATACCACATACCATTGAATGCCATCGGTATCTTTCAACCGGTAATCATCTTTGGTATCTTTCAACCGGTAATCATCATCGGTATCTTACAACCGGTAATCATCATCGGTATCTTTCAACCGGTAACTGGGGTCTATTCCACCCCCTACTACTACTAGCATACAACAACAAGGTATAAGCATACAATCAGGCATATCCTAGTACTGACGTACTCTTCGGACCTAAAGACCATTGTCAGGGAAAAACTATCCCTATCATACACATAACACATCATACAGAAATATCTCGTAACCAAACACGTATCCATACCAAGATAATTATCACGAAGACAATCATCTTCTGAGATACTCCTACTTGGTGGGCCGGCATTGTGGCCTTAGACCAACCCTTATTGGAAGGTAACTCACCTCAAAAGGCTGACTGCTGAAAAGCTGATCCGCAAATGCCTGACAGCTGCTCCGGTGATCCCCCGGCTATATTCCCATAAAACACTTAATCAGACATTGATACTAATCCCAGGTAAAATGATGATTTTACCCCTGACCGATTCCAAACCAAAGTCAAGTCAAAGTCAACTTCCAGTTGACCCGACTCGCCGAGTTGGCTTGCCAACTCGTCGAGTTCATATCCAGCCTATTGACCTTACTCCCGTCTCTACTCGTCGAGTTAGGCATTGAATCGACGAGTTCTCTTCCTAACTGAATACACAATGGTCCTTCATCCAACTCGCCGAGTTGTATGAACAACTCGTCGAGTTAATCTTCATCCGATGAACACGTTATGTCCTCGACTCGCCGAGTTGATGAACAAATCGCCGAGTTTTATGAAGATTGCCTTGGACATGCCGAGTCAGGGCATTGACTCGCCGAGTCACTCCATTGATGAGTCTGGCTTCCGACTCACTGTGTCCACCTAAGGCTCTCTGCTCTACTCACCTACTCGAAAAGGGGAAAATCGGGGACTCGCGACTCGACTCACCGAGTTCGAAGAACAACTCGCCGAGTCGCATCCATGCAATCTCTCTACACTCGATTATGCTTGAATCCAGTGCATTCCATTCATAGATCTGGGTTCCTAGGACTCGGTTAACACGTAAAGTTTCCAACTTTACATGTATATAATCATCCATGGGGATTCTAAGGCTCAAAACACACAAAAAGGGGTAGATCTAGGGCTTTCATGCAATACGGCCCCATAAAGGTATTAGATCTAGGCTTCTACTCGAACATAGCCAGATCTAGCAGCTATTCAGCCCATTATGATCCCTATACCACTGACAAGCTTGGAATGGGTCAAAGATAGCTTAATGGTGTTCTAATGGGGATTTGAGCATAGAAACAGAATAGATCCGAAATGTACCTCTATGAACTATGGATTAAGTCCTAGATTCTTGCTCTTCACCTTCTCTTTTGGTCTTTCCTTCCTTCTCTTCTTCAAACTCCAAGGAACAAGCACAAGATCACTTCAAATCACAAGGAGAGGGTTAGGGTTCGGTATATGATGCTCTGAGGGTGATGGAGGCTAACTTGGGGCGCATAAAGGGGGTTTTAATAGGGTGCAAACCCCTGAAATTAGGGTTTCTTCCAGACTGATGGACTCGCCGAGTCCAGAATATGGACTCGTCGAGTCTCCAACTTAAACGTGTTCAAAATCATGTCCCTACTCGGTGAGTCTAGCCTACGACTCGCCGAGTCCAAGTCTAAAAAAAAGTAAAATACTCAGATAAATCATACATACCAAGAACCAGGTGCGACAAATCTCCCCCGCTTATTTTAGACTTCGTCCTCGAAGTCTGTTGCTCGATCCTGAAATATCTCGGGGTAATGCTCCATCATTTCCTTCACCGGCTCCCAAGTCCACTCTGAACCCTTTCGGTGCTGCCATTGCACCTTCACAAGTTCCACCCTCTAGTTCCTCAGATCCCTCGACTTCCGGTCAAGGATTGCCACTGGTCGCTCAATGTAATTCAGGCTGCCATCGACCTGAATATCCTCCAGGGATACCACTGCTGAGTCGTCCACCAGACAATTTCGCAACTGAGAAACATGGAAAGTGTTGTGTATCTGACTGAGTTCGGCTGGCAGATCCAGCCTATACGCCACTTTGCCCACCCGGGCCAGAACCCTGAAAGGTCCAATGTATCTGGGGCCCAACTTCCCACGCTTCCTGAATCGGACGACGCCCTTCCATGGCGACACCTTCAGGAGAACCATATCCCCGACCTGGAATTCTAGGTCTGATCGGCGCTTGTCGGCGTAACTATTCTGCCGACTCTGAGCAGTCTTAAGCCTGCTCCAAACCTGTTGAATCCTCTCGGTCATCTTGAGCACCACTTCGGTGCTCCCCATGACCCTCTAGCCTACCTTACCCCAACATATCGGGGTCCTGCACCTCTTTCCATATAACATCTCAAAAGGAGGACGGTCAATACTCGCGTGGTAGCTGTTGTTGTATGAGAACTCAGCCAAAGGAAGATAGGTATCCCAACTACCACCGAAGTCTAGCACGCATGCCCGCAGCATATCCTCCAGAGTTTGTATGGTTCTCTCACTCTGACCATCTGTCTGCGGGTGAAAAGCGGTGCTAAAATGCAGACGAGTACTCAGCTCGTCATGGAACTTCTTCCAGAACCTGGAAGTAAACCGTACATCTCTGTCCGAAATCACCGAAACTGGCACTCCGTTCCGCACCACCACCTCCCTAATGTAGATATCGGCCGAGATGCTCTCCTGAATCGGGATAAAGTGGGCGCTCTTGGTCAATCGATCGACGATGACCCAGATCAAATCCACTCCCCGCGCGGTCCTGGGAAGCTTGGTGATAAAATCCATCGTGATATCTTCCCATTTCCACAACGGAATCTCCAACGGCTGCATCTTGTCGTGGGGCCTCTGGTGCTCGGCCTTGACCTTCCTATAGGTCAAGCACCGCTCCACGTACCAAGCGATATCCCGCTTCATGCAAGGCCACCAATAGTCCAGAGGAAGATCCCTATACATCTTTGTCGCCCCGGGATGAATGGAGAACCGGGATTTGTGCGCCTCCTCCATCAGAACCTGGCGCACGCCTCCATGATAAGGGACCCACACCCTACGGTGAAGAGTCAACAACCCTCGGCTATCATAGTTGAAGGAGGAAACCTGCCCCACAATCCGCTCACTCTTCCAATCTTCCTCCTTCATAGCCTCCTACTGGGCCTCCCGAATCCGCTCCAAAAGCGGAGTCACCACCGTCATCCTCAGGTACATATCTCGGATCGGCGCTGCCTTGCGGCTAAGCGCGTCAGCCACCACATTGGCTTTCCCTGGATGGTAGAGGATCTCACAATCATAATCCTTTACCACGTCAAGCCACCGACGTTACCTCATGTTCAGATTCGGCTGGTCCATGAGATACCTCAGGCTCTTGTGGTCCGTGTAAATAGGTAATGACGCCAAATCTTGAGGGCGAACACAACAGCCGCAACTCCAAATCATGCATCGGGTAATTCTCCCCGTAAGGCTTCAGCTGCCTTGAAGCGTAAGCAATAACGTGCCCTCTCTGCATCAACACTGCGCCCAAACCCGAGATGGAGGCATCACAATACACAACAAAATCCTCCATGCCCTCTGGTAGGGATAAGATTGGTGCCTCGCACAATCTCTGTCTCAACGTCTCGAATGCGGCCTGCTGCTCAGGCCCCCAACGAAAAACCACGACTTTCCTCGTCAACCTGGTCATAGGTACAGCTATCTTGGAGAAGTCCTGAATAAATCTCCGATAGTAGACCGCCAATCCTAGGAAGCTCTGTATCTCGGATGGAGACCTCGGGACCTCCCATCTCATCACGGCCTCCACCTTGGCCGGATCCACTGATATCCCGTCCTGGTTGACAGGGTGCCCTAGAAACTGCACCTCGCGCATCCAGAACTCACACTTGGAGAACTTAGCATATAAGCTCTCCCTCCTCAAAGTACTCAGAACCTCACGCAAGTGCTCCTCATGTTGTTCTCGTGTCTTGGAATAAACCAAGATATCGTCAATGAAAACAATCACGGACCGATCCAACATCGGCCGACACACGCGATTCATGAGATCCATGAACGCGGCAGGAGCATTGGTGAGCCCGAAAGGCATCACCACAAACTCATAATGACCATAGCGTGTACGAAAAGCAGTCTTCTGCACATCCTCCTCTCTAACCCTCATATGATGATACCCTGCCCGCAAATCAATCTTGAAGAACCAAGATGCTCCCTGAAGCTGGTCGAAAAGGTCATTGATCCTCAAGAGTGGGTAACGGTTCTTCATCGTTACCTTGTTCAGCTCCCGGTAGTCTATACACATCCGATGCGACCCGTCCTTCTTCTCTACAAACAGAATCGGGGCTCCCCAGGGTGAACTGCTCGGTCTAATGAATCCCTTGTCTAACAGCTCCTGCAGCTATGTAGACAACTCCTGCATCTCAGGAGGAGCCAACCGATATGGCGCCTTGGCTATCGGAGCCGCGCCAGAGACCAGGTCGATCCTAAACTCCATTTGCCTCTCCAGAGGTATCCCAGGCAACTCCTCGGGGAATACATCCATAAACTCCCGCACTACGGGTACATCGCCCACTGTCACCTTACCCGCCTCCCGGGTGTCCATAACACACGCGATATACCCTGCGCAACCCTGCTGAAGGTGGCGCCTGGATCTCGCTGCTGAACATACAGCTGGTCCTTGCTGTGGGCTCTCGCCCTGAACTACCAACTCTCCCCCACTTGGGGTCCTGATCCGTACCAGCTGATGTGCACAATCTATCACTGCCCCATTGGGGCTCAACCAATCCATGCCTATAATAACCTTGTTCCCCCGCAACGGCATGGGAACCAGGTCTACCAGGTAACGTTCCTCAAACAGCCTCAAGACACAATCTCGGTAGACCTCCGATGCTCGCACTGATCGGTCGTCTGCAATCTCGACCTCTAGAGAGCAGTCCAACATGCCCGAAGACTCAGGAAATTTCTTGCTAAGCGCAAGAGAGACAAATGATCGGGTAGCACCCGAATCAAACAATACCTGAACTGGGATATTGTTCACGTGGAACGATCCTAAACACATATACACAGGGCACATATCAATATCATAACATCATACAAATAAATCAGAGGGAAAGAATCATACCCGTCACCACATCGGGTGTAGCACGTGCCTCCTCGGCTGTCAGCTGAAAAGCTCGGCTCCGAACCACTGGAGCCTTCTACTTGACCTTCCGGCCATCCATAATCCGTACTGTCGTTGGCGCTGGCGCCACTGCCGGCGCTGCTGCTACTGGTGCTGTCAACCTGGGACAACTGGCCTTTTTATGGCCCTTCTGATTGCAATGAAAGCAAACCAGGTCTGATGTATGAATCGCAGAAGTAGGGACAGTACAATCTCTACCAAAATGCCCAACCTTGTCGCACTTATAGCAGTCTGAACCCAGCCCAGTGCGACAAACTCCCTCATGTGCCCGACCGCATTTCCCACAGCGGTCCTGCCTCGTCTGGCCTTTCGGCCTACCATTGGGTCCCTTGGGCTTCTTCCCTGAAGCCCCCATCGTCTGCCCCTAAGTAGCCTTCCTCTTCCGTATGTGCTCCAAATCAATATCTCTCTCTCCCTAGCCCTGGCAATCATGGACTCTAGGGTAGGGCAAGCAGAGAAACTAACATGCTTCCGAATATCAGCCCGTAGCATGTCATGGTATCGGGTCCTCCTCATATCCTCATCCCCCGCATACTGGGGTACCAACAAGGCCCTCTCCCAGAACTTGGCGGTGATCTCCGCCATAGTGTCTGTAGTCTGTCTCATATCCAAAAACTCTCTGGCCAGCTGTTGAAGCTCCACAGCTGGTGCAAACTCAGGCCTGAATCGGGTCACGAAATATGACCATGTCATAGCCTCAATGGCTAGGTCTCCCAACGTATCGCCAATCAACTCCCACCAATCCCTGGCTCTCTCTCTCAAACAACCTGCAGTGAAACGGACCTTCGACCCTTCCGGGCAGAAGCTCATCAGCTGCATAGACTCGATGTTTGCGATCCACCTCCTAGCAGCAATGGGGTCCTTCACCCCATGGAAATCCGGTGCACCACTCCCACAGAAGTCCTTAAAGGACAGCGTACGGGTACCCACCTTGCTAGACGCCAGATCACTCCTGAATGCCCGGAGGCGATCCTCCATTAGCTCGATAACCCCTTTCTTGATCGACCCGAAAATGACCGGGGTCGCATCAAGGCTACCTCTCGTAATCTCAGACGCGATGAGCTCGCGCAACCCATCATCAACATGCTCGGGTCTCTGTCCCGAACCCGATCCCGAACCAGGTCCTGATCCCCCTGCTCCATGACGTGTGACCACCATTCTGAAAAAATAATAATGCAATTTTCAGGATCATATATACCCCCAAAGGGTCTCACACACTCTCCAAGTTTCCAGGTTCCATCCCAGCCCTCCTTGAATCGATTACGGATCCTCTGCTTTCAGTAGTACGGGCCCATACTACCTTCCACATCTATCCATACTTTCCCCAAGGATTGCCTCGACTTCACCAGGTCCCTTTCACCGATGCTCTTCCCACTAATCACATCCTAGGCTTCCCTAGGGTACTCTTAGACTTACTCCCCGCCATCAGCTGCATTAGGAGTCCTTACCACGTCCCCCTAACTAGCTTGTGGATATTGTTACATATTTGTTCACCAGTTAGTCGAAGTTGGCCAGAACCCCTATAGCGCAAAGTAAGCAGCATTCGTGCGTTGAGTAACCAAACCAGACATAACCCACACATGCCATCCTACTAACCAAACAGTCCTAGCATACAACTCATACAACAGGCATGTAAGGCATCCTTCCTAGATCCTTAGCCCTAGCTAGCATGCAATTCTCAGAATCATACATATGGCACATAAGGCATACTCCTAGATCCTTTGTCCTATTCTAGCATGCAATTTTCTAAATCAAAACCATACAACATAACATAACAAGTATGGGTATCTTCGGGAAAACTTACTTGAGCCCGGCCGGTCGCACGCATCACACACTTCGTCTTTCTTAAAACTTCCCACTTTAGATTTTAGAAAACCATTTTCCTTAAAAAAAATCTTTTAGTCCCTCGGTTAGAGTTCAGACACCCCGAGGATGTGTCCAAATCCCTCAAACCAGGGCTCTGATACCAACTTGTAACATCCCAAATTTCGAGGCCAAAATTTCATTTTTAGAATTTAGCATGTAATAAGGCGTGTTACTAAAACATTGTCAATGTTACATTAATTATAAAACATAAGGTCATGTCTCAAAACGATAGCATCGGAAACAAGTAAAACCAGAGTACGATCCCAGAAAATCCAGTGCGGAAATCATGTGTGTGATGCGCCGCTACGCCGCCGGCTCTTTCCCCTTTGACGAAGAGGTACCTGAAACCACAATTTAAAACTGTAAGCATGAAGCTTAGTGAGTTCCCCCATCATACCACATACCATTGAATGCCATCGGTATCTTTCAACCGGTAATCATCTTCGGTATCTTTCAACCGGTAATCATCATCGGTATCTTACAACCGGTAATCATCATCGGTATCTTTCAACCAGTAACTGGGGTCTATTCCACCCCCTACTACTACTAGCATAAAACAACAAGGTATAAGCATACAATCAGGCATATCCGAGTACTGACGTACTCTTCAGACCTAAAGACCATTGTCAGGGAAAAACTATCCCTATCATACACAAAACACATCATACAGAAATATATCGTAACCAAACACGTATCCATACCAAGATAATTATCACGAAGACAATCATCATCTAAAATACTCCTACTTGGTGGGCCGAAATTGTGGCCTTAGACCCACACTTATTGGAAGGTAACTCACCTCAAAAGGCTGACTGCTGAAAAGCTGATTCGCAAATGTCTGACAGCTGCTCCTGTGATCCCCCAGCTATATTCCCATAAAACACTTAATCAGACATTGATACTAATCCCAGGATAAAATGATGATTTTACCCCTGACTGATTCCAAACCAAAGTCAAGTCAAAGTCAACTTCCAGTTGACTCGGCTCGCCGAGTTGTCTTGCCAACTCGTCGAGTTCATATCCAGCCTATTGACCTTACTCCCATCTCTACTCGTCGAGTTAGGCATTGAATCGACGAGTTCTCTTCCTAACTGAATACACAATGGTCCTTCATCCAACTCGCCGAGTTGTATGAACAACTCGTCGAGTTAATCTTCATCCGATGAACACGTTTTGTCCTCGACTCACCGAGTTGATGAACAACTTGCCGAGTTTTATGAAGATTGCATTGGACACGCTGAGTCAGGTAATTGACTCGTCGAGTCCCTCAATTGATGAGTCTGCCTTCCGACTCACTGAGTCCACCTAGGGCTCACTGCTCTACTCGCCTACTCGAAAAGGGGAAAAACCGGGGACTCACGACTCGACTCGCCGAGTTCGAAGAACAACTCGTTGAGTCGCATCCATGCAATCTCTCTACACTCGATTCTGCTTGAATCCAATGCATTCCATTCATAGATCTGCATTCCATTCATAGATCTGGGTTCCTAGGAATCGGTTAACATGTAAAGTTTCCAACTTTACGTGTATATAATCATCCATGGGGATTGTAAGGCTCAAAACACACAAAAAGGGGGTAGATCTAGGGCTTTCATGCAATATGGCCCCATAAAGGTATTAGATCTAGGCTTCTGGAACTCGAACATAGCCAGATCTAGCAGCTATTCAGCCCATTATGATCCCTATACCACTGACAAGCTTGGAAATGGGTCAAAGATAGCTTAATGGTGTTCTAATGGGGATTTGAGCATAGAAACAAAATAGATCCGAAATGTACCTCTATGAACTATGGATTAAGTCCTAGATTATTGCTCTTCACCTTCTCTTTTGGTCTTTCCTTCCTTCTCTTCTACAAACTCCAAGGAACAAGCACAGGATCACTTCAAATCACAAGGAGAGTGTTACGGTTCGGTATATGATGCTCTGAGGGTGATGGAGGCTAACTTGCGGCGCATAAAGGGGGTTTAAATATGGTGCAAACCCCTGAAATTAGGGTTTCTTCCAGACTGATGGACTCGCCGACTCTCCAACTTAAATGTGCTCAAAATCCCATCCCTACTCGGCGAGTCTATCCTACGACTAGCCGAGTCCAAGGCTAAAAAAAGTAAAATACTCAGATAAATCATACATACCAGGAACCAGGTGCTACAGATCTCCCCCGCTTATTTTAGACTTCCTTAGACTTCTTGATTCACCAATGTTCTTCCCCTTCTTCTTGATTCAAAACGATATCATCGGAAACAAGAAAAATCAGAGTACGATCCCAGAAAATCCAGTGCGGAAATCATGTGTGTGATGCGCCGCTACGCCGCCGGCTCTTTCCCATTTGACGAAGAGGTACCTGAAACCACAATTTAAAACTGTAAGCACGAAGCTTAGTGAGTTCCCCCATCATACCACATACCATTGAATGCCATCGGTATCTTTCAACCGGTAATCATCTTCGGTATCTTTCAACCGGTAATCATCATCGGTATCTTACAACCGGTAATCATCATCAGTATCTTTCCACCGGTAACTGGGGTTTATTCCAACCCTACTACTACTAGCATACAACAACAAGGAATAAGAATACAATCAGGTATATCCGAGTACTGACATACTCTTCGGGCCTAAAGACCATGGTCAGGGAAAAACTATCCCTATCATACACATAACACATCATACAGAAATATCTCATAATTAAACATGTATCCATACCAAGATAATTATCACGAAGACAATCATCATCTAAAATACTCCTACTTGGTGGGCCGGCATTGTAGCCTTAGACCCACCCTTATTGGAAGGTAACTCACCTCAAAAGGCTGACTGCTGAAAAGCTGATCCGTAAATGTCTGACAGCTGCTCCGGTGATCCCCCGACTATATTCCCATAAAACACTTAATCAGAAATTGATACTAATCCCAGGATAAAATGATGATTTTACCCCTGACCGATTCCAAACCAAAGTCAAGTCAAAGTCAACTTCCAGTTGACCCGACTCGCCGAGTTTCCTTGCCAACTCGTCGAGTTCATATCCAGCCTATTGACCGGACTCCCGTCTCTACTCGTCGAGTTAGGCATTGACTCGACGAGTTCTCTTCCTAACTGAATACACAATGGTCCTTCATCCAACTCGCCGAGTTGTATGAACAACTCGTCGAGTTAATCTTAATCCGATGAACATGTTCCGTCCTCGACTCGCCGAGTTGATGAACAACTCGCCAAGTTTTATGAAGATATCCTTGGACACGCTGAGTCAAGGCATTGACTCGCCGAGTCCCTCCATTGATGAGTCTGTCTTCCGACTCACTGAGTCCACCTAAGGCTCACTGCTCTACTCGTCTACTCGAAAAGGGGAAAATCGGGGAGTCGCGACTCGACTCGCCGAGTTCGAAGAACAACTCGCCGAGTCACATCCATGCAATCTCTCTACACTCGATTCTGCTTGAATCTAGTGCATTCCATTCATAGATCTGGGTTCCTAGGACTCGGTTAACACGTAAAGTTTCCAACTTTACGTGTATATAATCATCCATGGGGATTCTAAGGCTCAAAACACACAAAAGGGGGTAGATCTAGGGCTTTCATGCAATATGGCACCATAAAGGTATTAGATCTAGGCTTCTGGAACTCGAACATAGCCAGATCTAGCAACTATTCAGCCCATTATGATCCCTATACCACTAACAACCTTGGAAATTGGTAAAAGATAGCTTAATGGTGTTCTAATGGGGATTTGAGCATAGAAACAGAATAGATCCGAAATTTACCTCTATGAACTCTGGATTAAGTCCTAGATTCTTGCTCTTCACCTTCTCTTTTGGTCTTTCCTTCCTTCTCTTATTCAAACTCCAAGGAACAAGCACACGATCACTTCAAATCACAAGGAGAGTGTTAGGGTTCAGTATATGATGCTCTAAGGGTGATGGAGGCTAACTTAGGGCGCATAAAGGGGGTTTTAATAGGGTGCAAACCCCTGAAATTAGGGTTTCTTCCAGACTGATGGACTCGCCAAGTCCAGAATATGGACTCGCCGAGTCTCCAACTTAAACGTGCTCAAAATCCCGTCCCTACTCGGCGAGTCTAGCCTACGACTCGCCGAGTCCAAGGCTAAAAAAAGTAAAATACTTAGATAAATCATACATACCAGGAACCAGGTGCTACAGATCTCCCCCACTTATTTTAGACTTCGTCCTCGAAGTCTGTTGCTCGATCCTGATTTTTCTAAAGAAGAAGAGGAAGAACATTGGTCAATGACCGCAATAATCGATTTGAAGGGACGTATTATTTTCACGCTTAAGGAAGTCCCATTTTTCGGGAAAGATCATGAGGATGCTTACAAGCACCTTGATGAATTCAATGACATAGCTGATTACTTCAACATCTCAAACGTTCCAAGAGAGATGGTGTTTTGAGAATGCTTCTCGTTACCTTTAAGGGAGCTACTAAAGATTGGTTGAAAACACTACCACCCGGTGCAATTACTACTTGGGCGCAAATGCGTGAACAGTTCCTAGAACATTTTCCCCACCTTCTAAAGTTCCTAAATTAATGAAAGCCATAGAAAACTTTGAGCAACAACCATGTGAGTCACTCTACAAGGCATGGTAACGCTACAAAGGATTGATAAGAAATTGTCCCCAAAATGATTTGAATGGGCAACAAGAAGTATCAATCTTCTATGATGGGGTAAACGTAATGACAAGGCAACTCCTTGATTCTCAAGGACACGTTAACCAAGAAGAATCCTGATGAGATTAAGGAATTTATTGAAGAGTTTTCCAAACATTCTCGTAAATACCACAATCCTAGACATGACGAAGCGAAAGGAATTGGGAGTGGCACTTCTGAAGATATGGCTGCTGTTGTAGATATGTTAAACACTATGGACCGAAGAATGACAAAGATGGATCAATCCATCCATGCTATTCGAGTTGGTTGTGAAAGATGAAATGGTCCACATTTTACCAAGGACTGCCACTTGGATGAAAAGGGGAATAAAAAGGTTCAAGTATGCTACTCTAGTGGAGACAAATATGTTGAAGATTGGAGGACGCCAAAGAAAGAGTGGTTTCCATATGATGAATATAAAAAGCAAAAAAGAAGAAATTTAGGCAAACTGGCCGAGGATTTTATCAAAAAGAGCAACCACCGGAAAAGAAGGTCGATTTAGAGTCTATGCGCACTAGATTCATGGAGGCTTCGGAGAAAAGACATGATGAGACAGAAGCGGTGATAAGAGACCATCAAATTCTCATGAGGGACCAAAAAGCTTTGCTAAGGAATTACCAAGCATCAATCCAGAACATTGAAGCACAAATTGGACAACTAACTACGTTGGTTAATGAGTGACTTTTCCAAAAATTACAGACAAAAAGCCTCAACTACAAGTAATGGTAATCGAAACTGAAGAAGACACAATCCTTAAATTCCTAGAAGCCCTGAAAGTCAAGCCACATCAGCCTAAACCACAGCCGAATAGGTCGAAAATCGAAGAAAATATTGTTGCTGAATTACTGAATCCACGACATGGAGCTCCATTCACCACAACGTGGAGCCGGTCTAATTAGAAGAATTTTGCTGATACTCTAGTTTTTTGTCCTCCACTTCTATTCCCGTCTCGAGCTAATATTGACCCACTGGAGCCGGAACATTTGAAATTTATAATATTGAATCATTGTCCCAAGTTCCTAAATATGCTAAATTTTTGCAAGACTTACTCGATACTCACCAGCAATTAGAGAAGAATTCCAAGCTGATCCTTAGAAAGCAGAGTTCTAAAGTGATAATGGGTGTCTTACCAAAGAAAATAGGAGATCGTGGATGCCTCACCCTTTCGTGTGAATTTGGAAATAACATGAAGACTTATGCTTTAGCCGATTCTGGAGCAAGCATAAATTTAATGCCTTACTCATTCTATCAAAAGCTAAATCTTCCGGATTTAAAGGCTACTAGAATGACGATTCACATGGCTAACCGTTCAGTGACTCATCCTCGAGGCATAGTTGAGGATATCTTGATCAAAATTGGGAATTTTGTTTTCCCAATTGATTTTGTCGTATTGGATATGAAAGAAGATACCAATGTCCTAATAATTCTTGGTCGCCCTTTACTCAATACTGCTAGAGATTTGGTAGACATTCGTGAGTCCAAACTTACGTTGAGAGTTGGAGATGAAGAAGTTACATTTGGAGTGGAAGATGGATTTCAGAATAATAATGCTCAAGGTGAAGTTTTCAACATAGATGAAGAAAATGAACTTGAAGAATTGGAAAAGTTAATAGAAGAAGAAATTCAGTCAATTCAACATGTCAAACATACAAAGCAAAAAGCATCCATTCTAATAGTTTTTGAAGTGTTTTCTTACAAAACTCTAACATCTTTGGCAAGTAAAGAGATTGAAGAAGACTTAGTGTCAAGTGATGAGGAAGAGGTTACTTCAGGAGTAAAATTGCTAACTTTGGAAAAGAAGGTTTAACCTATGGGGCTAAAGGGTGAAGAAAAAGCAGAACCTGAACTTGTGGTAGATAAGGGAGTGAAAAGAAAGCTTGAAGAGGGTAATGTGAAGGTTAAAAAGGAAAATTCTAAAATGACTTATCTTCGTTGAGTTCAAGCATACAAGAAACGATGGAATGATCAAAAGGTGAAATTGGTGATGGAAACTCTTGAAGATTCAACGTGAGGTGGCACAGAGTACAACTCAAGACTCGCACAAAAAGAAACGCTTATCGGGAGGCAACCCGATGTTTGAAGAATTTATATCCTTTTATTTTTATTTTAGTTTTTTGTTTTTAATTTCTTTGTTATTTTTGGTGTGTTTTAGTTTCCTTTTATTTTTATTTGGTTTTTATGTTTGTTTTGTTTTTATTTGGATTTTTTTGAACTTGTAACCAAATATGGGATGGTTGTTTTCTTCTTTCCACTGTTACTTACTTTGTTGCAGATTTAGTGAACTATCGTGAGCGGGATGATGAGCGATTATAGATAGGAGTGTTCGAGTAAAGCCGTGTCGTTTAGAGTCAAGATTCGAGACCCACAATTTTTAATAAGTGTCGGGTTAATTTCATAAGAAAATAAAGAGATAAGGGAAGAGTCAAAGAAATCATAGAGTTTTGGAAGGGTCTAAAAGCATTTATATAATCAGGTTGCACTTGACTTGATTTGAAGAATTATTGTACAATTATATTCTGTGCAACCCAGTTTACACGACGTGGACTTTAACTCCACGTCGTGAACTTAGAACCCATCGTGATATCAAAAATGATTTCAATTGATAACACATCGTGGATTCTAACACCACGACGTGATTTGCATAATTGCGATATTCTCTTTCTCTTAACCATAAAATGTGGTGTATGCTTTCCCACAATGATGAATTATGCTTTGAAGATTTTCTACACTACATTTGTTGAAGATTCAAGTCTCGGATTCGCATTTTGCCAGCACATTCACTTATCTCTGAAGATCCAAGTTCCATTCTCCATAATTAAAGATGTCCATATTCAAGATGTTTAAGTTAACCACACGCGTTCATAATCGATCTCGCCACTACTACCCCAGGTGAGTCTGTTCCTTTTTCCCATTTTTATTGTTTTAAAATTATGTTATGCATACAATGAGGACATTGTATGTAATAAGTGTTGGGTAGGGGGTCGAAAAGGTAAATTGGAGTAAATTGCTAGAAAATTTAGAAATATATTTGGAATATTAATCTAAAATTGGAATCTAATAATAGTTTAAACTTAAGTTGCTAGTGTTATGTGGGATGATCTGATGCGAGCTCAAATGTTTTATTGAGCCAACACATGTTATAGTATATTTGTGGCTTCCCATTCCTAGTGAAAAGTCATGAGATATGAAAGGTAATTTGGTAGTTTATATGACATAATATGTTTTGCAGCCTAAACCTGAAATCTATCCAGGAGAGCTTATGTAGTCATTGCACTTAAATTAATACCTCTAACCAATAAAGGTTGAAGTTAAGCTCCATTTCTTAAGCATGTAAGATTTGAGCGTAAAAAGTGATTTATATATAAAAAGAGAGAAATTACCAAAAAGTTGTTGTAAGAATTTTGGAGCTATCAAAGTATAAATATCAAATGATCAAAAATTCTAAAGAATCAAAAGTTGAAGATACCAAAAAATCAAACAAAAAGGTGGTGAATTCAAAGAAATCAAAGATTAATTACTCAAAAAAGTGAAAAATCCAAGGAGCTCCATTGTGGTATCAAAGTTGTATTTTTTCTAGATTATGTATGCTTGGGTAGCTTAACAAAAATACCTCGAGGTTAAGAAGATTTCTGAGGATTGATTCGGAGGGTTACATTAATGAGTTTCGTATAAGCTAAGGGGTGAAGGTTCATAAGGATTGTGAGTAGCTACTAGGATTGGGGAAGTTGTTATGATTTTAGACACAAATATGCGCATTGAGGTCTTGGTATAATGGTTGAGTTCAAAATGGATTGTTTTATGTGATGTCGGTAATGGTAGTATGACTTAAAATTAATTAATTTTGCTTGAGGGAAAACAAAAGATAAGTGTGGGGTATAAGGATATTTGATATTGTCATATTTATACACATTTTTAGGCAATATTTGAATACATTTTTATACATATTCTGGTTATTTGCAAAGAAAAATGATACTTATAAGATTAAATTGTATTTTGCAGCCAAAGGAGCAATCTTGAAGAATGAGGGCCAAAACCGACAAGAAGCAGGATTTTAGAGGTTAGAAGAATTAAAAGGAGAAAATCCCAGCGAAAAGCTCAATTCACGACGTGGACTTCACTTACACAACATGTAGTGGGTGTTTCTAGAAGATGAGTGCACGGGAAGTCAAAGTCCTTGCCCGATAAGGATTCACCTGAATTCATGACATGAAGTCCTAATTCATGACATGAAGTTCAAAAATTATGAAAACTATATAAATCCTTGGTACTTACGAATTGGGAGTTCTTCTGGAGATTGGAGGGTTTAGAAGATGTTTTATGAAGGAAAACAAGCCGGGGAACTCGAGTGTTAAGCATCCAAGGAAGAAGAAGTTATTGAAGATCATAACTTTTACTTTAAGTTAGCACATTTAACTATGTTTTTAATTATTGAATATGTGTGTTTGAATTCAGCCATGAGTAACTGAATCTAGTTGTTTCTGTTTAGCTAGATGAAACTTCAACTCATGGATTTGTTTATTAGTTATGGATCTTACTAGTTAATTAAATGCTTGTGTTTTATTGTTAATACCTAGCATGCTAAAATTGATACTTAAATTGCTTGAATTCATGTTTTGTGTTGCTTAGTGATTATTAAATTACATGAACTTGACACCTAGTAATTTAGTGACCATTGAATTGCTAGAGCTAGGATCGACAAAATCTTAAATAAGTAATTGAGGTAATTAAATTTAGCTGTGTTGGTGAACATAGATTGTGACCATAATTGTGTTTTTTTAATCAATCTTACATAGCTCCATTCATAATTCATAATTGATTCTATGTTAAATTATGTGTGACCATGCATAGTTCTACATGAATTATCCATAATTAGTAGTTAACCATTGAGGAAAAGTGGATTCAAACAAAACAAAAGTGTTTTAGTCATTGATTAAATTTGATAATTAAGTGAATAAGTTTTTCTGGACTTGCAAAACCAGATAAAAATCAATTTAAATTTTGCTTTTCTTAAATTAATTTTTAGTAGATAAGTTAGTTAATTAAAATTGTTCCATGTGTTCGATGTCCGACTGTTAGTGCTATATTATTTGTGAATAGGTCCGCTGCCTTAAGTCATAATAATTCGTTAGATAGTTGGTAAAACTAGTAGGTATAATATTACGAACATCAACTTGGTTTCTTGTCATGTTCATGTTTGATTGTTGGCTTGGGACCAGGAACGTGGGCCTTGACTTAACTTTGACTTGTTCAGGAAGATATGGTGTATATAGTTAGTCAAATCCCGAAAAGGAGAGTGGTTCCCGAAATACCCATACTTTTTATATTTGTTGAGCTTTGATTTTGCTGATATATGAATAGTTAGAAAAAGCATGCTAGTGGATAAGGTTCTTTTAGAAACTGTTGAATAGAAGTGCCTGAGTTCGGTATTACCTTATGATATAGGGAGTTTCTTGTTATATGCTACTTGATTGTGTGATTTTTATGTGTATGTTAATTAGTTGTATATGTTTGGGATTAAATAGCCTTAGAATGATCGACTTGGCCTTACTTCGTGTTCCTTGTTTGGTTGTGGACTTAGGGCAAAGTCGATTATTCGACAGTTTATCTGATCTCGTATTGTGTACAAAAAGCATGTACAAAAGCAATCGATGGTGCATGAGCAAGGATACTCCTAGGAAGAGTGCCTAGGAATTTAATTGTAGCTCATAGGAGAAGTAGGAGTTAGCACACCTAGGAGTGGTCTAGTGCAGTGACTTAGGACCTTGGGATGAATTTTGAATCGACTACGGATAGGTGTGGAATGTAGTATGGGCTCGTACTACTGAAAGCATAAGATCCGTATGAGATTCAAGAGGAACTTTGAGGCTACTAAGGAACTAATAGGAGTAGGGCCTGGTGTGGAAGGTAGGTGATGTGATGTTTGATCTTTTCATGGTATATTTTCAGTATGGCGGGTATTGGAGGTTCAGGATTAGGAGCTAGCAGCACTGAGAGGGCGCGTCTAAGTGATGAGGAGATTTGTGGGATCATTGTTGCAGAAATGGTTGAGGTGATCAGGGATGTTACTTTGAAGTTGTTTGGATTGGTCAAGACCATCTTGATTGAGCTATTCGAAGATCGTCATGCTGCACTTTCTGAGGTAGTTGTTGCTTCCGTAGGGGTTCGAATGGAGAAAGATTTCCAGTACCAGGACTTTGATAATTCGAAGCCCTCAAAGTTTGATGGGGTCAGGGACCCGATTGTGGAGATGAGGTGGTTATCTAATGTCGAGGGTTGTTTCTTCAAGTGTTCTTGTTCGTATGACAAGAAGGACAAATACGCCTTGAACCTTCTCAGGTTAGGGCGAAGGGTTGGTGGAGGATGGTGACTGGTGCTTACACTCCTGAGCAGAGAGTTGCAGTGACTTGGGAGTGGTTCTCGGAGATGTTCCGTGCGACGACCGAGTTGGTGACGGAGATCACCAAGGTGTTCATTGAGAGGGATTTGTTTAGTCCTAAGTTCTCTGCTTCAGAACAGGCTCAGATGACTAGGTATTTAAGTATGATCAAGACGGAAATTCAAGAGTTTGTGTGTACCCAGCAATACAACACCCTTGACGAGCTTCAAGATGTTGTGAGGAGACGAGAGATTGGGATAGAGAATCAGATGAAGGAGCAATGTCAAGCTTCGGTTCAATTCCAACATGCAGTGAAATAGTTCAAGTCCATTAGCCGGAGTTCGGGAGCAGTTGAGGGGAAGTATAGATCTTTTGTATGTCACAGGTGTGGCGAGGAGGAATATATTGGTAGAGATTGTAGTCGGAGTGCACGAGTTTGTTTTTATTGCGGCCAGGAAGGCCACATCAGAGTTTGTCGACCTTTTCTCATTTTCGGTGAGGTGTTGGATCCTACACCCTTGGCTTGGCAGTTACCCGACGATCATCATGGGACGAATGGAGTCCTGAGGATCAAGAGTTGAACTGGCAGATCTTCTATTCAACCATTGTGGTGGTATTGGTATTTATCTATAATGTATGTTTGTGTTTCAAAGTTCAATTGTAATTTTTGGATGATCATTTGAATGGAATTGTCTTAGTTAGCTCAGTTGAATTTGATTTCTTGTTATGAATGGATTAATTATCTTTTCCTCGATTTTATGCTTGTTGGAATTGATGAATGTTGTGTGGGCTCAGATTCTCCTGTGTATTTGGATATCAATGGTTGGGATCAAGTGGTGGAGTTTCAGTTAGTCAGGGTATTGAAAGATTGTGAAGTCGTCAAATTCTAGAATATTTCAAGTGGGGGAGAGTCGAACCTTATAGCAAGAAGACCTTGTGCCAAGGTTCGGTTCTCAAACGGATTTCTCCAAGTTCAAGACTTCCGCGTAGATGCTGAATCTTTCGGTTTCGCATCAAGATCATCGTCAGCTATTGGATTTCCCTTCAAGTCGTATTAGTTTTAGTTGTGGCATCATATGTAGGGAGTGCTTGTGCTTTAAACTCTAGGGTATTAGGATCCCAGGTTGAGGGATGTGATGAGGGATTCTTTGTTTGTCCTTGTTTGATTAGGGCTTGGAGGTCTGAGTCATAGCCCAAAGACCTGGTAGGATCAGTTAAGTTTTGTTGGCCCGAGTGTTGTTGTTAGTTAGTGGATCGGGGGTAGGCTTGAGTGTCGTTGCCAGTTAGTGGATCAAGATTAATCCTGACTGTTATCAGTAGATAGCTAAACAGGTTTGTCAGAGCC
This sequence comes from Lactuca serriola, assembly GCF_051521515.1. Taxonomy (NCBI): domain Eukaryota; kingdom Viridiplantae; phylum Streptophyta; class Magnoliopsida; order Asterales; family Asteraceae; genus Lactuca; species Lactuca serriola. The sequence continues at coordinate 229,257,485 of NC_136409.1, read as the reverse complement.
AAGTAGAAGCATGGCCTAGTTTGGTACATGACCAGTTGGTTCTTGTCGTGATGGTGCACTTATGTACGAGATTAGCATGACGGCATTTGGTCGAGGAGGTTTAGATCCAATCAAATATGTGGGTTTTCGGTTAGTTTGTTTGATGTGAGGGGTTACACCATGAAGTGGAAGCGAGTACTGATTTAGAGGATGAAATCTAATTTAAGTGGGGGAGAATTGTAACATCCTATTTCCTGTCATTGCTTATTTCAGGGCCATGGGATGGAAGTCGATTGTGTAAAAGCTTTGGGACATAAGGAAGTAATGTTTAGACCTTTTGGAAGGGGGCAATGATGGTTATGAGATCTAAACTTTGAATTGTGTTTTGGGCCGAAGGTAGAACGGGAAAAGTCATAGGTCGGGTTCTTGCATGAAATATGGATTTTTATTAGAGAAGGTTTTAGTCCAATATATTTATATAATATTGTATATCTCTTCAATATCTTTCCATGGATATAAAGAACGTCAAAAACAAAGTCGGAATGAAGAAGTTACGACCATTTGAAGTTAGGACGATTTTTGGGTTAACCACGTACGCAGGGCATACGAGGAGTACGTTGGACGTACTAGGGAATCCCTAGTACGTTGGGCGTAGGGGTGAGCATTTGGACCGGCCCGGACCGAACCGGACCGGACCGGCTCTTGGACCGGACCGATTATGGAGAATTTTGTGGACCATGGACCGGACCGGATGAGTCGTGTCCGTGTCCGGGTCCAGGTCCGGGTTTTCCGATTTTTGGACCCATTTGGACCGGTACAACTTTAATTGTATAGAGTATAATAAGTAATCTACATTGATGTATAATATTATAACTTGCAAAATTAATATGTTTCCGTTTCATGCCTAACTAATCTACATTGATGTATAATATTATAACTTGCAATTTGCAAAAATTAATTTTCCAAATAAAAGCAACTAACATATAAATCAAGTTCACCAACAAAAGTTAAACAATTTTAAGACAAACATACAAAAGTATTACCGTAACAACAAAAATCATAGTTTAAACTTTAAAATCAATCAAACTAACAAATTTCATAAACTCATAATCTAATCTTCCATTGGCCTCTTCCCCATATCATTGTCATCCAAATGTAACATATTTAAAGCTTGTGCAATCTCTACATAAACACAAATGAAAATGTTGTTAGTATTTAATAAAAAGTAATAATTGTATAAAAATAGAATAAAGATTGCAATATTTTTACCCAAAGTTATATCATCATCGTTCAAGATGTCACCAACGTTGTCAACTATCAGATTTGTAAACTTTATCACCCAATCTTGGGTGCATAAAAAAGCTTCAACTATCAATGTCGATAAACTAGTTTGATACTCACTTACAACTCTACCATAAGTGCTAAACGCGGACTCGGAATTATAGTATAAAATAATACTAAAATGCTGAAATATTTCATCTTTGATAGCTCTACTTTGAAGGATTGTAACTCAATGAATATAATACCAAAATAAACAAAATTATAGTCTAAATTCATCTACAAATTGTAAACTAAATGTTGGAAAAAACCGTAGGTCAATCCGACTTAAAATGAATGAGTTATGGGTGTTTAAAAAATGTCACAGATTATAAAATCTTGCTAAAAAGCTGAATTTTTTCAACTTTGATAGTTCTACTTTACAGGATTGTAGCTCAGTGAATATAATACCAAAATAAACAAAATTATAGTCTAAACTCATCTACAAACTGTAAACTAAATGTTGGAAAAAATCGGAGGTCAATCCGACTTAAAACGAATGAGTTATGGGTGTTTAAAAAACGTCACAGCTTACAAAATGTTGCTGAAAAGCTGAATTTTTTCAGCTTTGATAGCTCTACTTTGAAGGATTGTAACACGGTGAATATGATACCAAAATAAACAAAATTATAGTCTAAATTCATCTACAAATTGTAAACTAAATGTTGGAAAACACCGCATGTCAATCCGACTTAAAACGAATGAGTTATGTGTGTTTAAAAAACGTCACAAAAATCTTAATCATGTCCAACCGGTTCTAAACTCGGTAAAAACCGGACCGGACCGGGAAAAAAACCGGACCGGACCGGCGAGAAATCTTAGAACCGAGAACCGGCCCGGGGGTCCAAAAAAACGGTCCGGTCCGGTCCGGTTCACCGGTTCCGTCCGTACCACCGGTCCAAATGCTCACCCCTAGTTGGGCGTACCCGGAGTACACATGGCATACGCGATCAGTGCTCAAACCCTATTTTCATGGTTTGAACCTTATTTAAGCTCCTTAACTTCCCCAAACTCATTCCATTCTCAGCCTCCACCTCTCCAACACCCTCTCTTGAAATCCTAACCCGAGAATGAGCCTTGTGATGAAAAGAAGGTGTTTTTAAGTGCTTTGGAGTGTTCTTGGCTCACCTTGGAGAAGAAAGAACTCATTGAAGAAGTGTTGGTTGCATTAGAGCTTGTAGATCGAGAATTTATCCACCGTGATCTTTCTTATAGAGGTATAAAGATTAAATCTTGATGACAAAATTGTTAGATCTAGCTAGTTTTGGGTGTTATGAACTTTTGGTCACTTTAAGTGCATAAAGTTTAGATCTTGAAAGTTTATGACCTTGTTATGGATAAAGTTGGAAATTTTATCCATCTAAACATCATTTTGATTCAGATATGAAAGTTGGAGAGTTGGACTTAATGGATTAAGTTGAAAAAGATGCACTTTTGGGTCCCTTTGAGACTAAAAGACTAGATCTTGTTTGTTGGGACCATTCTAATGTATAAAGTAGGAAACTTTATCCATTATGGAGCTATTAGGTACCATAAAAATGTGATCTTGGCCCTTCTAACCCTTCCATGCAATAGTTGTGATGTCTAATGGATTAATAAGTTAGGGTTTTAGCTTTTTGGACCTTCCCTATCCATGGAAAGTCATAAAGGTGGAAACTTTATGACTTGAGACGATGTTTTGAGGCTAGATCTGAGTTTGGATGAGAAGTCCTTAAGGGATTAAGTGCTTAAAGAAAAGGACAGAACCAACTCTCGTACGTTGGGCGTAATTTTCTTACGTTGGGCATACTAAGCCATCCTATGTACGCAAGGCGTAAGTTGAGTACATAGGACGTACTCAAACAGCCTTGGAATTTGACCTTGTTGACTCCGTTGACCATTAATTTTGACCAATTTTGACCTTAGTGATTAAGATTTTATATGGTTCTGATGTTAGTGGATCTTCGGGAGCAAGTAGGGTAGCAGGGAGTGTATCACAATGTTCTCGGGTTTCTTCATTTCAGGTGAGTTTCACCTTATTGTACTGTGTTTTGAAGGCACCAATAGCCGCCCACTAGTTTTGGTTATCGGTTACTAGAGGGATGCCTTAGAGATTGTATATAGTCATGTAGGATTGACTGAGGAATCTTGATCTAGGATCTTTTACCTGTTCCTTGTTTGGTTGTGGTTCTAGAGTAGGATCACATGTTCGGGTGTCTATCTCACCTCTAAGTATACATAGTTATGCATTCCTTGGATTTTTGATATTTAGGATGTTGCTATATTGTAGTGATTTGTTAGATATGTATCCGGATATTTAGGATGTTGCTATGTTATAGTGATCTGTTAGATCTGTATCATGGTATTTGGGATGTTTCTATGTTGTAGTGATCTGTTAGATCGTCATCCTGTTATAAAGGAAGTTGCTATGTTGTAGTGACATGTTAGATCAGTATCATGTTATATAGGATGTTGTTATGTTGTAGTGATCTGTTAGATTGGTATCATGGTATAGAGGATGTTGTTATGCTATAGTGCACTGTTGGATCTGTATGTTTATCTGTACTTGCTGGTTATTATCTAGTGGAGTGCTCTAGGGATGTATGTGGTCATGTAGGATAGCCTAAGAACTCTTGATCTAGGCTTTCTTGTCTGTTTCTTGTTTGGTTGTGCCTTTAGAGTATGATCATCTGTTCGGGTGGCTATCTCACCTCTGGTTACTTATGGTTACGCATTTCACGGAGGATAGCTGGTAGCGGGACAGTGTGCGGTGTGAGGACTAGTGGGTGGTAGTGAGCTATATGGTTGTTGTTTGAGCGAGCTATATGATTGTTGTTTGTCTATATTATGTGCTTAGTTGATCCTAATTGTTTATATGTCGACATATGGTAGTAGTGAGTTTAGGCGGTCTTACTTTGTATTGTAGGCCAAGATACCCGGGTGTGGGTCGACTATAAGTCGTAGGCACGGATGCTCTGGAACAATAGTTTGGTTGATATTCTGCATGACTGCACATATTCATCAACAACAATGAAGATTCCGCGTTTTGATATTATTCTAATTTTTATAAATGTATTTGGAATAATCGGTTTTCTCCGTAACGAATTTATAAATGGAAGATTTATTTAAATAAAATAAATAATTATTGTTGTGAAAATGAGACGTTACAATAGATTACGTTTTTTGTTTTTTTTTTTTTTTTTTTTTTTTTTTTTTTTTTTTCGTTTTATCTCATAATTCATGTGTTATTACTACCTGTGGTTATTCTTGATAGAGGAAGATGAATGTTTGATCGTATTTTTGCTTGCTAATTTGAATACTTAAGGTTCATGTGCTAGATAATTTGGATGTAATTAAATAACAAATGATTTTGTATTTAAGGATTTTGAGTCTTGCCTATTTTGGATGAAATCATATAATAAATGGTTCTATATAATAAATCATATAAGGGAAAACCTAAAAACCCAACGTATTTTCATCAAATGTTTAAAAAAACCATTATATTATTTTTTAGTGCACTAAAATCCTTACATTTTCTGAAATTCTTATTTAATGTTTTTTACCATAGAAAAACCTAATATATTTTCATGAAAGGATTAAAAAACCATTATATTATTTTTTTTAATGTATTTAAACCCTCATATATTTTTTTTAATTTTTTAATCTAATGAATTGTAACAATCAAAACGTTGAGAATCGATTACCTAGCATTTTCGGCTATTTAGGATATACCGAACTCGATGCCTTAAATGATACATTATAAAAAATATAAGGGTTTTAATATACAAATAAATAAAATAGTGGTTTTTTTAAGACTTTGATGAAAATATGTTAGGTTTTCCGTCATATAATAATAAATCTGTTAATTTGAAAAGTAAATGTTATGTGTGGAGACCCAAAGTTCTATGTTTGTTAACTTGAAAAGAAAAGAATTTATTGTTTTCTTATTGACATGATTATTGATGGAGAAAAATTTTTATAAAATTTTATTTATCAAATAGAAGGAAAGTTGGGATGTTATGTCAGCCTAGACCGTTGTTCTTTACCCACAATAATATTTGAGCATACAACACATAGATTATGATATGGCATTTAAGAACAATAATTGAATACAACATTTCTCCTTGTGTGGAAAATAATGTACTATCTCTTCTAATTTTATTGTTAAACACCAAGAATATCAAAAACATCAATTAGAACAAGAACAAATAGAATATAAATCAAAACGAAAGGAAATTGGTCAAAACGAAAAAGTTTATTAGAAATAAGAGTTTTTGAGGGGAAAAAACAAGAGTTTTTATCTGAAATTGTAATTAATTGACGGTAAACCTCCTAAAGGGTTGAAAAGAAAAAAAATGAAAAAATACGAGGATTTAAAAAAAAATAGATTTAAACATAAACTATTTGTAAAAGATATTTTATAATATTATCCTTTATACAAAATAAAGAAATATAGGTTTCATCATCGTGAAAATTATAATAAAACCATTGAAACTAGACACGAGCTATAGTCGACTTCAAATGTAATACATATCTTTTAAGCATAAAATATTTGTATAAGATATTTTATAATATTAACCTTTTTATAAATAAAGAAATATAGGTTTCATCATCGAGAAAATTAAAATAAAACCATTGAAACTAGACATGAGCTATAGTCGACTTCAAATGTAATACTTGGACCAGCAGAATGAGCAATAGCATGCATGATAAATTAAAAGGTGTCTTCATCGTTCGAGTCATCAACTTTGACATTAGTATTACACTTTTAATAGCCATCATTAATTTACAAGAACCAAAAGCAACCCTTTTTTTAATGTTATTAATTTTTTATAAATGACATATATTAACTAAAATCAATAAAACATGTAACGTTTATTTGAAGTGATAATTTCTATACGTCACGTTTATTTGAAGGGCCAATTCCAATATAACAAATTAATATACAAATGAATATACCCTTATGGGTATATATGTTTACGTACCCAAACTCACTATACTACGTCATTTTGTATCATATAATATATTATACTTGTCCAATGTTCTTATAATTTAACTTCTAACTTAATTACTTCCATGATTTTTATAAATAACACATTTATCTTCTTCTTATATAATTTTTAGTTTCAACTACAATATATATAACATACTAGGTGTTTGGCAAAAAGATGTGGTGTAAGAGAAATATAATAGTGAAATTTCTAAAATCTTGAAAGTAAATCGAGTTAAGGGTTGAAGTTTAACCACACTATAATTAATATATCAAACAAAACGACGTATTATGATATGTTTGGGCACGTAAGATTATATACCCTTAAGGGTATATTCACTTTTTCCCTATACAAATAATATGTTTGGTATAACTACCCGGTAACCGTAGGTTTAATTAGTATCTTTATTTGAAAATGTAGATGCAAGTTTTTAAAAGTATAAAAATATAAAACATAAATGTTAAAGAGCTAAAAATGCTATAAAAAAAAAAAGCTTTCCAAAATAGTTTTTGCATTAATTTTTTTATTTAAAATAAAAAAAAAATTAAACTTTTTATTTGATTCTATTTTTTTTAATCAAACATAAGACCCACATAAAATGTCCTCTTTACATGATAGAAACAAAAAAATATCCGGTCTTCTAATAAACCATAATGAGGGACAATTATAAGATGTTACATTATCTCAATTATTCAAATGACTAATATCTAAAATTTAAGTTGAAAGAGAAAACATATGAATGAATAAAAGTTATCCGAAATATATTAAAACAACAAAATTTTACATCCATTAAACTATTTTATACTATGAATGAATAAAAGACATACAAAATATATTTAAAAAACAAAAAACAAAATTTTACATCCATTAAACTATTTTATAACAATAATATATTATTATTTTGGGATTAGTAAAATAAATACTAGTATTCAAGATCAAAAGTAAAACAAAAGTGAAACAGGTCAACAAAGCCGAAATAGAACGGCAAGCGGACGTCCAACCCAATATTCTGACGCCACATACACGCCCACTCAAACAAATCCTTATATAATCTAATATGACTATATGACTAGATCTCTCTCTATATATAGACAATTCATATTCATCCCATTTCCCTTTATAGTTATACTTCACCAAAAACAGATATAATCATCGTCACCATCATCATCTTCATCTCTGTATTTGCCGATCAGATATGGCGTCATCATCAAGAGCGCCGCTGAGTTACGCCGATGCAGCTCAGTGGTACTGTATCATATTTCTCGTGCTTCTCGTTCTATTAAATTCTTTTACAGAAGACAATTCTCTGATCAGGAAGGTAAATCCGGCGTCGGGTCACGGTTGCGAAGAGATTTATGTCGTCGGAGAAGGTGAAACGCTGCACACTATCAGCGAAAAGTGCGGCGACCCGTTTATCGTCGAAGAAAACCCGCATATCCATGACCCGGATGATGTATTCCCTGGGCTGGTCATCAAAATCACCCCTTTCGGTCCCCGTAATTAGATAAAGATTCAATTCGAACGCCAATTTTTGTACTTTTTTTTTTTTTTTTTTTTTTCATTTATACACTACAAAATAATGGTCTTTTATAAAATAGTTTAGATAATGTATATTTTGTAGCAAGTTTTATATGGACAGGTGAGATTTTTTATCTTCAAAGTTTATCATATTAGAAGTAAAAAATGAATTTAAGATGTGACAATACATGTAATTTCAAACGAGTGATGATTATCAATAGGAAAGTATGTATGAATTTGTAACCATGATTATTATTGCGTATGTCTATTACAGTATTACTTGTCTTTAAATCATTTGATTATTATTGTAGCATTTATTACATAATACAAAATACAATATTTAATGAAAGCGGATAATCTTCTGCGAACTATCCACGATCAAATAAAAGATATTTACTTCCTTTAGACTAAGAAAATATTAAGAAAAAATATACTTCCACGTTAGTCTCAGCCTAATACACATAAAATATATAAGTATTAAAATAGGGTTAATGACAAAAAAACACAATATTTTTCTAAATATGTGGTTTAAGCACTATTATTTAATAAGTTCTGAAAAAACCACCACTTTTTAGTAAAAAGTTTCAATGCTACCATTATTACTTGTAGTATGCTAGGTAATTACGAAAAAAATTATATTTTTTCAAAAGTTTTGTTTAACCACGAACTTATAGGTGATTTTTTTAGCAAAAATAGAATTGATGGTTGTTTTAGTACAAATGAGAGTCGTGGTTGTTAATATAGAACTTTTATCTAAAAATGAGTGTTTTTTTAGTACAAATAAAAATTGGTTGATTAAACCGGATGTTTAGAATAATATAGGGTTTTTTTCATTCCCCCTATTAAAATATTATAATAGGTCGCCATATTTGCAGAGTCGTGTGCAACAAACAAGACCTATTATAGTGTTTTGTGTTGGATCATTAACTTCTATAACAATCTTTTCTTTTTCAAAATGAAAATGAATATCATATATAATCAATGTTTTTAGTACTGCGTAATCTTTAAAAATAAATAAATAAATATATTTTTGATGTTATGGACTAGAAGATGGAGTCAAAATGAAAATGGTATAAACTTTTTCTAAAAATTGGGCCATACGAAACTCTTTAATAGCAACCGAAGTTATAATAAAATAAAAAATACAAAATGGGCCATACAAACTCTCTTAACATCGAACTATTAGTCCATTGATAACATCCCATTCCGATCCAGCGTTATGAAAATGGCTTTAAGAAGAAGCCCAAATCACCCTAATTATTTAGAAGAGAGTACATAAGAACTACGACCATTTTTTTTTATAGCTTATTATTATTGATTTTTTATAAATGAGTATTTATTTTCATTGGAGCATATTATTTTTTTGTTTATTTTTATTGATCACTCAATATATATTAAGTGGTCAATATAGTTTAACCTTTTGTATATTTTACCCTCTCATCTTCTATTAATATTTTAATTTACCTCTTTATTATATTTTAGTTTTCAATTTATTTATTTATTTAGTAGTTAATTTGATTTATCACTTTATATAATTTATCTATGAAATATTTTATGACATTTTACAAACTTTTAGAGGTATTATAAAAATACGTTTAATACAATGTGTGTTTAAAAATGACTAACTAAATGGAAGGGTTATATAGAACATTTTAAATAAAAAAGGCTATATTAGTTAAATTTAAAGAAAAATCTAGTGGAAGAGGTTAACCATTGGAGAGACAAGTTATTTAGAGGTTAAAGTTAATAGAATAATGAGGTGACATTAATTTTAAGCTATAACATAGCTCAACCATTGGAGATGTTCTAACACATGAAGAAGAAGCAACAGGATTCAGGAACACTTGTAAGGCTCAAGGCAGTTGATGTGGGGACAGTGGCCACCTTGTTAGATCGGAGGGTATGGGTGAGGAGTTTCCCTCACTTTTTGTGGGTCACACCACCATTTCCCTCACTTTCTTTTCCCTCACCTAAAACCCAAGGAATGGGTGAGAAGCTCCCTTCGCTATTTTTTTTTTATTTTTTTTAAATATATATTTCATACATATGTTATACTCATTTTGTAGGGAATTAAAAACCATAAATTTTGCTATATATTTTTATATTTTTTAATAGGTATATAATTTTATAAATATTAAAAAAGATAAAAAAGAGAGAGAGAGAGAGAGAGAGAGAGAGAGAGAGAGAGAGAGAGAACTGACCAATAGAATGAGGAGAGAGAGTATGACACCCCCTCCCCACACCTCTTTCCCGCGGGTTGCCCCCATCACCCACGGTACGGTGTTCCAGTGAGAGGGAAGGTTTCCCGCTCCCCTTTCCCGCTCCATACCCTTTGGCCTTAAAGGTGGGGTCCAAGCACCCCACTGGGAAGAGGATTACAACTATTATATTATGAAATATACCCTTAAACAGTTTTCATTTTACCAAGAAACCCCCTCCATGGCACCCACTCTTACAATAAAGGTCCCTCATTGACACTTTTTGCTGAAAAAAACTAAAAATATCTAAAAATTTCAAAATGTTGTATTTTTATTTGTTCTTTTATATAATGGACCCCGATTAACTTCAATTATGGATCTGCCACTGTGTGGGATATATGTCAATTACATAAATTTGACTGTACGAAAAGTCGAAAACTATATTGGAGTATTACTCCAACTCCAGCTGCGCCATGTTTCTTTTTGCGTGCATGTAAACCAAGGTTTCAATGAATTTTTCCAAAGGTTTTTCATCTTCAAATAGACATATCGGAACAATATATCAATTTTCAATTCACTCCCCTACTATAATTAATTAATGACACCATTTTAGGTTGTCTATGGTGCTCAACAATTTTTTTCTTGCCATAAACCGAATGAAATTTGAGGCCGATTAAAACGAAATGATGTATCTTTTGGTATTAAAGATTATATAGGACACTTCACTCATATCATTTGTGTTTACAAAACTTCTATGTGCTAGCCTAATCAAACTATTAGATCGTTTTTTTTTGTTTGGCTATATGTTTGGTCCTTTAGCTCTTTAGTTGAGTTTAAACTTATAACACCTGTTTTTCAGAACGGTCATGATATAAAGGAGACAAAGGCAAGGTTTTTAGGAAAACCATATGCCATGATGTGGTGCATGGAGTGCCACGACATGGCATGACAATTGAAGATCAGTTTTATGTGGTGTGATCCACGACGTGGCAGCTGTTGCAACCCACACTCATGATTTTAGGGTTTCTCCCATATTTGAACACCTTAACTCCTGGATTAGGGCATCTCTTTCAACCTCCATCTCCCTATTTCGAAACCCTACCCCCTCCCCCTAATTTCATGCTTGTGAGCTTGTTTGATTGGTTGGATGCCTTGTTCTTGGTTTTTGATGAAACTTAAAGAAGAAGGAAGTTCATTGTGGTGCAAGGAAGCAAGGAGATAACTTGGATCCATCATTCTCTACAGAGTTTTGAGTTGTTGGAGGTATACAGTTCACATATTGACCTTTTTCTTCTTGTTTCAAGTTTGAGCTTATTTTAGATAATTTTGGTCCCTTCCATGAATGCTCTTGGAGTTTGAGGAACTCTAGAGCTTGCTATGACCCTCAATTGGTCCTTGGGTTTATGAGAATGATAAAAAGAGTCATGTTTTGAGCTATTTTGGATCCATCAGCAAGTTAGGGTCATATTAAGGACTTAGTGGACTTAGGGCTTAAGATCTTGTCTTGTGGAGAGGTCCTAATGGATAAAATTGGAAACTTTGTCCATTAAGTCACTAAGAAGGATTAGATCTAAAGTTTTGAACCTTGAATTGTAAGGACTAAACTCTTAATAAATATTTGAGGAAACTGCCAGTTTCCACAACGTGGCCAAGGAATGACCATGATGTGGTCAGGTTCTGGTTCACGGTTGTTTTGTATTATTATTCCCACGACGTGGCTAAGGAGGGCCCATGACATAGCATTGACGTTGACTTGGTTGATCGTTGAATTTATGGATCTTTGACCAGTTTGATTTGGGGTCAAACTTGGTGGATTTTGGTTTGCTGATTAAGGGTCTATCTATTTTGATGTTAGTCGGTTCGCAGGCTTGAGTAGTGCAAGGCGTGAAAAGGCTGTTGCATTTCTCCGGTTCATTAGTTGATGTGAGTTTCTCACTATGCCATATATTCCATTGTATATCCTTTGCATGATACAATTAAGGTACTAGTAGAGTACAAGTAATCTAGTTGACTAGGCTAACTCCTCATTATGCATGTGTAGTGTAGAACACTTGGTGTCATGGTATGTTAGACCGGCAGGGTCTTTCCTAATGATCGTATGATACTATTAGGAGATATGTTGGGCAGGGTAAGTAGGGAAGGTTAGTTGCCAAGGGTATGTAATATGCTAGTATATAGTGTATGCTGGTGATAGTTTGGGTTATATATAGTCTAAATTGGATAACCTGAGAACTCTTGGTCTAATTCCTTATTGCGATGTTCTTTTCTGATTGTTCGCTCTTGGGTGGATCATCTGTTCGACTATCTATCTGACCCCCTGATTACATATGAATTTATGGATTGTATGGAAGACCAGGAGCTGGCCCTTGGCATTATACGGAAGACCAGGATGTAGCTCCTGGCAGTAGAGTCTGGGATAGGCCTGTTTACTCCTGGGGGGGGGGGGTTATTTATGCTTGGTCGGGGCCGGTTATGTGAGTTGGGTTGGGCCTGTTATGTATGATATATGTATGTGGATAGGAGTTTTGGATGCGCAACACTAGAGTCGAGGATTGTATGTGGATGCATTGTATATATGGTAGAATATGTGGTATATTGGGGAACTCACTAAGGTTTTTGCTTACATTTATGGATCAAATATTTTGTAGGTTGTTCGTGAGAAGAGCTCGATAGGACTATACATGTGCATTAAAGATATTCGTTTCTGCGGTTTTGTAAACTTAACTCTGATAATGTATGGTTTTCAATGAATCAAATGTTATTCAGTGATTTTGAAACAAGGGTTTTAATCGATTGGCTATTTTATGAACAAAAATCTCTTTGAAATTTTTGGGACGTTACAAAACCTAATTAACTTTCCTATTTATATTTTGTTTTCCTTTTATTGTAAGGGTACCCTCTTTTATGATTCAATAATGAAACCCTAACAATATTTTGTTCATTAGTTTACATGGTATTAGAGTTGTACTCGATCCATCGTTTTTGATTATTGGAGGAAAGTTGTACGTAAGGTTGTGGCATTTTGCAGATCAAGGATTTCGATTATTGTTGGTATCTATTTGATTTTGGATTGTTTGTTGTTTTTCACGTTGTGATTTGTGTGCTGGCGATGTGAAAATAGCCTTTTCGTTGATATCTCTTCATGACTTGGATATTTATAAGCCCTCATACCTAGACATACCCACCCCAATCGATCCTCGCAGATCCTATTCTACGATTATCAGGAAGGATTATCCCACTTGGTGGATCGTTTAGAATAATCAAGTGTTTGTCATTTGGAAGATGACCCAACATGCCTCTACAGTTGCCTGATCTGGACCCATCATTTCTGGTCATCCAAAAGATTATGCAGACATACCATTACAGTTTCCTGATCTGGACCCACCATTTTTGGTCATCCAAAAGAATATGCAGACATACCATTACAGTTGCCTGATCTGGACCCACCATTTATGGTCATCTAAAAAAGAATACAATTTGTACCTCGGGTAAAAGCCACTAGACTTCCAATACCAACTCTATTTTAGACAACACTATCCTGATTTCACTACTAGAAAAACAACCTTTTACGACGCTCATTGCGCGTCGTAAAACGCTCAGACGACGCGCAAATGCGCGTCAAGGAAGGCCCTGTCATAAAGATAGACGACGTGCATTTACGACGCGCGGTTATGACACGTAATGCGTATCAAGGAAGGCCCTGTCATAAAGGAATACGGCACGCATTTGCGTGTCGTAACCTTACGACGCGCGTGTTTATGACATGCAATGCGTATCAAGGAAGCCCCTGTCAAGAAAGGTCATGTCATAAATTTTATGCAATGGATTGTATTTTTTGTATATGGTATTTTATTTTTTGTTATGAGACATTAAATGCAAATTTGATTTGAAAATTAGCAACCCTTTGTTTTACTTTAAAAAATTAACAATTTCCCTACCAGTTGACTCTGCATCAAACAGAAAAAAGTAAGTCAATTAATAGTCAATGGTCAATACCAACTACAAGTTTTTACTGAAGTAACCTGACACCATAAATACTTTGGTTTAATGAACGGGAACATGTATGTATAAAAATCGCAATTGAAGTACTTTGGTCTAATACCTCCATTTCTACTAAGTGTCCAATCATTGTTTGTGAAGGTTGAAGACCTTTAAACAAAAAACTCCAAATAATGTCATTAATGTGCATCTTAAGAACAGGAAACTATTGTAGTTCATGCACTAGACAACTAAATATTTCCCAAATATTTACTTATTCTGAATTATAAAAAAAAAAGAAAAAAAGAAAAAAAGATAATACCTTTACTAGTTCATTGTATACAAGTCTAGCACATTGAAGACAATGATCCAACAACCGAGCTATTTGTCTTCGAACCAAAACTTGAAGTGGAACCTATATATATGTATTAAAGGGTTAAATTATTAATATAAATAAATAAATAAATAAATATCTAAACCTCTGGCACGAATAAAGCGGATCAAGAATGGCCATGTCATGCCACTATGAAGATATACATGCTTGAAAGAGATACAAAGTGCTAGCCAATAATATTGAGTGATAAAGAACCTCATTATTGCTTGGAGCATTAAGTTTCTCACCAAAGTTAAACTTCAATGCCAAAATGTTGTGAGAAAATAAAATGTGAAGAGGGCAGAGTTAACCTGCTTAAAGTTGCTAAGAAAAACAATGATGAAAAATATCAAATCAAGAACACATCTGATGAGCTCAAATCTTCAAACAGAACCTGCAACAGGAAAAATCAGTTACTAGAATGTACAACATAAAGAAAATTGAACAAGAAGTAAGGGAAGGGAAGGGGATGTCTCTTTTCTGACTTAATGGATTACAAATTTAATATATAGTTATTCCTTTTTTCCTCTCTTTGTTTTTTTGGATCACAACAGTTTAGAAACGAAACAGTACAAGACTTGAATGCTTACTTTTGCTTGTAGCAATCAGCATATGAAGTATACTCCAGTGGACCAAGATACCCTTCTTTCCTAGGATTTGCTGCTGTCATGTCATCACTTTACCTTCTATCAAATCCCAATCCCCATTAATATTATTATTGTATGATCGCATCATAGGAGGAACCAATCCAGATGCTTTCACAACATCAAATTGTGCACAACTCACCAAAAAACTGAAAAGCAAGCAAGACATGGAAGTATGCTCATAATTATAGATTTGTCATAATGTAGAAATGAATAAGATGAAAAATTCTAAGTGATGTACGTCCCTGTAATGACACATGGTCAAACCATAACCAAAATAAAATAAAATAAAATACATGAGAACAATCAAGTGAAAGGCAGATTTCAGCAGCCATATCCCATGCATCCCTGTAATGATACGTGGTCAAACCATAACCAAAATAATCAAGATTCAAGAATTATATCATAAGCAAGTTCATGTGTTTATTACCACATATGGTGTTGATGAGTTGGAGGCAACATTGGATAAGATACAGGAGAACAATCAAGTGAATAATTAATAAAGGCAGATGACCTCCAGTTCCGCTCACCAAGAAGTGTCTTACAATCATTTTGTCTCCCAGGTATTCTGTCTATAAGTGAATAATCAAGTGATTCATGTAGTAATTATCGAGTGTGTTGGGTAAAAAAATATGGTTTATACTTTGCTTTTCTAGGAAAATATATTTTTATATAATGTTGTATCTGTTTGCGGTTTGTGTGTACAGCCGTACACAAGGTGTGCTGTAACATCCCAAAATTTAAGACCAAAAATTTCTTTTGAATAAAACATTACTTTAAGCAAAGACGTCATTCAAAACATAATCTGAGTATAAGTTTTCAAAACACATGTTTATTATCAGAGTAAACATTCCCAGGCTGACAAATCTATGGTGTGTGCCATGCGATCACCCCGAGCTCCTCCCTCCGCTACCGGAAGTACCTGAAAACAAAACTGAAAACCGTAAGCACGAAGCTTAGTGAGTTCCCCCACCTTACCACATACCATGCAAAACCACATACTGCACATACTGGGCCACGCCCGCCATCCTGGGCCTCGCCCCCTACCTCGGGCCTCGCCCGATACAACGGCCCTGCCGCTCCAGGCCCCGCCTGGCTTCGAGCCCCGCTCGGATACATATCTGTTTCACTTAGGCCTCTCCTGTCACATGGCCTCGCCCACTAGCATATAATAGCACATAAACATATCACATAACATCACATAAGCTAAAAATATACTAACAGCTCTTGCTCTAAGGCCTCGCCTATCTCTGGGCCCCGCCCGTGTCCTGCTACTGATGAGTCATGGAACCTCGTCCATACTCCTGCTGATAGTGAGATACGGGCCCAGCCCATCCTCACTCCTTTCCTAACTTGGGCCTCGCCCCTGGACTGCTGCTACTGAGATGTGGAACACCATCCACACTCTGCTATTGGTGAGATACGGGACCTCGCCCACCCTCACCTCCCTACCAGACACATACAAGTATCACACAGACAACACGTATAAACTATCACATAAACCATTCCTTGGGCACCCGCCCTCTATCATTGGACCTCGTCCGAATATCATACTAGCATACTGTGCCTAGGGCTAACCCCCGGGTCTTCTACTCATAACTACATGGGCCAGAATTGTGGCCGTAGACCCATTCATACAAAGAGAAACTCACCTGCACTGGCTGAACGTGCTGATGATTCCACTAGCTGCTGCCCGACCACTCATTGAACTCCTGCTCTCCTGGCTCCCCGAGCTATCAATAACAATGCAATACTTAGTCTAAGTGACCCCCGACAGCTAACCAAGTCAAAGTCCTGGTCAAAGTCAACCTTCCATGTCAACCCTACTCGCCGAGTCCACCTACTGACTCGCCGAGTTCTTATGCTCAAATTCCTTCTAATCGCGACTTGACTCGCCGAGTCAGCCCCTGACTCGCCGAGTCTACTGATTCCCGAATCCTGACCTGATCAACTCACTGAGTCCTGGCTCGACTCGCTGACTCGAGACTTAACTCGAAGGGTTTGGGACCACGCGACCTGACTCGTCGAGTCCAATAACAGACTCGCCGAGCACAAGGCAATCTCCAACCAACTCGCCGAGTTGTTCATCCAACTCGCCGAGTTCATGCCCATTTTCATCCGACTCGACGAGCTGTTCATCCCACTCGTCGAGTTCTTCCTCATCTTCAAGCTACTCGCCGAGTCCATTCGGTTCCACAACATGCAGAGGACTTCCGAGTCATGCAGGGACTCCAAATCGTAAATCTACTCTTCCCAAGCCTACTCCTCACATAAAGTTGCAAACTTTACGTGTAGAGAGGGAGATCAAGGCAAAATGCACCAAAAACTAGGGTTTAAGACCAAGAGGCTCCATAATCCACTCAATGACTGATACTTTACGAGATTCTCAACCAAAACAAGCATGGATCTGAGGTAGCAACCTCAGATCTGGACCTCAAGCTCAAGATTGATCTTAAACATGGCCTAAAAGCCCCAAAACTCATAACCAAGGAAAATTTGGAGGACAGAAACGACTTAATACCTTCAAATGCTCTGAAATGATCCCCAAACTTCGGATCCAAGGCCACTCCTTGATGCTTCAAAGATTCCCCCTTCTTCTTCTTCCTTAAAACCACCTAAAAATGGCTAAAAGCTTGAATGAACACAATGGAAGCTTAGGGTGCGGCGTTCTGGGTGTGAGAGACAGCAAAGGAGCCCTAGGAAGAAGAATGAGGCGATTAAATAGGTTCCAAGCCCCGGATTTAGGGTTTTCCTCGCACAGACCAGACTCGTCGAGTCACCTTGGCCGACTCGCCGAGTCGGTCACTTACTCCTCGACTCGGATCCCGCTCGGACTCGCCGAGTTCCTCCTTAGACTCGCCGAGTCCCCCTTAAATCTAGGGTTTCCTTTACTTTCTGGACTTTCAAGACTTTGGGTGTTACATGTGCGGCTGTACACATGTGTATGGCTGGAGGTCCATATAAATAGAGGAGTGCTTGTGGGAGGTTAAGAAAAGAAGAAGAAGGCTAGAGAAGAAGTGTGTGTGAGAGAATCTATTGTAAGGAGCATCACTCAATTTCATTAATACATCATAGATTCATCATCTTCTTCTTCTCCTTTTCTTCTATATTTGATCTGACATCATCCAATTGATTGGGATTCCGCACCATAAATTGGATCTGATTGATACACAAGCAATTTTGGGGACTTACAATTGGTATCAGAGTTTTGTTGTATCAATCAATTTTGTCAGATCTGGAGCTTATTTTGAAAAGAGAGTAGCATTTTTGGATAGATCTCGCAAAAATAGGGGGGGTTACTTCTTTGCATTTTTCATAAAAACGAGTTTTTGATCGAGTTTTAGAGCAAAAAAGGGTGAAAAACGTCGTTTTTTCGCGAATCTGTTGAAGGTGTGCGGCTCAGCAGCCTCGGTGTGTGCAGCCGGCTCGGTGTGCGGCTCGGAGTGTGCGCCTCGGTGTGCAGCTCGGACGTGTGCGGTCTCGGTGTACGCCTCGGTCTCGCCTCGGATTCTCTGCTCAGCTGCCTCGCTCTCGTATCAACAGCGTGTTCGGCTCGCATTTGGCTCTCCTCGCTTCGCAACTCTAGTCCTCGCATAGCAGCCTTGTATTAAAAAAAATAGAAACGGAAATTGAAGCTGCCAGGATTTGAACCCGGTTCTTCCCCCTACACAACCCGGTTCGCCCCTATTTTCGCAAAATTGTCATTTTTAGCCCAAAATTCAAAATCTTTTATTTTAAAATTCTATTTTCACCCAAAAATTTTAGTTTTTAAATTTTAACTTTTATTTTTGTTTTTTTACTTAAATTTTTGACTTTGACTTTTAAAATTTGACCTTTGACTTCAAACTTTGACTTTCTCGTTTGACTTTAAATTTTTCAAATTTAGTTTTTTGGTTTGACTTTTAAGTTTGACTTTTAAGTTTGACTTTTTTAATTTGACTTTTAAGGTTGACTTCTCGGTTTTTAAGTCAAAGGGCAATTAAAAATAAAAAAAATTAAAAATTAAAAAAAAATGAGTTCCACATCAGTTCCGGTAAATGAAGTTTCATGTACTCCATCTTGTAAAGCTACGATTAAATTTCTTCGCGAACAAATTGATTTGCTAAAAAGGGAAAATGAGGACCTTAAATATGAAGGCTATACTCTAAGGAAAGGTCAGAAACCGTTAAAAGCACAACTAGAAGCAAAAACTAAAGACTTTAGGAAGCTTCAGGAAGATTACAGCAACAAGTGTGAAAATTATGATCACATTAAGAAAAAACTTGATGTTGTAACTGAAGAACTTGACGCTTTAAAAATTAAGTGTGGAAAAACAAATGTTAGTTTCAAAAGTTATACTGCGTCAAGTCAGACAGTTGATTCCTTGTATGAAATCCAATTAAAATTCAAAGAAAATCAAAACAAGGGTCTAGGGTATGATAGTGTACCTCCTCCTTATAATCATAACTACACATCCATCCCTATGACAAAGGACGAAACTGACAGAGAGGCACATCTTCGATATGGCAAACCAGCTGGATTTGTGTCAGGGGATATTCAAGTTGAAGATACTAATGCTTCTACTTTATGTGCAGGTAAAGTAGCAGAGGATGAGAATAAGGAGAACACCATTGAACAAACCAACATCTCCTTGAACTCTGAATCCGCTGCTTCGAACTCAACTGCTTCTGATCAACCTGCCGTTGAGAAATACATGCCACTAATTCCAACGCAACAGAGTTCTTGTTGCAAGTGTGCATGTGGGAACAACAAGAGACAAGACAAAGACACGCCACCAGGGGCAGGAAGAAACAACTCCACAGTGAAGAAAAAGACATGTTTTCATTGTGGAACACCTGGACACATTGCCAAAAATTGTCCAAATCGCGCATACGTTCCCTACTACGCATATGGCTGGCAGAAAACACCAAGAGGGAGATACCCCAAAAGAAACCCTTCGAGACCACATTCATACAATAGCGACTGGAATGCCCAGAAGGCCAAGAATCAAACCCACAAGGCCAAAAATCTGAATCCCAAGGGAAAGAAAGGAATGTCGGCCAAGAAGCCAAATCCAAGAGATGCTCCCATGATGTCAAAATCAAAGTCATCTCAACGGCCGACATCAAGTTCCAAAGCAAGTACTGAGCCACCCATCAGATCAAAAAAGAAATGGGTTAAACCCAACTACAAATGGGTACCGAAGGTTCAATCTCCCAAATCATCTAATGCTTCTAATATGTCTACATTTTCTGTTTGTGGTAAGCAAGATATGTCATGGGAGAGAGTACCATGCAAGGATGAAAAAGCTCAACCCAGTTTCAAAATGGATTGGGTTCCAAAGACCAACTGATCCCTCTATGTGTCGGAGCAGCTATGGAGGCATATCATCAGACTTCGGTTTGTTGGTAGTGGCTGTTCCTGACACTTGATAGGAGACATCTCTCAACTGTACAACACTCAGAACATTGTTTGGGAGAATATTTCCTTTGCGGGAAGGGAAGAAAGGAAGTGATCACTCACGAGGTTTGTGCTTAATGACATGAAGAATTTTCAGATCTGTTCTGAGATTACGCGTGCTGTTCTCAGACCTTCTGGATGCAAATTCAATCGGTGAATTACGGTTTGAGTTTTCTTCTCTATACTCCTGAGTTTTTCTTAAGCTGATTCGCTTTAAAGACAATTTTTTGTTTTAGGATATTTTAAATTTGCGCATTTAATTTAATTTCTCTCCTATGCACAAATTTAGGGGGAGAAATAAAAACAAAACAAAAATTAGAAAATTTAAAAAAAAAATAGAATATCAAAATAATAATATGTTGGTTATTGAATGTGCTTGAGGGAGATGTTTTGGGAAGTGAGTGATAACAGGCAACCTGAGTCTGCGTAACGTACCCAACGTTGAAGGGTCTATGCTCTGGTTTGATGTGTCGGTAGGCACGAAGAATTTAACGGACTTGACTAGGTGCAGATGAACTTAAGGAATCTATAGACTTGACAAATCTTGACATAGTTACATCCGTTCAACCTGACAATACGACGCTTGGATAGGTTGAGCAGGGAGATATATATGGGAATCTACTCGTCACATTAAATGAACCCGTATCTGGAACCGTGGTTTAACTTTTCCTCCATGTGCGGATTCTGTCCTTAATCTGGTATTGATGGGGAGACTGGTAAATTCCGATAAATTAGGTCTGTAGAAAATCATTTTCTTTCTTACTGTCTGTTAGTCATATGTTACCTCCTCTGCGTGATTGGAAGAGATCCGACCTGGACTGTAACATATGCAACTCTATTTCTCTGCATATTATACACACACACACACACATATATATATATATATATATATATATATATATATACACATATAAAATTCCTCTTATCTGTTAGCCATATGTTGTCTCCTTTGCGTGACTAACAATCCGACCTGGTACACATCATATGCACTATAAGTGATAATACTCTGAATCTATCTTCTCCCCTAATGATGGTCTGCTCGTCCGATGTAAGGAGTACTCTGGAAGTCCTTGATTACCGGGGCATATCTGGAAGCGGGAAACATGTTCCAGTACAATTAAAAATTGAACACTCAAAGATTGTCTATAGATATCGCTGCTCAATTTAGGTAGACAACAATATCCCTGGTCGTCGTCAGCTAATGGTCCTTAAGATATAGTATCTAGAAACTTAGGATCAGATATAATATCTAGGAACTTAGGATCATATTGTCTTATCACTTATAGTATGTCCTAATTTTTTTCACAATTTTTCGTGTTTAAGTGGACAACAATACCGACGATCGACCAGACAAATACGTGAAGATGGAAGGTACCGACAAGCGGATAAAGGCTGTCTAAAAACTTTGATCCCAAATCATTCTCAAAGTTAGATATCATTTTATTTTTGTTAAATTTGTTCATAGTTTTCCTCTATGCACAAATTTTAGGGGGAGAATTAAAAATAATTCAAAAATCAAACAAAAATCAGAAAATTAGAAATCCAAAAATAGTGTTATTTCTTGTTCAGAAAATCCAAAAATATTTTTGTTTCTGTTTTTATTTTTCCAAAAAATATAAAAAAAAAATCCAAAAATATTTTTTTTGTGTGTGCTAATTTTCCTTTTAGTTTTGTTTTGTCTTGAAAAGTGATTTCAGGCGTAGATAAGACTCGTTGAGATTGTATTGAAGATCTTCTGAGCCAAAGCTTCATCCGTGAGCATCGAAGAATTCTCATTCGAAGGAACAAGAAATGAAGATTATTCTTTCAACATTTAATTTGTCAACCCCAGAAGCATGGTGAAGCTGTACTTGAAGATTATGTGACAGTGTGACATCCCCAAAATCTCGGCCAGAAAAGACCGATTTTCATTTATGCTTTTAAAATAATTTCAGAATAAATCCTTTTGATTTGAAAGAGTTGCGGAATTTGTTCCCAAAAACAAAACATGATAAAACAATGTTTACCAAAGCATTTCATAAAAGAAATGTATTTTCATTATATTATCAAAACTCGGGGTGTCATGTTCCGATACAGACCAATAAGCATAAACTATAACATTACAAGTCATTCAACAAATATATACATATACAGACTTGTAAACAAAACAACTTGATGGTACATCCATCTTATGCCCTCGCGCCACTTCCTGTAATACAAATAAAACTGAGTGGGTCAAGCTTGGGAGCCTTGTGAGCATATAGGGTTTTCAACCCACAATAAATAATCATATTTAATTTCCACCAACCAACAATAACCCAATTACCCATTCCCGTTATTCTCACTTTATGTCCCTAAAACAACTAACATAAGGGACCTAGTCTAAGAATATTTTATCGGGGCGACAACACATGCTTCGGGGGTTCCTCAGCAATATAAGTCAAATAAGGCAACCATGAGGGGGATGGAGTACAGCGAATGAACACCCAAGTTCATTAACACCTACAGGTGGCGAACTTGCTAATGTTTCCACAAGACTATCTAGAAAAGTCCGTGGTCGTCATCTAAACTCCGCTAGATGACTAAATCAAACAACAACGAGGCCTCTCATCTGTTTATTACACACCAACTATCTACCCATGTTCTACCCAACATATTAGTAGATAAAAATATACATTTTTATACACAGTTTAAAAACCTGTATAGCATGCTTTAATCGATACATATTCCACATAACAGATGAGGCACACACACACATAACACGTATTTCATAGAGAATAAATCAAATCTATGAGATAGAAGAAAGTGAATACACATTCACACATATAAACAACAATATACTTAATACACTCAAACCATACTTGTATTATTATCGTGTTTATGAAAGGTAGTATACACTCACTTGATCAGAAGATGATCGGACAGCACTACGACTCGCAGAAGTGGTAATCCTCAGCAGATTTGGAAGATCTTCACAAAAATCGAACTTCTCGCGGGCAGAGCTTCGGCTCGAGAACCGCACTTCTCGGGATCTTCGGGATCTCGGGACTTGCCTCGGGGCTCGAGAATAATACCGGGGCTTCGAGGTATTTCTGTCACGCAAATCGATGCAAAACGGGAGAGAGAAGAGAGAAAATAGCAAAAGAACTCGGCTTCCCTCGCATCGTATTTATAGGAGGTTGGAGTCTCGGAGTACGCGGGGCGTACAGGTCTGAAATCGTCACTGCTTACGTATCTGAAGTGCTCGAGTGCGAGTGTCGACATTCCTCGGTGTACGCAAGGCGTACACGAGTACGCGGGGCGTACTTCGGATGAGTCCGATGACTCCTCTTCGGATAATGCCGGATTTTCCATTTAAAATTAAATACAAAATATTTAATAAACTTCGGAAATTCATATCTTCTTCATACGAACTCCGTTTTCGACGTTCTTTATAGCCACGCGAAGGTGAGACTACGCTCTACAACTTTCGTTTAGACTCCGTCGGCAAATTTTAACTTTATTTTTATTATTTATTTTTAATAGGCCGGGATAGAAAAACTTCGTTATAAATTCATAACTTCTTCGTTTGACGTCCGTTCTCGCCTAACTTTCCATCGCTTCGATACCAACAATGAGATCTTCGATTCTCGTTTAGATTGTTTCGGCTAAAAACCGCTCGATCTGAAATCGAGTATTTCAGGCTGCATACCGCTAAGCCGAAATTTCGATAAATCATAACTTTCTCATACGAAGTCAGATTTAGGCGTTCTATATATATTCGGAAACCTCGTTTCAACTACTACAACATTAACCAAAGATATCAATTTTATTTGACACTTAAATTTTGACGCTTATTTTTATTCTTAATTAATCAAACCACATAATTAAGCAATTAAGCACAAAACACATAATACTCAAATTATACACTTCTATTATTTCAAAACGGGTTACAAAGGTTAACCTAGACTATTACATAGCTAAAAATGGCAAGCCCGGAAACACAGGCGTTATAATTCTCTCCACCTTAGAATGATTCCGTCCCCGGAATCACACATCAACAAACAAATGTGGATAGCGACCAAACATGCCACTCTCCGTCTCCCAGGTGAGATTTGGCCCATTCGTGTGTTTCCATCGGACAAACACTAACCCAACCATTTTGCGTCGCAACTTCTTAGTCTTTCGGTCAATAATTGCCTCTGGCTCTTCAATCAACCTTTTGTTCTCATCAATTCTCAATTCAGAAATTGGAATTATGTCGGGAACTTCTCCCGTGAACTTCCTCAAATAACACACATGAAAAGTGTTGTGAATTCCATTCAGTTCTTCTGGTAGTTTGAGCTTGTAAGCTTGGTTCCCAATTCTCTGAAGAACTTTAAACGGTCCAATAAACCTTGGACTCAACTTTCCCCTTTTACCAAATCTTATAAGTCCCTTCCACGGCGAGACTTTAAGCAAAACCGAATCTCCAATTTCAAAAGTCATCGGTCTTCGCTTCTTGTCAGCATAGCTCTTTTGACGATCTTGAGCTGCTAACATTCTTTCTCTAATTATTTTCAACTTTTCAGCAGTTTGATGAACCATCTCCGGTCCCATAAACTGCTTTTCCCCAGCCTCAAGCCAACAAGACGGCGTACGACACTTCTGTCCATACAAAGCTTGATAAGGTGCCATCTTAATGCTTGAGTGAAAACTATTATTATAGGAAAATTCTACCAATGGTAAATGTTCATCCCAATTACCTAGGAATTCCAAGGTACATGCTCTCAGCATATCTTCATGTGTTTGTATCGTTCTTTCACTCTGACCATCAGTCTGCAGATGGTAAGCTGTACTTAAACACAACTTGGTACCCAATTCCTCCTGTAGTCTTTTCCAAAACCTCGAGGTGAAACGGCTATCACGATCCGACACAATCGTTAACGGAACACCGTGAAGCCTCACAATTTCCTTCACGTAAGAATTCACAAGCTTCTCCATAGACCATTTCTCCTTGGCTGCTATGAAATGCGCACTCTTAGTGAATCGATCAACGACCACCCAAATCATGTCGTGACCACTCTTTGTTCTGGGCAGTTTAGTGACAAAATCCATAGCAATGTCTTCCCACTTAACCATAGGCACATGCAATGGTTCTAAACTCCCGTACGGTTTCTGATGTTGTGTCTTGACTCTCACACAAGTCACACACTCGGCCACATACTTTGCAAGATCAAGCTTCATCGTCGGCCACCAGTAGTAGGGTTTCAGGTCCCTATACATTTTAGTGCTACCGGGATGAATCGAGTACATGGTCTTGTGAGCTTCTTCCATCAGAAGATCTCTGACTCCTCCTGTCTTAGGTACCCAAATCCGATCTTGGAACACCTTCAGTCCATGACTGTTTACACCGAACACCAACGTTTTGCCCAAACGTTCCTCCTTTCGGTCATTCTTTTCAGAAGCTTCGCTTTGAGATTTCTTTATACTTTCCAAAATAGTCGAGACAACTTTAATTCTCAATGCTCTTGGCCTTTTCCTTTCAAGATTGACTTTCCGACTAAGAACATCAGCAACAACATTAGCTTTACCGGGGTGGTAAAGTATCTCACAGTCGTAGTCCTTGAGTAACTCTAGCCAGCGTCGTTGCCTCATATTTAACTCTTTCTGATTAAAGAGATATTGGAGACTCTTATGATCAGTAAAAAGTTTGTACTTCGTGCCATAGAGGTAATGCCTCCATATTTTTAGAGCGAAAACTACCGCTGCCAACTCCAAATCATGAGTCGGGTAATTATTTTCATGCTCCTTCAGCTATCGAGACGCATATGCTATCACCTTTTCTCTTTGGGTCAAAACACAACCCAATCTAACACCAGACGCATCGCTATAAACATCGAATTCTTCAACTCCATCGGGTAGAGAAAGTATCGGTGCCTCACATAGCTTCTTCTTTAGCTTCTCGAATGCTTCTTTATGCTTATCACTCCAAGCATAAGTAGCTCTTTTGTGGGTCAAAGCTGTTAATGGAGTAGCAATCGAAGAAAAGCCTTGGATAAACCTTCGGTAATATCCGGCTAATCCTAAAAAGCTTCGAATCTCCGTGGGACTTTTCGGTTGTTCCCACTTCATTACAGCTTCAATCTTTGTTGGATCAACCATTATCCCTTCTTGGTTGACCACGTGACCCAAGAATTGGACTTCACGAATCCAAAAATCACATTTGGATAACTTAGCATACAGCTTCTCCTTCTTCAAGACTTCCAACACTTCTCGCAAGTGTCTGCCATGCTCCTCCTGGCTTTTCGAGCAAATCAGAATGTCGTCTATGAACACTACAACGAATTTATCAAGGAAAGGATTACAAACCCTATTCATTAAATCCATAAATGTTGCCGGAGCATTGGTTAGTCCAAACGACATAACCAAGAACTCGTAGTGTCCATGTCTAGTTCTAAATGCAGTCTTCTCGATATCTTGCTCTCTTACTTTTAGCTGATGATATCCTGACCTTAGATCGATCTTCGAGAAATAGCTCGAACCTTGCAATTGATCAAATAGGTCATCAATCCTCGACAACGGATATCTATTCCTTATTGTTGCCTTGTTCACCTCTCTGTAATCGATGCACATTCTCATACTTCCATCTTTCTTCTTCACAAATAACATCGGAGTTCCCCAGGGTGATGAACTAGGTCTAATGAAACCTTTGTCCAACAACTCCTGAAGTTGCATCATAAGCTCCTTCATCTCCGTCGGTGCTAATCGATAAGGTGCTTTTGCTATTGGCGTGGTTCCTGGTAACAAGTCTATTCTGAACTCTACTTGTCTATCAGGTGGTAATCCAGGAAGATCTTCGGGAAATACTTCCGGATAATCACACACCACTGGAATACTCTGCATCACCTTCTTTTCCTTCTTAGCATCGATCACGAATGCTAAATATGATGTACATCCCTTGGTCAAACACTTTCTGGCTTTCATTAGGGAAATGATTCCAGAATTTACTCTGCGTTTGTCCCCATACGCCATAAACGAATCTTTCCCAGGCGGGTTTACTTTAACTATCTTCTTCTTGCACAATATTTCGATATCATTGGCGCTAAGCCAATCCATTCCCAACACGATGTCGAAACCATTAAGCTCGATAGGCAATAATTCCTCGTGAAACTTATTCCCATTAAGGTCGATTAAGATGTTTTTCATACGATGGCTAACAGGTGCAAACTTTCCACTAGCAACTTCGACTAATAAAGCATTATCTAGTCTATCAACAGGCAAAGCTAGCTTTCTACCAAACTCATGCGAAATAAAGGAGTAGTTGGCTCCAGAATCAAACAAAATTTGAGCATGTAATTTGTTTACGAGAAAGGTACCTGAAGCGACATCAGCTTCATCTTTCGCAGCTTCGAGTGTCATCTGGAAGGCTCTCGCCTTCGGCTTTGGTGGAATGTTGGGCTTTGCTGCCTCCTTCTTCTTCGGACAGTCTTTCAAAATATGCCCCTCTTCATTACAACAAAAACACATCCTTTTGTTGTTTGGACACTCATTGGCAAAATGTCCAACTTTCCCACACTTGTAGCAGGTTACATCCTCGCTACATTTCCCAAAGTGCTTTTTCTTACACTTATCACACCACTTCGCTTCTCCTCCTTTTCCTCCACCAAACTTTTTCGAATCAGATTTCGAAAATTTGCTTTTCTTACCGGAACTAGATGTTCCCTCAAACTTTCTTTTCTCACCAACCTCAACCTTGTCGGTGGTTCTCCCCTTAATCATGTTCTCAACAGACTTGGCAGCCCAGATAGCTGCCTCTAGAGTATGTGCCTGACGTACTGGCACCTCGTACTCCCATGGGAGTCCCTTCGCATACCGGTCCACCTTTGTCAGCTCATCTGGAACGATACGCAAGGCAAACTCCATCTTATCGGTGAAGTTATTGGTGTATTCATCAACCGGTATGCTGCCTTTCGTCAATGTCAGGAACTTGTTCTCTAGTTCCAACAGATTTTGAGCCGAGCAGAACTTGCGCTTGAACTGCACCAAGAATTCTGCCCATGTCAATTGCAGTGGCTCATTAGGGCTCAAAGTCTTCCCTAGAGTGTTCCACCAACGAACGGCTCCACCTCGGAACTGACGCACTGCATAGATAGTCTGCAACTTGCCTTTGCAGCCACAAGTCATAAAGGCTAACTCCATTTCGAAGATCCAATCCATAACTCCAATCGGATCCTCCTTTCCATTGAAGGTCGATGGTTTGCAAGTTAGAAAGTCCTTATACTTGCATCCCATTCCATCGTTCCTTCCATCATGGTTGTTTTGCCTAGCTATCGGTGGGTTGGCTTGACCAACAGACCCACTGAAGTTTCCACCTTCCGAGTGCCCTTCATTTAATTCAGGCTCCTCCACACGAATTGACAGTTCTTCACGATTCTGTTGAAGCAACCGTCTAGTTTCATCCATCTGACGATCCAACATCGTCTGAATCATCATTTGCACACCAGCCATGGTTATTGGCTCTGGTGCTGCTGCTACGACATGTACTTGTTCAATCACTGGTGGTTGATTCCTGTTTTCATCAGCATTTCCAACTCCACTTCTTGTTCTCACTATTTTGATCTACACACCGAATAAGGTGAAATTAGATCCTCAATCACGATAGATATTCAAATCATCCTTATCACTCCGAAACGTTTACATGCTAGTTCTAATATCGTAGACGTACGCTTAGAATCCTACACACATAAAGTTTCTAGATCCGGTCGGCAACAGACCATAGATCCGAACAAATAATATCATATATGGCAACATATAACATTTAGCACATAAAAGCATTTTAGGCAACTTTCCTAAAATAAACCAATGCTCGTGTCTAAAACATAACAGACACACATCTCAATCCTACAAATTCCTAGTTCGCTTAAACTAATGCTCGATACCAACTGTGACATCCCCAAAATCTCGGCCAGAAAAGACCGATTTTCATTTATGCTTTTAAAATAATTTCAGAGTAAATCCTTTTGATTTGAAAGAGTTGCGGAATTTGTTCCCAAAAACAAAACATGATAAAACAATGTTTACCAAAGCATTTCATAAAAGAAATGTATTTTCATCATATTATCAAAACTCGGGGTGTCATGTTCCGATACAGACCAATAAACATAAACGATAACATTACAAGTCATTCAAAAAATATATACATATACAGACTTGTAAACAAAACAACTTGATGGTACATCCATCTTATGCCCTCGCGCCACTTCCTGTAATACAAATAAAACTGAGTGGGTCAAGCTTGGGAGCCTGGTGAGCATATAGGGTTTTCAACCCACAATAAATAATCATATTTAATTTCCACCAACCAACAATAACCCAATTACTCATTCCCGTTATTCTCACTTTATGTCCCTAAAACAACTAACATAAGGGACCTAGTCTAAGAATATTTCATCGGGGCGACAACACATGCTTCGGGGGTTCCTCATCAATATAAGTCAAATAAGGCAACCATGAGGGGGATGGAGTACAACGAATGAACACCCAAGTTCATTAACACCTACAGGTGGCGAACCTGGTAATGTTTCCACAAGACTATCTAGAAAAGTCCGTGGTCGTCATCTAAACTCCGCTAGATGACTAAATCAAACAACAACGAGGCCTCTCATCTGTTTATTACACACCAACTATCTACCCATGTTCCACCCAACATATTAGTAGATAAAAATATACATTTTTATACATAGTTTAAAAACCTGTATAGCATGCTTTAATCGATACATATTCCACATAACAGATGAGGCACACACACATAACACGTATTTCATAGAGAATAAATCAAATCTATGAGATAGAAGAAAGTGAATACACATTCACACATATAAACAACAATATACTTAATACACTCAAACCATACTTGTATTATTATCATGTTTATGAAAGGTAGTATACACTCACTTGATCAGAAGATGATCGGACAGCACTACGATTCGCAGAAGTAGTAATCCTCAGTAGATTTGGAAGATCTTCACAAAAATCGAACTTCTCGCGGGCAGAGCTTTGGCTCGGGAACCGCACTTCTCGGGATCTTCGGGATCTCGGGACTTGCCTCGGGGCTCGAGAATAATATTGGGGCTTCGGGGTATTTCTGGCACGCAAATCGATGCAAAACGGGAGAGAGAAGAGAGAAAATAGCAAAAGAACTTGGTTGCCCTCGCATCCTATTTATAGGACGCTGGAGCCTCGGAGTACGCGGGGCGTACAGGTCCGAAATCGTCACTGCTTACGTATCCGAAGTGCTCGAGTGCGAGTGTCGACATTCCTCGGTGTACGCGGGGCGTACTTCGGATGAGTCCGATGACTCCTCTTCGGATAATGCCGGATTTTCCATTTAAAATTAAATACAAAATATTTAATAAACTTCGGAAATTCATATCTTCTTCATACGAACTCCGTTTTCGACGTTCTTTATATCCACGCGAAGGTGAGACTACGCTCTACAACTTTCGTTTAGACTCCGTCGGCAAATTTTAACTTTATTTTTATTATTTATTTTTAATAGGCCGGGATAGCAAAACTTCGTTATAAATTCATAACTTCTTCATTTGACGTCCGTTCTCGCCTAACTTTCCATCGCTTCGATACCAACAATGAGATCTTCGATTCTCGTTTAGATTGCTTCGGCTAAAAACCGATTGATCTCAAATCGAGTATTTCAGGCTGCATACCGCTAAGCCGAAATTTCGATAAATCATAACTTCCTCATACGAAGTCAGATTTGGGCGTTCTATATATATTCGGAAACCTCGTTTCAACTACTACAACATTAACCAAAGATATCAAGTTTATTTGACACTTAAATTTTGACGCTTATTTTTATTCTTAATTAATCAAACCACATAATTAAGCAATTAAGCACAAAACACATAATACTCAAATAATACACTTCTATTATTTCAAAACGGGTTACAAAGGTTAACCTAGACTATTACATTGCTAAAAATGGCAAGCCCAGAAACACAGGCGTTACAGACAGATTGCATTGAAGCCTCCTCAATCAATTTGCTGCTATCTATGAACCTGCTAAAGTGATCTAGAAGATTATTTCTCTCCGTTGTTCTCTCTGAAGATTCTCAAGCTGAAAGCGCTATCTTTCAAGAATCAGTACATCAAGCCTCCTCACCCAACATGCGTTCAATGTCAAATTTTGAAGAAAAACCCAACCGCTCAAGATGAATTCATTTATTGAAGATTCATATGTTCATCTTGATGCTGTGAAGAAATTTGAAGGTTAATGTTGAAGCCAAGCTCCCAATGAAGATTAACAAGAAAAAGCCAACTACTTTTTAGGGGGAGTTTGTTGGGCCAATTAGAAAAGAAAGCTATAAACCAAGCGGGCGATTGTTGGGTCAAAAATATGGTTTATACTTTGCTTTTCTAGGAAAATATATTTTTATATAATGTTGTATCTGTTTGCGGTTTGTGTGTACGGCCGTACACGTGTGTACGGCCGCACACCCTGTGTACGTCCGTACACAAGGTGTGCGGCTGTACACATGTGTATGGCTGGAGGTCCATATAAATAGAGGAGTGCTTGTGGGAGGTTAAGAAAAGAAGAAGAAGGCTAGAGAAGAGAGAGAAAGTTAGAATGAAGAAGTGTGTGTGAGAGAATCTATTGTAAGGAGCATCAATCAATTTCATTAATACATCATAGATTCATCATCTTCTTCTTCTCCTTCTCTTCTATATTTGATCTGACATCATCCAATTGATTGGGATTCCGCACCATAAATTGGATCTGATTGATACACAAGCAATTTTGGGGACTTACAATGCAAAACCATCTTAAGGCAATCTTGATGGGAGTTGTAAGGCAAGAAGTGAAGACGTCAGCAGGAAACTCATGACTTTGTGGTAGGGTTTCATGTGCTTCACATACTGCAAGTAGAATACAGTCTCTTGGTGAAGTTCCTGAAGATGAACTTGAGGGAGTCCAATCCTAGAGCTATGTACATATAAATGATATTCAAGCATTTAGTTAAACAATAATAAAAATGTTGTCAAGAAATAAATAGTTAATAATACCTCTATGAAGGCATTGGTAATACCTCTATGCAGCAGAAAATGGATCTAACTGAATCTTGTATTTGGCCTTGGGTTGCCACCTTTCATACTGGAAACTCAATGTTTTCCGATTGTTTCAAGAGCTTTTTGTGGGGCCATAGAAAATGGATCTGAAATCAAATACATTTAAATATAAACATCTGAAGCACTATATAACTAAAACAAAACTGACAGCCTTGAAGAAGAAACAGATGTGTTAATAGAGAGAAAGAGAATGTGAATGTCATAAACTAATAACTATACCTATCCAACACTCCATTCTGGCACAAGGTGAAATATTAATTACATCGGGTGGGTCCACGCTGATATTCAAACATAGAAAAAGAGCAACACATCCAGATTTCATCTGCAGTTATTAAAAAACATCATTTCAGAGCTAACTATAAAGAAATACACTACCAATAACCACCCAACACCAACATAGCATTTGTTTTCAAATGCATAGTTGTATTAGCAATGAATTATCACTGCTACAAGAACAACATGATAAGATTTGTATATCACAGCAACAACAATATGTTGTTGGGTTTGGCATATAGCAACAGCAGCCTCCAGCAAATCTCTAAAGCGAACTACTTTGATAACCATGTGAACTCTAACTAATAAAACTAAATCACCCACTACAAGTTTTTTGATTAATAACTGTTGGTGCAAGACACTCAGGCATGGCAAAATACAACTTTATGTGGCAAGCATACATGATAACAGGTCACCCTACTCATCTAATCAGTATTAGTGGGAAACAAATAGGTCAGACAGATGCAGGAATACATCTTGTCTGATAGCAGATTATCTCATAAGCATAAAAAATGCAAAAGGAAATCGAAAATGATAAATGGGTAAATGCAGGAAACAATAGATTACCCGGTCCTTAGGCCGCCATTTGGAGACCAACCCACTTAACCCTCAATTAGTTAAGTATGCTAAATAACTTAATTAGTTGGGTATGCTAAATAACTTAATGAGATTAACATTAATGAGATTAACTTAATGAAATTACATATGAAACTAACTAACTTAATGAAAGATAATGTTTTACATAAACAAAAATAGATTACCAGTAATGAAAACAAACATTTAACCCTGAATTAGTTGGGTATGCTAAATAACTTAATGAGATTACATACGAAACTAGGTTACATGCTCTATAGGTTTCTTCTTTTTTCTCTCACAATCAGAAATTATAAAAGTAACATCTCATATGCATTTATTCAAACAGGTTACCTGCTCTCATGGTTCACGAGTGAACAGATAAAAAATTTCCAAATTCACATTTTTTGTGCTCAAATCATTTGTCTATGGAGAGTGATTTCAATCAGGTAAATCAAGTAATTCTCATGAACATTAATAATAGACTTTTCTAATTTCTTCAGATACAACACAAAGGGATGAACTCACATGGAGTCGTGAGCTTTGGCGAATCGGATCTGATTAGTGAACCATGGGAAGGCAAGAAGTAGGAGATATGGAGAACATTGGTCAGCAGAGTAAGTAAACGACTGAGAATGTAGTGATGTTGTTGAGGTGTGTCGAGATCATGATAAACATACCTTAATCAACCCTAGGGCTTGGAAACTTGAGCAGTTGTTCCAGTCTCCGGTGAGTTGAGGTGAGCCTAAGGTCTCCGGTGGAAAGAGGTGAGCTAAGGTCGCTTGCAGGTAAGGAGCGCCGAGGTAGAGAACGTTTCAGAGAGCACTCCTTGAAAAAAGCCCTAGATATTGGTCCCATTAATTTTTTGATAAGATAAATAGTTTGTTCAATGAAGACGAGGGTTAGAAGACGACGTTGAATGAATTTTTCAACAGTGAGGGCAAGAACGTTCATCGAGCAAACCATACCGTTTCATCCTCCTCATGAGAGCTTTGCATTTGAATATTCTTCGTGGATCTTTGTCCTCAGGAGTTAGAAGCATTATCGCAGCATTACGGATTTTGTTGAGTCGTTCCTTTTCAACTTTGCATCGTAGATTGTATTCTCCGTTCAATTTCAACTTTGCGTCTAGTCTTTCCTTTTCATTTGAGCGTCGATAATTAGGGCAAGAGGGAAAGGAGAAAAAAAGGAAGGTGGGGTTTTTAATTTTTTTAGGATTTCATTTTCCCCCCTGGTTATTAAGGGATGGAACGCGCGTTCCATTAAAATTTATAAAGTGACATCCATAGACGACGCACATTTTATTATAGGTGCCCTCCGTGTTTTTTTTTGGATTAGATACTAATTTAAGGGCACTCAGTAATGCGTGACCTAAATTCTTAAATTTTTTAAGAGATGACTCTTTTTTAATGTCGCTCTCTAATGCGTAACATAAATCAAAGAGCGTCGTGTTTTGCGCGTCGTAAAAGGGTCTTTTTCTTGTAGTGTTTAGTGCATATATTTAATATAGAGTATTTAGGAATTCATATATTTTTATTTATCCTTCCGATAACATTTATATTATTCATATCATGTAAAAATAGTTATATAACTTTTAACATACATAAAGCCATATTTGGTTCAAATATTGTATATCCTCAATTACATTATTAACACATAAACTAGGCAATAAGCCTATAGCTCACATATAAACTTTCTAACAAATATTTAATACTTAAATTAATACTTGTATTAAAATCATGTTCATAAAATGGACTATGCACTCACTTGATAAAAGTGGATGCCTCGAAATTTGGGCAGAACTTCACCTTGGTACTATATCTTTTCCTCTGACGTGACCTAGGTTCACATTACTAAGTCTTAGTCTTATATTCATGGCGACTACTGACAATTTAGATTCCTCAGTAATCCTAATGTCTACATCAAGATCAATCAAGTAAGTAATAACTAGGGATGTGTTGGATTTAGTGTCTAAGCCCATAACTATAATTGGTATGTACTTGACCTGAGAGTAGCATGGTCCATTTAGGTTGCATGTCATCAGAACAGTTTGTAAGGATGGACTTTTGAGAAGAGGATACTTATGATTTATTAATATATTATAAGTTCTAATATATTAATATGAAATCATATTATTATTTAATTAGTACTGATCAAGAATTAATTTGGAATTAATTTAGTGATCAAAAGAGACTAATTAAACATAAGGGGTTGATTTGGTAAATCAGTCATTCTTATGATGTGGGCTTATGGTTATTTAGGATGGGCTAAACCAATATGGTGGTCCATGGATAGTCCATGGAGGTTTAAACCATGGATCCTAAGTAAGATGAAAAGTCATGCACATTAGGGTTTACATGGATGTAACCCTAATCCTAGACACACAATATAAGAAGACCCTAGGCTACTAAAATCAACACCTAGTGATCTTTGGAAGAGCATAGCCGATTTTGTGTGCAAGTAATCATCTCTTAAGTCCTCCATTGTTGGCGATGTTGTGTGAAGCATTTGAGGCATCACATTTGGGGTGCTAGGCTCTTAAAGGTCCAAGGAAACAAGCTACCAGAAAAGGTATGTCAACTAACTAGTTATGTTATACAAGTATCCATGTTTTGCATGCTAGTTAGGATAATGCTTTGGAAAATCAAATTGCATGTATAATTAGAGAAAACATAGATCCAAAGCATTTAGGGTTGTATGTGCACCTTAAGGTTGTTAGAGTGCTCAAAACTCATCAATGGTATCGGAGCCCATGTTTGTTTTCTGTTATACTTGATGTATTATTGGTTTTCAAAGTTGGAAAAATCGAATTTTTGCATTCTAACAGGTGAACTCGTCGAGTCAACTGGGTGACTCGATGAGTCCACTCAGAAATGGACCAACTCGACGAGTCCAGTTCATGTACTTGCCGAGTTGGTGGTCCAGTGTGCAGAATTTCGAGTTTTGGCCAGAAATTGGATTAGGATCATTACCCCAAACTATTTTTTGAACCATGAAATCTGTTTTTTCATAAGGTAATGATCATGCTTGTCCAATTAAAAGATAATTGTCATAATGTCAAGATTTGTATTAGTTTATATGATTAGGCTAATTTCTTGAAGATTGATGATACGAATTATCTTATGCTTATGAGTTTAACTAGATCATGTATGTATTATTTGATTATTGTGTTGATTAAATTAATGATCTAAATGGTTTTAATGGACTCCATAACTTGTCCTCAAGTTATGGAAAACCAAAAGTCTTTTCTTTAAAAGTCATTAAACTCATAAGTTAAGAAAATAAAAAGTTTTGAATAATGTCAAAACTTGTCCTCAAGTTTTGCAATTTGTAAAGTCACACTTATGAATACTTTAATTCCAAATCCTAGAATTTTAAAAAGTTTAAAATTTAACCCTTATACTATTATAATATTATAAGTTTAATAATTATATATGTGTATAATACAAGTCACTCTTACCGTTAGTAGACCTCATTCACGAAGCCAGTCTATAAGGGAGGGGGGTATAAGGTTACTGCCTATAAAATGGTGGTTTAATGGGTGTCCACTGTCACCCACCGCTTCCTTGACTGGTGGAGGTTCGTTAGCCAAACGGGTAGGATAAGACATTAATTCTCGTTAAAAGTATAATGGAAATTATAAAGTAACTAAATGTTTTATTAAATTCCCAATCTTAGTTACTTTAGGAAAATGTGAAATTGATGCTAATCCATGAAATTGCACTTTACACCTTGCCAAGTCGTGAATGGAGCGTGTGTGGTTAACCGGCACATTAACTTGGACTAGTAAGGGTGGCAAAGGGCAGCTTGGTGTTTATCATAGATCGATGGAGCGCGTGTGGTTAACCGGCATATTGATTAGGTGATAAATGATATCGAGTGTACCAAGTTAATTTGTATGGTTATTCACACCTTGTTTGTGATCCTCGGTATCCCAGTCACAAACCTGAAGGGAATAATCGAGATTTAAACATGTCATTGAAAAGTTAAATGAATCTCAAAGGAATTTAGGAATTTCAATCCAATTAAAACTTAAAAATCTATTTCGTTTTTTTTATGGTGGAAAATTGGTAAATCATCATTTACCTACCTTCAAATATTTTGCAAGTTGGATTACAACATCCCTCTTCTAAATTGTGAAATATTGTGTTGGGTCCTAGCCTTAATATTTCAATTGTGTGTTATATTAAGGACTTTTATCTAATCTAAACTTTGTCTTTCTTTCTTTTCATATGTCTTCCAACACTGCCTCTGGCTCAAACCCTACTAGCTCCTTCTGTCTCATGAACTTGTGTGGGAGAGTCATCTTTGATGGTTCCAACTTCAATGACTGGATTAGGAACATCAGGATGGTCACTCGCTATGAGGACAAGGAATATGTCCTAGACAAGGAGCTTAAGGATATCAATGAGTCTTCTGCTACTCCTGAGGAGATTGCTGAGTTTAGGAGTCATGAGAAGAATGCCACCAAGGTGTCTTGTATCATGTTGGCCACCATGACAGCTAAACTCCAAAAGTCCTATGAGGACTTCTACCCTTTTGAGATGCACCAAGACCCGATGAAAAGATACCATCAGAGTGCTCGTCAAGATAGGTATGAAATCATCTCTTCCATGATAACAACTAAGATGAAGGATGGTGAACCCATCACAGCCCGCTTGCAGAAAATGAAAAGGTGTGTCGACTGTTCGCTAAAATTAAATGTGAACTTTGATGAGGAGCAAGCGATAGATATCATTCTACACTCCTTACCTCCATGTTATGATCATTTCCGCATGACCTATCATATGAACAAGGAGGTGGTCACACATAGTAAACTTCAAGGGCTTTTGAGGACTGCTGAAAGTAGTCTCAAAGGTAAATCGGTTGTTACTACTCCTACCACCGCCCCTGTTTTGGAAATTGGACAAGGGAAGGGGCAGAAGAGGAAGGCTCCCTCTAAGATCTGCATGGGAAAGTCTCTTGATGGATCCTCTTCAAGTGGGACCAAGGCTGGTTCTCCCTC
The DNA here is from genome assembly GCF_051521515.1 of Lactuca serriola. NCBI lineage: Eukaryota > Viridiplantae > Streptophyta > Magnoliopsida > Asterales > Asteraceae > Lactuca > Lactuca serriola. The sequence continues at coordinate 229,219,134 of NC_136409.1, read as the reverse complement.
TACCATTCCTAAGGAAGCAGAGTGAAATATTGTCATGAGAAAGGGAATTGGAAGCGAAGCTGCCCCAAATACTTGCAGGATGTTAAATATGGGAAGGTTAAGGCCACCCATGCATGTATTTATACTATTCTATCTAATAACTCATCACATTCTTGTTCTTGGGTCCTTGACACAAGTTGTGGATTTCACATTTGTTCTGATGTGCAGGGCCTAAAAAGAAGTAAGGATGTGGAGCACGATAAGATAAACTTGATCATGGGGAATAAGAAGGTTTCACCTGTCACCAAGATTGGAGTTTACTCTTTATTGCTTAGTAGTAGGTTAGAGTTAGATTTGAATAATTTTTGCTACTCGTCTGAAATGGCGAGGAATATTATTTCTTTTCATGGTTTGTACAAACAAGGTTTTAGTTTTTCATTTGATAATGAAATTGGTGCTATTAATGTTTTTTATAATGATGTTTTTTTATTTTAAAGCATTACCTTGTAATGGTGTATATGAAACTGTGATGGTTGTAGACAACTTAGGAAATAATGTGTTGCACATTGATTCTTCCAATTAATTGGATAAGGCATGCTTGTGGAATTGTCGTCTTGGACATGTCAGCAGGAAGCGCATAGGCCAACTCCAAAAGGTTGGAGTTTTGAGGTCATTCGACTTAAGGTCAGATGACACTTGCGAATCTTGCTTACTTGGAAAGATGACCAAGTCACCCTTCACTGGTACTTGTGAAAGGGGTGAAGGTTTGTTGGACCTCATACACACCGATGTGTGTGGACCCTTCAGAACCACCACAAAGGATGCTAACCGCTTCTATGTGACTTTTACTGATGATTACAGTAGATATGGCTATGTCTACTTAATCAAACATAAGTCAAAAACCTTTGAGAAATTCAAAGAGTTTAAACAAGAAGTGGAGAATCAGCTGGGTAGGAAGATAAAGACGCTCCAATCCGATCGAGATGGTGAGTATCTTAGTATCGAGTTCCTTGACTATCTTACGGAATGTGGAATTGTATCACAATTGACGCCACCTAGGACACCATAGCTTAATGGTGTGGCTGAAAGGCGCAATCGAACTTTGTTGGACATGGTTCTTTCCATGATGAGTCGAGCCTCGTTATCTATCTCATTATGAGGGTATGCCTTAGAGAGTGCCGCCCATATCCTTAATCTAGCCCCAACTAAGAAGGTTGCCATCACGAGATGTGGACAGGGAAGGTTCCCTCGTTAGCACACATCAAGGTTTGGGGTTGAGAGGATTTCGTGAGACGTGAGACTCACGACAAGCTCGAACCTCTTTGTGAGTGGTGTATTTCCATCGGCTACCCATAGAAATCCTTTGGTTATCTCTTTTACAGACCAAGTGACAATGTTGTCTTCGTTGCGAGGAGAAGAGTCTTCCGCAAGAGAGAGCTCATAGGCCAAGGAGACAGTGGGAGGCTAATTGACCTTGAAGAGCTTCAAGAGTCAAGCGGTGAAGGAACCTCAAACACTAGCAATCAACCTGAGGAGGAAACTCCTATTGAGCCGATTGATGAGTCTGTACCTTCTCACTAGTAGCCAAGATTAAGTCTATTAGGGTTATGCTAGCCATAACTGCATTTCATGATTATGAAATATGGAAAATGGATGTCAAAACCGCTTTCCTTAATGGAAAGTTGGCTGAGGATGTTTACATGAGTCAGCCAAAGGATTTTGTCGATGCAAAGTACCCTAATAGAGTGTGTAAGCTTGAGAAATCCATTTATGGATTGAAACAAGCATCTTGTAGAAAGTCAAAGAGTTTGGATTTTCGAGAAGCGAGGATGAGTCCTGTGTATATGTCAAAGCTAGTGGGAGTACAGTTAGCTTTCTGGTGTTGTATGTGGATGACATACTTCTCATAGGAAATGACATCCCAACCTTGCAGGAGGTTAAGTCCTGGCTTGGGAAGTGTTTCGCTATGAAGGACCTCGGGGAAGCTGCCTATATTATTGGGATAAGGATATTGAGAGACAAGAGTAAGAGACTAACTGGACATAGTCAAAGTACCTACTTGGAAAAGGTGTTGAAAAGATTCAGCATGATGAATTCCAAGAAAGGTGACTTACCGATCCAGAGCAATGCCAAGATGAGTAAAACTCAGAGTCCGAGTAAAGAGGCTGAGATAGCTGAGATGAGTCGAGTACCATATGCTTCTGTTATTGGCTCGATCATGTATGCTATGACTTGTACTCGCCCTGATGTGGCCTTTGCTTTGAGCATGGTCAGCAGATATCAAGGGAATCCTGGCAAGGCTCACTAGACTGTGGTAAATAACATTATCAAGTACCTGCAGAGGACTAAGGACTGGGTCCTTACCCTCGGTGGGAGTGATGACTTGAGAGTGGTGGGGTATAGTGACGCCAGATTTCAAACCGACAGAGACAATTTCCGCTCTTAGTTGGGCTGAGTATTTACCCTAAATGGAGGATCAATAACTTGGAAAAGTTCCAAGCACGAGACAGTAGCTTATTCAACTTGCGAATCAGAGTACATAGCAGCAAACGAGGCGGCTAAGGAGGCAATATGGCTGAAGAACTTCATCGGAGACCTTGGAGTTGTACCAGCTATAAAGGAGCCTATGGAGATTTTCTGTGACAGCGAGAATACAGTTGCCTTAGCCAAGGAACCAAGGGATCATGGCAGATCCTGGCACATCGACATAAAATATCACTTCATAAGACATCGGATAGAAAAAGGACTCATCGTAGCAAAAAGGGTATCGTCAGAGGAGAACCCAGCAGATCCCCTCATGAAGGGACTGGGTAGGGTTAAGCATTACAACATGCGAGGCGCATCATAATTTCGTTCCCCCGTAGTCCATTAGGTTTCCCAACCCAAAACTCAACTATCATACATTTGACAGTTTATGCCCCTTGATTCAATTAATCTCTTTAATCACCAAATTAATTCCTAATTAATTTATGACTAATACTAATTAAATAAATATGATTTCTCCTTTAATATATTATTCGTATAATATATTAATAAACCATAATATTCTCTCTCTCTCTCTCCTTAAATTACCTTGTCAAGTTGCTTTGGAGAAGGCAACCCAAAAGGACCATGCATGTGACATCCCCATTTTTACGGCCAGAAAAGACCGATTTTGTTTATGCTTTATAAAAATCAGAGTATCTCTTTTAATAAAAAAGGTTACGGAATTTGTTCCCAGAAAAACATGATAATCGGTTATCAAAGCATTTCTAAAGAAATATATTTTTATTCACTTTTAAAACATTTGGGATGTCATCGTCAATACAGAAACATAAGCATAAATAGAACTTACATTCATTTACACTAGTGATCTACATCTCTTTTAAATCTCTCAGTGTAATGTGACTTCATATCAACACCTGTGATATAAATAAACTGAGTGGGTCAGGTTGGGAAACCTGTTGAGTACATAGGGTTTTCAACCCACAATAGTATAATTATTATGTTTAAACAATCAAACAATCAACCCAATTACCCATCCCCATTATCTTCTTTAGTCTTAAGGATCTACCCTAAAAATCAGCTATTTCTCATTCGTTCATTCCTAAGGATCATCCTAAGGAAACAACATGAAGTCCATTGTTGCCAATGACACATTGGTCAAGCGCAGCTGCTAATATTGTCACTTAGGCACAGCTGCCAGAATTAGGACATTTTCTATGAGGCGCTTCTGCCGGTATTAACCTTTAAACACTACTGTCATGGTCATAAGGCTCCTTATTAGGCGCAGCTACCGATACTATCCTTAGAGCGCAGCTGCTAGAACGTTTACCGTAGATCTAAATCATCTACGCGTTGTGGCGCAGCTGCCAGTGCTCATCTATAGGGTACTAGGTCCACTGCTGCCAATGTATACCTATAGGGCACTAGGTCCCACTACTAGAAAAAAGACCTTTAATGACGCGCTTTTTACGACACGCAAAAGGACGTGCCCTTAAAATAGTGTCATCTCTCCAAAAAATTTAAGGATTTACGTCACGCTTTATTGCGTGCCCTTAATTTGGTGTCTCAAGAAAAAAAATTAAAAACACGGAGGGCGCTTTATCTTAAACGCGCGTCGTCTGTACCTGTCGCTTTATAATTTTAATGAAACGCGCTTTTAGTAGACAAGGGGGGAAATGAAATCCCCAAAATGTTGAAAACCCGCCTTTTTTTTTCTATCTTCTATCTATCTTTCATCTTCAACCTAACAAGGACGAGCATTGCACTTTTGATTTCCCTAACTCTTTCTCATTTTCTGATTCAAACTTGAAAGAATCGAAAAAAAAATCTATCAATTTTGAAGCCTAAAAAAATCTAACAAGGACGAGTATCCATCGATCCGACTTCCAAAAATAGAGGGCATTGATTCCACGTCTTTCGGGGTTGGGAGGAAGAAAAAACTGTTGGTCCCGTGTGATCTAATTGGTAGAGGGAATCGATTCCCTAACTCTTTCTCATTTTCTCCACCACCGCTGCTTTCGCTAATATCCACTCCGACCTCTTATGAACGTAAATGGTAAAGATCTGCTTCGATTTCCCGATTGGTCTTCATCGACGGTGGTGGTGAGTCGGAGGTGCCATGTTGATGTGATTATTACAATCGATTGCAGAAAATGAGAAGATTTAGGGTTTTTTCTTGGTCCAGTGGAATACTTTCAGGTTTCGTCTCGACTCCTTTTATTTTATTTTCTTTCTTTTCCTTTCCTTCTGCCATCTGCTTCCTTTCCCCACCTCTTCTTTCTTATTTGGATTCTCCAGGCGATATGCTACTGTGGCGATTCAGTCGGTGGCGGGTCAGCCTCAATTTCATAACATTTTAAGGGATTGCTGTTGGTGTTCATCGACGGTCGTGGTGGGTCGGAGGTGCCATGGTGATGTGAAGAAATAGAGAAAAAGGAATATAGTCATCACTTGCTGATACCGACGACGATCCGTTTTCTGCATTAGCCAGATTGAATGACTTCAAAGGAGGTTCGTATTTCTTTTGTATGTTTTTTTATCCCAATCAATGAATGGATTTTTTCCCCTGTATACGTTGGGCATCTTTCTTTTTTTTATCCCAATCAATGAATGGATTTTTTCCCCTGTATGTTGGTTTTACAAGTGCAAGTATATTAATCTACTAATAATCCCAACTTGACATGAAGTTGATAAGTAACAAGTAAGAATAAATTGTGTTTCAGTGAGTTTGTGTTCGACCCAATTAAATGGCAGCGGAAGCAAATGAACGAGGACTTCCTTGACCTATCAAAGATGTTCAATGCAGTTAAGTCGCTTGTTCGAGTGCCTTCTGTAGACCCCAAATATAAAATTGCTCTGCTTGCTTCTAAGCAGGTTCTTCTTCTTCTTTCTAGAAAAAATTGTTAGTGAAAACCAAAAATAGTATTACATTAGTAAGGAGGTTGCTGGTGCAGGACCATTGTCTTATTGATCTACTGCATGCTTGGCAAGATGGAAAACTTCTGGTTCAGATAAGCTCTGTAATCAGGTAAAGCATGGAACTTTTTTTTTATTTGTTATCTTTGACCAGTAAATGATGTGTATAATATGTCTGTATTTTGAACAGCAATCATGATAGGGTGGGGAATACCCATGTGATGCGGTTCCTTGAAAGACATGAGATTCCATATCATTATCTGTCCAAGTCAAAGGAGAAGAATGTAGAAGATGAGATATTGGGGTTGGTTGAAGATACAGATTTCTTGGTCCTTGCTAGATACATGCAGGTAAATGTTTTTCTAGTAGTAGTATAGCAGCAGGATTGGGAAAAAGGTCTTATTTGTTTATTTACCTAGGACAAGTGTTGTCTGGAAACTTTTTGAAAAGATATGGGAAGGATGTGATCAACATACATCATGGCTTATTGCCATCATTCAAGGGAGGAAATCCATCTAGGCAGGCAGGTTCTGTGTTCCAATTTCCAAATTCTGTTTTAAGCTTTTTATGTTTTTATGTTTTTTACTGGAGAATGACAGGCTTTTGAAGCTGGGGTCAAATTGATTGGTGCCACAACCCATTTTGTCACGGAGGAGCTTGATGGGGGCCCAATCATTAAGCAGATGGTAATCAAAGAGTTTTAAGTTTCTCAGTATCAGTAGTATGCAGTATATATATGCTAAGGTGAAAAGTCAAATAGTTTCTGTTTGGGTTTGCAGGTTGAGAGAGTCTCGCACAAGGATAATTTGCTGAGTTTTATTCAGAAATCTGAGAATCTTGAAAAACAATGCCTTATGAAGGCAATCAAGTCATATTGTGAGTTACGCGTTCTACCTTATCAACACAACAGGACTGTTGTATTTTGAGTAAGCTCAAAATGATGCTGATCAAAACTACAGAGTCCATTATATTCCTTGTGTTGCAAAGTTTTTGTATTTCATTTTAATTATTCATTCTAATTTAAGTTGTTCTTGTTCCAATCCAATAATAAGATAAATTAAGAGTCATTGTGTGTTCATAATACTAAGATATATGTGCATTCTCAATTCTCCTTAAATTCATTGTTGTTGGAGTTTTCTTCTCTGTCAAACTTTGTGTTTTCTAGTGTGATACTTGTTTAAATAGGGAAACTTTTGTTGATTTTGATTGATATAGGGGGTGTTTGGCTAAGTTTATTAAAACAACTTATTAGCTTATTAGAGGTTCAACACCGCTATATATAAGTTAAAAAAAAGTGTTTGGATAAAAAATAACTTATTCTGATGGAAACCTCTAATAAGTAGTCATTTTTTCATAAGTTACCCCATACTTATTAGCTTATAACCTAATAAGTTATAAGCTAATAAGCAATAAGTTTTTTTTTTTTTTGCCAAACACCCCCATAATATATAATATACAAGTGGAAGGATACTTGAAGTCTTCTTATAAAAGATAACAATAGTAGTTTTGATTTCCTGGTCATCAACTTTAATGGAGTCATGGGATGGACCTGCTTCACTGTCCTGTATGTTTTTGAGTTTTGAGTTTGTGTTCACTTTTATCTATTACTTGAAAACCACACCCTCAAGAACATACATTTATTAGTATGTCTAATTAGAAAAAGAGGGTTTGAAAGTGTCAAAAGATATGGATTAGCTATCCATTTTCTACCCACTTCAATCTTTTTTAATGTGTGATTATGTTTTGTTTTTAATTCTTGGATGTGATTTATTGTAAAAGATTTTTTTTAATTGTGTAATTTTGTTGCAGTTTTATACACAACAGTACCAAGGCCATCGGCTACTTTTGACATGTTCCCTTCTTGGCCTATGAGAGTTCATCAAACCCCAAGAGTAAGTCTTTTTTCCCTTATAATAATACCCGCTTCCCTGTTTGAATACGATTGGAAAGAAATACTCTATTTATAGTAAAATGGTTCCATGTACAGGTAGGTACTTGCTGATATGGTTCTTTTTGCTCAACCTCCAAATCTGGTCTCATGTAAGCAGTAGGAAATAATCGTGAAGAAAATTTGATTTTAACAGTTTTGGACCAAACTGCCCCTCCATACTATTTTTATAGTTAAAAAATTTGATTTTAACAGTTTTGGGCCAAAATGCCCCTGCATACTGTTTTTATAGTTATTTTTTATTTTCAACAGTTTTGGTTTTCTCTTACATGGCTGTTTCTTTTTCACTTAACCTGGACAGAATGAAATAATTGGTTAAGACACTAATTACCTATTTGCCCTTCTTCTTTTTTCCTCCCAATCCTCTCACGTTAAAGAATATTGTCAAATTTTGTTCTTTAGAATGTAAGGTAAAAATGGTCATTTGGTCTAGGATATTGTCAAATTTTGTTCTTTAGAATATTGTCATGGGTTTGATCAACTGGTACTGGCTCTTTAGTCTTTCTTTTTATATCTTTTTATGAAATCAGCTTATGATATGAGCTCTGGGTTCGATAGTGCCTTTTTCATGAGATTGTCAAAAGTTGAATAAAATAAAAAAATAAACAAGGGTAATATTGTAATAGGGAGGGTCTTAATACATAAAGTGACCAACCTCTCACTTAGCACGACAAGTCATTTTGATTTTATTAAGTAAAAAAGAAACAACCTTATCAATCTACATGCATAGAAGACCCTGCTGTCCCATAATTTTTAACAATTTGTATTATCATTATTTGATTTTAATAATAATTTGTTTTGTTTTATTGTTGAGGTTATAGACTGATAGCCTTACTTTTCATGTCATTATTATTTATTTCTTTTTTTGTTTGTAGTTTCTTGCAGAAACTTTGGATGTTGTTCAAGACATTGATTGGGTCATTTCTCTTGGAAATGCTTTTGCAAAGCAGTATGAGCTTTATACATATGATGATGAGCATTCTGCACTACTTCACAGGTATGAACTCATTATCATTATCATTACATTTTTTTAATTAAATTATCTTATTGAGAGTATTCTTCTCCTACAAATGTCTTGGTATACTTCTCTGTTGCTAGGTAACCTTCTCGACAACAACATTCTACTTAAGCAGGTGAGTAATCAAGATTAAGGGAGACTTGTAATCATGTTTGACATTCCTTTCCAGTAAGAAACAGAGTTGTATGATTATTTGTTAGTTTTATAGGAATGTATAACCTATGTTAGCAATGTATTATATTTGTTTAACATTTGAATGATTCTTTGTATGACATTACAATTTGTGCAATTTATTTTATTTTTTGAGTATGAAATTTTATTTTATATTATGCAATGGATTGTATTTTTTGTATATGGTATTTTATTTCTATTATGAAAAATTAAATGCAAATTTAATTTAAAAATTAATAAATATATAAATTTATTTTTTTTAAACATTTAAAATTACGATACGCAAACATGTGTGTCATCTTCATTTATGACATGGCCTTTCTTGACAGGGGCTTTCTTGATACGCATTGCGTGTCATTAACACGCGCGTCGTAAGGTTACGACACGCGAATGCGTGTCATCTTCCTTTATGACAGGGCCTTCCTTGATACGCATTGCGTGTCGTAAACGCGCGTCGTAATTGCGCGTCGTAAATGAGCGTCGTAAATGCGCGTCGTCTCTCTTTATGACAGGGCCTTCCTTGACACGCATTTGCGCGTCGTCTGAGCCTTTTACGACGCGCAATGAGCGTCGTAAAAGGCTGTTTTTCTAGTAGTGTCTGTACTACTAATGTTCCTCTATTTCAGCTTTTTATCCCTCATCATTCATCTACCCATGTTTTACCCAACATATTTTGTAGATATAAAATACTTTATACAGTTTACATCATTTAAAACATGTATAAAAATCTTTCACCAGCAGAGACAACAAGTATTCAGATAATATGCACACATAGCACGTAATTTATATTAAAATACTTCATATCTATGTATAAGATGAAAGGGACCATGCACTCACCTGATTAGGTGGTGATTCCGAACTCAGACAACACTTCATCATCTCAAAACAATTTTCCTCGACAAAACCTAGTATCAATACCACTAGGGTTTAGTTTTTAACGTTAACCGCGACTAATTAATACTCTAGCTATTATTACTATTATATAAGCGTTAAATAACACTCAATATAACTCATAATAATAGCCCAAATAATTATTTTAAGGTCCTAATAATGTTACTATAATAAAATAAAATCTATATTAAATATAGTATAGGCGTAGCTCACTTACAGCGGTTTTTATTAAAAACCGGGCTTCGCTGGAGCAGCGTTTCCGAGCCGAAAGCTTTTCTTCTCGGAGCCGTCGGGCGCTCCGGGGCTTTCTTCTCGTGCTAGGGAGGTTCCCTAGACTTGGGAGGGGTTTAGGGAGGCTAGAGAGGAGTTAGAGAGAGAAAGAGAGGCTTATGGTGTGAAGAAAATATGAGGAGTTCACCCTTGTATTTATAGGAGTTTTATAGTAAAGTAGTCTCTAAGCTTCGTTCGTATCTTCCGCGTACGAGCTCCGTTTTCTACGTTATTGATATCCACGTGTTGGTATTTACGAGTACTACAACTTTCATTTAGACCTCGTCGGCTAATTCTTCTTCTATCTCATATTTACAAAAACTGTATCGTATTTATCGCGCTTGAAGAGTAGCGACTAAGCTTCGTCCATATCTTTTGCCTACGAGCTCCGTTTCCGACTTTATTTATATCCACGTGTTGGTATTTACGAGTACTACAACTTTCATTTATACTCTGTTGGCTAATTCTCATTCTATCTCGGATTTATAAAACTGTATCGAATTTATCGCGCTCGAAGAGTAGAGACTAAGCTTCGTCCATATCTATCTCATACTATCTCCGTTTTAGACGTTCTTTATATCCATGCGTAGGTAAAAATAATATCTACAACTTTCATTTTGGCTCTGTCGGCTAATTCTCGACCGATCATAAATTTAACAGTAGGAGGCGTTTAGAGTATTAAATGACCGCGAAGAATTCGTAACTCCTTCATACGAACTCCGTTTTCGTCCATCTTTTTACCGTTGAGTTCCTATTGATGAGATATTTAACTCTCATTTAGGTCGCGTAAGACAAAAACCGCTCGAACTAAAATTCGAGTTTCGGGTTGTACACTGCTAAGCCGAAACTTTGAAAAATCATAACTTCATCATACGGAGTCAGATTTGGGCGTTCTTTTTTATGTATTTTCTCGTTTTAACATACTCTATGACTTTGGTTTAGATAACTAAGGCTAAAAAATCTTCTATCGTAAATTCACTTTTTACGCTTTCTGGTGCAGTGTCGGTTTTGCCGTAAAACTTCGACGGGCCATAACTTCTTCGTTATAACTCAGATTTCGGCGTTCTTTATATGTACGGAAACCTTGTGACATATACTATAACTTGGTTAAGATTATTTATTCTAAATAATCTTTTGCCGAAAAGTCGTTTTCGACCTCTATTATCCTTAAATTGACTAGCCCGGATCTACGGACGTTACAATGCACAACCGGGTCAAGTACATACCAGATATAGTTACGGGCTTAGACACTAATCCAATAGTTTTTTATTTATAAGTAATGTTACTATCTTGTGTCGATCATTTACTATTGTTTCACTTTGCATGTTTTGACTTCCAGAATAATTATACTATTTACACTATCCACAGTCGATCATACTTTAAAAGTAGGTATTGAGGCAAGACTGTCATGAATTTGGCTTGTAGATTGTTTGAAGTTTAATAGATATAGCAAAGGATTTCCACAACATTCATGAGTGCTCATAAGGTCTGAGTATTGGATTAAACTCACACTCACTTGTATCACTTCATGGAATTTATCTTGAGTGATCGTGAGACGATAATATCATATAAGTTTTCAAACCAAGAGATATGGGTTGTTGACTATGAGTTGGTGGTACATAGATAGTACGAAACCGCATCAGTAACTTGATGTTATAAAATGTTTTGTTGTGTACAATTTAACGAGTAGTTAGTACAAGCATATGAGTCGAAGTTTTTCTGTTCCTTTTAGTCCTTGGAGGATTAAAAGCGATATCTTAGGCCCCTCGATGATTTTGCTTTGACTTATGTGTCGGGACCCGTCAGAACTAAACTGATGTGTTCGATTAAATTCTATGTCAAACAAATCGGAAATCGGGAAACAAACTGCTGGAAAATAAGTATGACATTGTTCCATGTATTTGTCTGGCTGATATCTTGAGAACAGAGGAGTAGAAGATCCTTTATCTAAAATGGCGCGTCACAGTTCGACAGAGGCTTTTAAGAGCTACGATTGCTAGTCGGTGTTTTAAGTCGTACTTGCAGTTATAGTTATTAGACTTATCCAAATGGGAGATTGTTGGATTTAGTGTCTAAGCCCATAACTATAATTGGTATGTACATGAACCGAGAGTAGCATGGTCCATTTGGGTTGCATGTCACCAGAACAATTTGTAAGGATGGACTTTTGAGAAGAGGATACTTATGATCTATTAATATATTATAAGTTCTAATATATTAATATGAAATCATATTATTATTTAATTAGTATTTATCAAGAATTAATTTGTAATTAATTTAGTGATCAAAAGAGACTAATTAAATATAAGGGGTTGATTTGGTAAATCAATCATTTTTATGGTCTGGGCTTATGGTTATTTAGGATAGGCTAAACCAATATGGTGGTCAATGGATAGTCCATGGAGGTTTAACCCATGGATCCTAAGTAAGATGAAATGTCATGCACATTAGGATTTACATGGATGTAACCCTAATCCTAGCCACACTGTATACGAAGACCCTAGGCTATTAAAATCAACACCTAGTGATCTTTGGAAGAGCATAGCTGATTTTCTGTGCAAGTAATCGTCTATAAAGTCCTCCATTGTTGGTCGTGCTGTGTGAAGCATTTGAGGCATCACATTTGGGGTGCTAGGCTCTTAAAGGTCCAAGGAAACAAGCTACAAGAAAAGGTACGTCAACTAACTAGTTTTGTTATACAAGTACCCATGTTTTGCATGCTAGTTAGGATAATGCTTTGGAAAATCAAATTGCATTTAGAATTAGAGAAAACATAGATCCAAAGCATTTAGAATTGTATGTGCACCGCAAGGTTGTTAGAGTGCTCAAAACCCATCAGGATGATCATTTGGACCGGGGAACCGGCCGGAACCGGATAGAACCGATCGGGTCGGGACATGGACGATATTCTTGTGGATTTTTGGAACCAGGAACTGGTAGAACCGGAAAAAAACTGGTAGAACCAGCAAAAACCGAAATCATATGTTGCTATTTCTCGAGGACCGGTTCCAATATTGAAGACACGACAAGAACTGGTAAGAACCGGAATCGGTAGAACCAACAGTCTGGTTCGGTTCCTATTTTTCACCAAGTTTGGTTCCCGTGCTGGTTTCGGGTTAGGTCGGTTTCGATGCTCATCCCTAGGAATAACCAGGTAGGATCATATCGGATGTAGGGTCCGTTTCGTATATAGAGTATACTTTTTGTAAATCCCACTTTAAACACATCACTAAATCCAACCTAGACATCATCCCCGTAACTAGATCAATCAGTATAATGACTTGGAATTACTGATAAATATATTTATAGGTTCATAATAACGAATTATGAATATAAATATAATTTACACTAAAAGAAAAAGAGTGTAGCTTAACTTACAGAGGTTTTAGCGAAAACCGGGAAAACATGATGACAGGACTCCGAAACCGAAAACTCTATTTTGTCAGGCTCCTAGATACTCTAGAGCCTAGCTAAAATACTTAAGAAATCTAGAAAAATCGAACTCGAGAATTTGGGAGGTTTCCAGAGAGAAATGGATGGTTTTGAGTGAAGAAATGAGAGTTTTCGAGGGGGTGGGTATATATAGCCTCAGCAGGTGCGCGTCGCACACCAGACAGAGGTGTCGTGCACGTCTGGTGTGTTGGCTCCTCTACCTCCCTGTCACGTGTCCAACTCTTGTCTGTCCACGTCCTTTCTTCTAGAACTTTGCTATGTGCTCGCTTTTTATGGCGCCACATGTCACGTCCATAACGTGCCACGTCGCCTTGTCTCTTGGAGGAGTGGGCGGTCGACTTACCACGTGGCGCACTTTGGTGCTGCCATGTCATCATCACATATGTTTTCTCACATATATTTGGACGGTCATAACTTTCACATACGAGTTCTGTTTTCGACGTTCTTTATATCTCTGGTGTAACATCTAGTTTTAAGGCACTTCCATTGTTGACCCTTATATTAAGATGTATTGCATTTTTAGTCCCTAAGTGAAAAAAGAGTGTAAAAGAGGCCTTAGTGGCATTTTTGTAAATTTAGACCTTGAGGAGTACGTGGTGCGTATGTTGGGCGTACTCGGACGCGCCCTAGTATGCAGGGCGTACGTAGCTAGATTCCAAACCCTAGTTTTTAGGGTTTTATCCATATTTAAACATCCTTAAGCCCCATTTGCTTCCCCATTTTCAGCCTCCATCATCATAAACGTCTTCTCTTGCAAACCCTAGCCCCATTAACCATTTGGAAGTTTGAGTGTGAGTTTTGGTGTGTTCCAAAGGAAGAAGAAGGTGGTGGTGAAGCTTGGAAGCTAGAAGCAAGCTTGGATCTGGAAGTTTGGCATCTTTCCCCTCATTAGAAGGTATAAAGTTCATATCTGGATGGCTAGTTTGTTAGATCTTGTTTATGTGTTGATCTTATGTCCTTTTTGGTCCCAAATTGAGGAGTTTTGAGCATGGCATGTTCTTGACCCATTAATCCATCCTTTCAGACCTTAGGAGGGGTCTTAAGCCATAAAAATGTAGTATTAAGGGTTGGTTTTGCTCCATGCATGGTATGGAATATCTTAAAGCATTAAGATGTTGAGTTTTCATGGATTAAGCACTTATTAGCCATGAAAAGTCATAAAGTTGGAAACTTTATGACTCTTAGTGGTATTTTGACCCTGGATCTGAAGATTAGACGTAAGAACTTAATGCAATAAGCTCTTAACGATTTTGGGAAAGCTGGATGTACGCCCTGCGTAATTTGAGTACGCATCATGTATGTGGTCAAGTCCCTCGATTGCGATCAACGTTGGAGTACGCCCCACATACATATGGAGTACACCCCATGTACGTACATTGTTTTGACTCGGCTAGGTTGCCTCAGTTGACTTATGGATTTTGACTGGTGTGACTTTGACTTTGCCCAAGTTTGACCCATGGGTATTTTGGTTGGTATTTGAGGATTGATCTTTGGATGGTGTTGAAAATTTAGCATTTTGGATGGATGAGTGTTGGCTGGAGCTGAGAGTTGGATTTGGGACCTCATTAGCTATTGATCAGATCGAGATGTGAGTTTTTCCTCACTGTACTTATGGTTTGAAGTCACCAACGCCATTCCATTAGATTAGATATCCTGTTATGTGATAGTATGTTATCATGATCTATATCCTGGTAGATAAGATGATGATATGCTTAGTGAACTATAGATCTGGCTGATTGTTTGTAGACTGATTATATGTTTATCTGGTATATGTGCATATATTTGTTGGTGGTTGAGGCTTTTTTTCTATGTGTGTGATCCAACAAACCGAGGGTATTTCAACTCGATGGTTGACTGGACCCATGGTATATTGGCATTCCAAATCGATGGTTGACATGGCCTAGGGTTTTCCAACCCGATCGTTGATTGGACCCAACATGATTGTTATGGTATATGGTAAGACTAACTGCTTTGTACGTTAGTCAACAGGCCGGGGGTATTCCAACCCGATGGTTGATTAGACCCGACATGTTTTGGTATTCCAACCCGATGGTTGATTATACCAAACATAATGATGATACGAGGGTATTCCATCCTGAGGATGACTGGGCCCATCGTAGACATGCCTGGTATTCCAGCCCGAGGCTAATTGGGCTAGGCATGGGTATTTATGCATGTAAATTGTTTGTGTGGTGGTATTTTGAGGGAACTCTCTAAGCTTTGTGCTTATAATTTCATTTTATTGTTTCAGGTGCTTCAGAGGACCGTGGTAAGGCGAAGGCGTGACCGTACACATCCTTGGTTTTACAACTGGTTGGATCTTGAGAGACTTTGATTTTAAATAATGTTTTGGAAACAATGGTTTTGTAAACACTTTTGTTAGTAAATGGGTAGTTTTGAAAGGTTCAAATTTGTTGAAAATTTTGGGATGTTACATCTGGAATCCTTTCGACAATCTCTACAACTTTCATTAAGGTCTCAACCTCTAATTCTTAATCCAACAAAAATTCATATATAGATCGTTTTAGACTGTTAAAGTCCATGTGAAATCCATAACTCCTTCATACGAACTTCATTCTCAACTGTCTTTATATCAAAAGGTTCATATTTATGATATCTTCAATTCTCGTTTAGATTGTTTCAGATAACAATCAACTGATTAGAATTTCGATTTCTGTTTTAACATAGATGCATTGAAACTTCGAAAAATCATTACTTCCTTTCACGAAGTCAGATTTGGAAGTTCTTCATATGCATGCTCTTGTTTAACGATTACTATGACTTTCATTTATATTTCTTAGGCGTAATCAAACTATCTAAAATTCATTTTTTACAACAAACGTATCCGTGCCGGTTTAATCGCGAAACTTCGAAGAAGCATAACTTCTTTATACGATGTCGGATTTCATTGTTCTTTATATGTACGGAATATTTGTCACATATACTATAACTTTGGTTAATGTTATTTATCCTAAATAACCTTCTATCAAAAAGTCATTTTTAATGTTTATTATAATTTAATTAACTAGTCCGAATCTGCGAGTGTTACACTTAAGTATCAAATTCATTATCTAAGGTACGAAAACAATCAAAAGATTTACCTAAGTATTCATGTATCCTAGAATCTAGGTTTTACTAGTTTTAGCAACATACTTTAAAAATCAACAAAAGAAAGGAATCTCTCTTGATTGCTTGATTGTGATCTTGTGATTGCCAGTTTGTCGCAATGGATGAAGGATCCAACGTAGCACCCCACTAATAAAGTCAGAACCACAACACCAAAAGCAAAAGGAAGAAACCCTAGTTTAGGGTTTATGCAAAGTTCACTAACCCTAAGAGAGAAGTTATGAATTTGTATAATAGGAGAGATGGAGAGAGGTGGACAATTTCTAGGTGAACAACTAGCTCTAAGGTTTGACCCATAGCAGTTTGTTACTAAGCACCAAATAGAATCCTAAAGAATTTAAACTCTAAAGTTAATCCGTATGTGATTTAAACCTGACATATCTGACATATCTCTATCCAGAGACATCTTAAAACTGTCCACACGAGGCTCTCCATGAGCTTCTGGAATATTCTAATCAATCTCTTGGATTAATTATAATCCAAACTCTTTAATTAATTAAAACATTTTAATTAATTGCCAAAATAATTTCTAATTAATTTATTAATCTCTTACAAAATTAACAAAGTATTTAATCTCCATTTCCTATGCTATTTGGGTCATGAGGCAAACCCAAAAGGACACTGCTATTATTAGAAATATTACCAAAATAGTTAATAACCTTGAATACTATTTTCATCAGTATCCTATTTGGACAAGTCGTTAACTTTTCATTGTCTTAATATTCTACTAACGATCAACAGCTGGCGACCAATGGAGTACATGTTCCCGGCTTCAAACGCATGCCAACATTAAACTGCCTGTTAGACAGCTAAACAAAAAACCACTCGGCTCTAAACTAGAACTGTTCATAAGTCATATGGTTTTTAATATGTATATAATTTAGGCAATTACCTAGTTATCGTTATCTAGGTAATTGCTTAAATTATATGGCAAGGGAAAATATTCATTAAAGTTCTTATATTCCGGCATAATTATTTTTTTTAACAATAAAGACCAAAAGACTAATATTTGTATGTGATTTTGAAAAATTACATGGTTAACCCATTTCTGTTTTGGTAGTACTGTTGAGGTGGATAAGTTTAGAGACATAAATAGAAAAAAAAAATGCTAGCTTGTAACCTAAATGGTTCTTTGAAATCAATGGTCTTCAAACACCTCATGTATTTAAGTAATTGTCGTTGTCATTTTCATATAGTTATTAGTATTGTCATAACAGACGACACTTTTGATTTTTGAAGATGTACAATTTTCCCTGAATAACATAAAATTAATTGGAAAACTTGTCGTATCTGTCTACTACTTACCATTTTATTTATTTTTTATTTTTTTATTTTTTTATTTTTTTATATGATAAGTCTAATGACCAAATCCTTATTTTATCTTAAAACAAAATATATAAGAACCAAAATAGAAAATTTGTTGATAGAAAACCGTGGATTGTTGATCAACAATTTGACTTTTACTACAAATAATACCATTTTCATATGAGTAATGGGTTACAACCAAGTAACTAATATGGGCCTTGGAGATTTTTCGTAAAATTAATTTGGATATTAACAAATTATATTCTCATTTAAAACTTATTAGAAAAAATTTACTTGTATAATATTATACATCAAATAGACGTTGTAACTTAATACATTGAGTTATGTTATATCTTTTTATAAATTCTGTTTGGTGAACTCTATCAACGAAACATTTGATATGCAATAATAAAAGATGAAATTGCTGTTTATGTTTAGATCAAGAAAAACATTTTGGTTTCTCATATAAGATTGAAATCAAGCACTTCTTATGAAAGAATGAATGTGTTTATTTTTCGTTCCTCATCAAATGGAATCAAAGATTATATTGTAATCCAATTTTCTTTTGGTACAGATATTCTTTAACCGTTTAGTATCACATGCACATATTAAAAAATCACATGTTTCCACCAAAGATTGCCCCATTATAAGTCCATTTTTGTCTAACTGGTAATGAATGGACCTAAATAAGTGGTCGTTCATTAGTGACCGTTTGGTTGGTGGATTTGGTTAATTTGAATTTAAGTTAATCTGTAATAACATTAAATATTGTGATTTTTTTTTTTAACCGGCAAATACATATATATCTAATCTACTTCTAAACTAACACCTAATTCCACCTATATCCACGACGGGACTTGAACCCTCGACCTCAAAGAGGGAGGGCACCACCTGATACCGCTGGGCTAGAATTTTGTTATTTGAACCCGGCACTTATAAGTTATTGAAGGATGTCTTTAAGGCTCGTAGGAGTGGGGTCACATTTGCCACAATCTACGTAAGCAACTAAACACTACGTCAGTTTTGCCATATTTTAGCCAAAATTTGTCATTTACATGATGTGGGTTGCCACATTTGTCATGATAATTTTTTAAAAATAGTTAATATAAAAAATAATCAAAGACCAAGTTTTGTAGGTTTTATAATATAAATAATAATAATAATTAAAAATAAATTAAATTATTTAATATAAATAAGTTCTACAAGTTCATGGGGGTATTATGCAATTTCTTGAAGTCAATTTCAAAGAGATATTTCAACTTTGGGGTAGGATCTGTTAGTAGAGCATATTGCAGGGACTGGATCCACCAAAGTTGAAACTCTAGTTATCTACCACCATTTTCACCATTCACATTAAAACACAATACCCTTTCTCTCTCATCGGCGAGTTTCCACCGAGTTGTCGAGTCGAGCTCGGCATGCCGATGGCTCAGCTCGATGTTCGCCGAGCTCGTCGAGGTCATTGCTGAAACACTCAGTAGCCTAAGAGTTTCAATTCATCTAAAGGTCTTTCCCTTGATTTTAGTTAGGGTTGGATATCATAACTGATCTTGATAGGAGATATGATGTAGATGGATACAATTCAAAACTTTAGAAATTTGTGGGGAAATCCTTTCGATTGATTGAGTCCCGATCTATGTAATAGATAGATCATCTTTGTGTGTGTGTGTGTGTGTGTGTGAGAGAGAGAGAGAGAGAGAGAGAGAGAAAGAGGATTTCACGTGTCATTATTTTAAAGGAATATGAACATAACTACGAACAAAAAATAAGAGGATATGAAATTTTTCGAAAAGATTTTTATGGGTTATTCAAGTGGAGAATATTCATGACTTGCTAAGTAAATTGTGTTCCATATGGGTTGGTAGTTGTTATTAAAGTCCTCCAAGACACAAACTTCATTAATTTTTTCATATAAAAATCCAAAAATGTTTTCAAATTTTATTAATTCTTCTAATCTAGTAATTAGTGAAATAATTGTCATATCCACAACACCACAAAAGTAATAAATCTTAAATTGTTTTTCGATGATTGTATGACTAGCTTGTACGAGATTAATTTATCAGGTTTTAATTTTAATTGTTTAATTTTTTAATTTTTATAATAACACGGTGTCATAATAGATTTGTAGGTTCAATATACATATCAAATGCAATAGTTTTAACAATATTTATACTTGAAGCAATCCCTTTATTTCTAAAATGCTTAAAAAATGTCATTATACTATGTAATATTGGTTAATTGGTTTTGATCCATAGGTTTAATAGGAAAGTCTCATCTTTTTAGGAAAGTTTATTTTTATTTGTTTTATTTGTGTTTGAGTATGACTCTTTTTAGATTAGTATAAATAAGGGTCGTTGGTTTATTAGCAAATAGTAACGTTCTTTTGCTTATTAATAAAAAGCTTTTGGTTAATTTTTTACGGTTCATATGTTTTCTTAAGCATCGAGGTTTCTTTGTTTTACACTTGGTATCAGAGCGGTTTCGTTGAAGTGTAACATTTCCGAATCCTCTCTTCTATTATTAATTTATCATTTGTAGTCCCTGAGGTTAGAAGAGTCGGGCCATGTGAAGCCTAAGGACTAAAGTTGCAACTTTGGGATCAGGAAGAGTACGCTAAGCGTACATAAGGTACGCTGAGCGTACTGGGCGCGCCCTAGTATGTTGGCCGTACACTTGTGTATGCTAAGCGTACTCACGTCAGATGGAAACCCTAATATTTAGGGTTTGGGTGCTATATATACGTCCCTATGAGCTCAAAACCCTCCATCATTTTAGCCTTCATAACTTTGAGTTGTTTTCCCCAAACCGTAACCCCTTTCTTGAGTGTGTAAGCTAAAAGTGTGTGTTTTGAGTAGTTGGAGAAGAAAGTGTTGCATCAATAGGTTGGAGAAGGAAGACAAGCTTGTAGATCTGAGGTTTCTTTGTTCTCTAGAAGCTCCAAGAGGTAAAAATCTCCAACCTTTAAGCTTGTATGATGTAGATCTTGCCATGGTAGCTTTATGAAACCATTTCTTGTCCCAAAAGTCCCAAGTTGGTGCATGTTATGTTTTGAGAGAGATAAGTTGTCCTTTCAGACCCTAAGAAGGGTCGTAAGTGATAAAAATGATGTCCCAATGGCTAAAAGTGCCCCATGCATGTAGTAAAAAGGTCTTAATGGATTAAGACCATGTATTAAGAACTTTCTGGATGTCCAAAGTCTTAAAGTTCAAGACTTTATGGTTCTAAGGAACATTTGGTTAATGGATATGGAGCTTGGGCTTAAATGCTTAAGTCGTTAAACACTTATCAGTTACTCATATTTTGTCAAAACTCTAAAAGTCAAATGAAGTCAAACTTGAGTCAACAGTCCATGTTGGCCCAACTCGTCAAGTGCATCAGGAGGACTCGTCGAGTCCCCCCGCTTTCCTCAGAGACCCCATGAAAACCAACTCTGCTCGTCGAGTTGACCCGCTAATTCGACGAGTTACTACATGCTCAGACTTATTGGGATAAACCCTAAGCGACTTGTCGAGTCAGCTCATGGACTCGACGAGTTCATTCAATCTCTATTCCCATTCAGACGGTTTAGAGCAAATCTATCACTCCAACTACTAGATCTAGGCTCCCTAGGCTCGGTTATCACGTAAAGCTTCGATCTTTACATTCATGCATGGCTTATTTGCTCCATAATGCCATTTCATGCTCCAAAGAAAGGTTAGGTGCTCATGAGCATGCCCCTAGCTCAATAAAGCTCGTATCTTTGGACTCTCAAGGCCTCCTATAGTCCAGATCTGAGGTTCTAACCTCAAACCATGCTCTAATAACTCAAGGACACAAGATGATTGGAGGAAAACCCTAAAAACTCCCAAAAATGAGATCTAACGAAAAATGTGACCAAGATGAGAGCTTTTTACCTCTGAACAGATGCTAATGATAGAAGAGCACTAGATCCACAACCTCTCCTTGATAAGATCCACAATGCTCCTTAAATCTTCCTTCAAAAAGCACAAGAATGATCAATTTGGTCTCTCTCTCTCCCTCTCTCTCTCTGTACAGCGAATGGATAGGTTTAGGGTTTCTCTTTGTGAAGTGTAGCCGCATAAGGAGGCTATAAGTGCCTTTAAATAGGTCTCAAAACCCAGGGATTTAGGGTTTCTCCTTCCAGCACCTACTCGGCGAGTCACATCTCGGAGTCGTCGAGTAGATCATTAAACCCACGTGACCATTCGCGATACGACTCGACGAGTCATAGCACCAACTCGTCGAGTCACTCTATAAACTTCCAAAAATAAATAATAAAAATGATGTACCTGGGATTTCGGATGTTATAAGGAACTGGGCACGCGACTGCATTTCAGTACAACCTATCATCTGCAGACAGACGGCCAGAGTGAACAGACCATACAGACTCTCGAGGATATGATGAGAGCCTCCATTATTGACTTCGGTGGGAATTGAGACTCCTACCTGCCTCTTGCAGAGTTCTCCTACAGCAACAATTTTTATTCTAGTGTTGGTGCTCCACCATATGAGCTGTTGTAGGGACGGAGATGTCGCACCCCAGTTCGTTCGCGTGATATCGGTCACAGGGTGATGGGACGGACATAGGTAGTTCTGCAGACTACCGAGAGGATTCAGCAGATCAGACAGTGGTTGCAGACTGCTCAGAGTCGGCAAAAGAGTTATGCCGACCGGGGCCAATTGAGTTGGAGTTTCAGGTTAGCGACATGGTATTGCTGAAGGTCTCACCCAGGAAGGGTGTGATCCGCTTCAGGAAGAGGGGGAAGTTGGGTCCCCGATACATTGGACCATTTCAGGTTATTGCTAAGGTGTGGCAAGGTGGCATATAGACTGGATCTTCTGGGGGAGCTCCGTCAGATTCATAGCACTTTCCACATTTCGTAACTGCAGAAGTGCATATTGGACGAGGATGTGGTAGTGTCGTTAGATGACATTCAGGTTGATGAGCGTCTGAATTATATGGAGTAGTCGGTGGTTGTATTGGAGATGAAGATAAAGGTTCTACGCAACAAGGAGATACGTCTGGTAGAGGTACAGTGGCGGCATCGGAAAGGATCCGAGTGGACCTAGGAGCCAGAGTTCGAGATGCGGGAGCATTATCCGAATCTATTTGCTACAGCAGACTTCGAGGACGAAGTCTAGGTCAAGTGGGGGAGAGTTGTAACATCCGGAGATTTGGCAGGTATTTTTGAACCCTCTCTTCTATTATTAATTTGTCATTTGTAGTCCCTGGGGTTGGAAGAGTCGGTCCATGTGAAGCCTAAGGGATAAAGTTGCAACTTTGGTATCAGGAAAAGGTACGTTGAGCGTACACTTGTGTATGTTAAGTGTACTCACGTCAGATAGAAACCCTAATATTTAGGGTTTAGGTGCTATATAAACGTCCTTATGAGCTCAAAACCCTCCAACATTTAAGCCTCCATAACTTTGATCCATTTTCCCCAAACCCTAACCCCTTTTTTAAGTGTGTGAGCTAAAAGTGTGTGTTTTGAGTAGTTGGAGAAGAAAGTGTTGCATCAAGAGGTTGGAAAAGGAAGACAAGCCTGTGTGCTCTAGAAGCTCCAGGAGGTGAAAAGCTCCAACCTTTAAGCTTGTATGATGTAGATCTTGCCATGGTAGCTTTATGAAACCATTTCTTGTCCCAAAAGTCCCAAGTTGGTGCATGTTATGTTTTGAACGAGATAAGTTGTCCTTTCAGACCGTAGGAAGGGTCCTAAGTGATAAACATGATGTCTCAATGACTAAAAGTGCCCCATGCATGTAGTAGAAAGGTCTTAATGGATTAAGACCATGTATTAAGAACTTTCTAGACGTCCAAAATCTTAAAGTTCAAGACTTTATGGTTCTAAGGCACATTTGTTCGATGGATCTGGAGTTTGGGATTAAGTGCTTAAGACATTAAGCACTTATTATGGTTTTGGTGAAACCTTGCGTACGCCCCCGCATAATTTCTATACGCCCAGCATACTGAGTTAACCACCCCGATGGTGGTCAACACAAAACGGAAGTATGCCCAACGTACTAGAGGAGTACACCCTGCATACGCCCTCTGTTGGGCTTTTGACGATTTGGGCTTCGGTATTGGACTCCTTTTTGGGCCAGTTTGACACGGGCCTTTCTAGGCTTTCTGAATAAATGTGTTTTGGGCCAGTAGTGGTAATGGATCTTAAAACGAGGCTCTATTTGGGAGTTAGGGCCCAATTGGGAAAATTAAGCCAATAATGGGCCTTATGTATATGGACTTTTGGATAGTGAATTTGATATTGGGCCTTGGCGAGCGGTCTGGATTGGCTGAAGGCCCTGTAAGGCGGTCCAGACGTGTCGATGGCTCGGAGAGCGGTCCAGATAGACCGATGGCCCTTCGAGGCGGTTTCAATCAGGCTGATGGCTCATGATGCATGCTGTTTATTTGCTATGATATGATTATGATTGTATGGTGTTGGTATTTTGGGGGAACTCACTAAGCTTCAGGCTTATAGTTGTTGAGTGTGTTTCAGGCACTTCTGATGATTGCGGGAAGGCAAAGGCGTGATTGTGCACCTCCTTATATTTTTATGATTTGATTCTGGGATACTCTGACACGAAAACATTTTGAAAACAAATTTGTAATAATTATTGGTTTTGAATGATTTAAAAACTTTTAAATTGGCTTGACTTTTATGGGTGTTACATGAAGGGGGTGTGATTCAAGGTTGATTACAAGCAACCCCAATTTCTCTTGGACTTATGAGAGACTAACCGGAGGCGCAGAATAAACGGACATAAAGATGTCAAAGTGGGTGGATTTGATTCGGTTCGTTTTTGCGAGTGACGGAAGACGGTAAAGGTGGTCGTGACCTTGTCTTGTTTCATGGAAAAGTGCTATCGGAACAAGATTGATAGAAGAAGTCGGGGTTGTCAAAATAATAGGTTGACGTTGGTTAAAGAAGGAGGTTCGATGACATATCAAGTTTCGATTTTGACTCCAACGAATTATCCGGTGTTTTCAATCAAAGTCAAGTTGATTATTAATGCATACGACATATGGGATACGGTTAAATCGATGGCGTTCGGTGGAAGAAAATCTCGGAATATGATTGCTCGGCAAAGGTATGGTTGTCTAGAAAATAAGGGAATTGAAAAACAACACAGTGAAAGCATTATGGTTGTGGAATTTCAAATCAAGTGGCTTTGGATGTGGCCGAGGAAGAGGTCGGGATCCGTGAAAAGTCGAGATGGTAATGAACGTGTCCAACGGGATGTCATGATACATGTTACATGTGTTGTCAACAATCAAATGGATTGAGAGAAGACTTTGGATGTGATCAAGGTGAAGGTTAGGTGTCCGGAAAAGTTTGAGAATTGGAATGAAAAAAAGGTGATTAAAGGCGGTTGTGAACGAGTGGTATGATCAAACCAATTAAGGTGTGATTGTTGGTTAATTGGTTTTGATCCATAGGTTTAATAGGAAAGTCTCATCTTTTTAGGAAAGTTTATTTTTATTTGTTTTATTTGTGTTTGAGTATGACTATTTTTAGATTAGTATAAATAAGGTCGTTGGTTTATTGTAGCAAGCAGTAAATTTCTTTTGCTTATTAATAAAAAGCTTTTGGTTATTTTGTTACTATTCATCTATTTACTTAAGCATCAAGGTTTTTTTGTTTTACATGTAATTGGTTAACAGTGGCATCAAGATAAAGAGTTTTTTGATTGGTTTTTGGTTTCGAGGAGTTGGTTAGATCGATTCTTGGAATTGTCAGCTCTTGTGCTTTCGAGGGTTTGTGCGAATCATTGCCTAATTATTCTTAAAAATGATCCGAAGGATTTTGGGCCCATTCCTTTTAAGCTTTTCGTCTCATGGTTCCATCTTGAAGGTCTTTGATGGTCTGGTTCTTTCATCGTGGAATAGTGTGCAACATGAGGTGTGGGTAAGTAAATTTATTGTTTTTAAAGATAAATTAAAAAAATATGAAGAATGCTTTAAAAGCTTGGCATAAGATTGTTAGGAGTCAAAGAAGTGGGAAAACGTTTCTTTGATAAATATACTACATGAAATTGTTACTCTTTTGGAAAGTGGAAATGATGGTCATGATTTAGCTGCTCAACGTGCTAAAAACTTTGGGTGACTTTGCAAAATTGGAAAATATGGATATTTTGCAAATATCTAAAATTAGATAGGGGTGTGGATGGTGATGAAAACACAAAATATTTTCACTCGATTTTAAAGAAAAGACGTAGGCGCCTAGAGGTGTCTAGTTTTATGGTTGACGGTTCTTGGCTCTCGGCTCCTAATCAAGTTAAAAATGTTTTCTTTAATTCTTTTCGTGATACATTTCAACCATTTCAAGGAATTGATCGGCAGAATCCGAGTCCGAGGTTGACAATGCTTGACATGGGCATTCGTGAAAATCTT
Source organism: Lactuca serriola (assembly GCF_051521515.1). Lineage (NCBI taxonomy): Eukaryota > Viridiplantae > Streptophyta > Magnoliopsida > Asterales > Asteraceae > Lactuca > Lactuca serriola. Next base: position 229,193,181 of record NC_136409.1, on the reverse strand, counting down.
TTGATGAGATTTTCTAAGTCTGAGGTCAAAACGACGGTTTGGTGTTGTGGGAGCAACATGCCAGGATCGGATGGTTTTGCGTTCAGTTTCATCAAGAAGTATTGGAATCTTTTAAAGTTGGATGTACTTGTTTTCGTGGAGGAGTTCATTGATTTTGTTTTTATCCCGAAAGGATGTAATTCCTCGTTTATAACAGTGATCACGAAGGTGGATAATCTTATATTTATGAAGGACTATAGACCAATAAGCTTGATTGGTGTAAAATATAAAATTATTGCTAAGTTGTTAGCAAACCAGTTGTCGAAGGTGATTAGTGGGATTATTAGTATAGTGCAGTGATCGTTTTTCATTGGATGATAAATTTCAGATGACCCATTAATAGTTGGAGAAATTATTGATTAGTATTAAAAAAGCGCCAGAGATTGATGATTTTTAAAAGTGGGCTTTGATAAAGCATATGATTTTTTGAGTTGGGACTATTTATTCATCTTATGGAGTTTATAGGTTTTGATCATATGTGGATAAGGTGGATTAAACGTGTCTTATTTCTTCAAGAGCGTTAATTTCAGTGAATGATAGTCCTATAGAGGAGTTTAGCCTACATAGGGGTTTAAGGCAGGGTGACCCTTTATCGTCGTTCTTATTTATTATCGCAATGGAAGGGCTACAAGTGGCCTTGGAAGATGCAATATTCTATGGGTTGTTCCGAGTTGCGAGGGTTGGTGGTGATATGATGGTAGTCTCTCACCTTTTCTATGTTGATGATGCATTTTTCTTAGGAGAGCGGGATGAGCCTAATATAAGACCTATAGTGGTTATTTTGCAGTGCTTTTTCTTAGTGTCTGGTTTTAGGATAAATCTCCATAAGTCTAACTTGTTTGATATTGGTTGCTCCATGGAGGATATTCGAGAGTTAGCTTTGGTTACCAGTTATGGGGCTGTGTCAACTCCCTTCTCTTATCTTGGGCTTCTTGTTGGTGGTTCGATGTCAAAGATTGATATATGGAAGATTATCGTTCAAAGATTCCAAAAGAAGCTTGCAAACTGGAACATTAAGCTCTTGTCTATTAGAGGTAGGTTGACTTTAATCAAATTGGTTCTTGGAAGCCTCGATATTTATTTTAGGGAAAATTTCATACATGACCTTGCAAACGTTAAGAATTATGTCTATATCCTTCCAAAGTTCATAATTACATATATATTCTTTTTAACCTACTAAACTCACATTTATTTCTATTTTTATAAGTTAATGAGGTATAAATCAATTTAATACCATAAACTATATTTATAAATCAAAACAAAAGATGATTGTACTAAAATACCCTTTACAAATTAATAAAGATTAGACATAAATACATTTAATAAGGATTAAACCTAATTCATTGTGGGAAAACTTCATCCACATGAATACAAAATACAAAACCCTCCAATATCCACGTAAAGAACTACTGCCATAAATATCTTTATTGCAACTACATCAAATTGAATATGAAAAAGAATATATGAGCCACCAAATGTTTACTTTGAATGAAAATAGAGACATAATTGACCACCCAATATCTTACTTGCATCCTTCATTTGTTTTCTTGCTTCTGTAAGTCAACATCAAGAAGAAAATCATAGATAAAGTCAAATATTTAGCCAGCAAAATTTCTTCTAAATTTTGTGTAAAACAAGCAGGTGAAACCAAACATAAGAGTTGGTTCATTTGAATTTGTGGTTTTAAGCCAAACTAAGACTCTAGTTCCTTCTATATGGAACAGGTAAATGATTGACCAAATCTAAATAGGTAAATGTCATTAGGTGTAACATCCTGATGATGATGTATTTCCAATTAACCCTGAGTATGAAGATTATTTGCATTTTAGCCCTTATGTATGAGAAGTGTTGCAAAATGGCCCATAACGACATTTTTGTAATTATTGGGCGGAGCTCATGTACGTTCGGTGTACATACGTTGGGCGTATGTGCCAGAACCTCAAACCCTAATTTTTAGGGTTTGGACCCTATTTAAACATCTTTTACTCCCATATCTTCTTCCTTTCATCATGTAACGCCCGTAGATCAGTGCTAGTCAATTTAAAGACGATAAACGTCAAAAATGAGTTTCTGATAGGAGATTATTTAGAGTGAATAATCTTAACTAGGTTATAGTATATGTTACAAGGATTCTGTACATATAAAGAACGTCGAAATCCGAATTATAACGAAGAAGTTATGACCTGTCGAAGTTTCGCGACAGAACCGGCACAACGCTGAATGACGTAAAAAGTGAATTTATGTTAGAGCGATATTTAACCTTAGTGATCTAAATGAAAGTTGTAGAGTTCGTTAAACCGTGAGTGTGCATAAAAAGAACGTCCAAATCTAACTTCGTATGAGGAAGTTATGATTTTTCTGAGTTTCGACTTAGCGGTATGCAGCCCGAATACTCGATTTGAGATCGAGCGGTTTTTAGCCGAAACAATCTAAACGAGAATCGAAGATCTTGTTGTTAGTAGCGAAACGATGAAAAGTTAGGCGAGAATGGACGTCGGACGAAGAAGTTATGAATTTATAACGAAATTTTCTGTCTCGACCTCCTAAAAATAATTAATAAAAACAAAAGTCAAAATTAGCCGACGGAGTCTAAACGAAAGTTGTAGAACGTAGTCTCACCTTCGTGTGGATATAAAGAATGTCGAAAACGGAGTTCGTATGAAGAAGATATGAATTTTTGAAGTTTACTAAATATTTAATATTTATTTTTAATTAAACCTCCGATATTATCCGAAGAGGAGTCAGCCGGTCTATCCGAAGTACGCCCCGCGTACTGTTGTACGCCCCGCGTACAGCGAAGGATGGCGAAGTCAGCACTTGAGTACCTCCGATGATGCAAGCGTTTACGAACCGAGGCGTACGCCCCGCGTACGTGCGAGGGTTCAGCATATAAAAGGGGATCCGAAGGCAGCTGAGTTTCTTTTGCAAATTCCATCCTTCTCTCTAGTTATTTGCCTCGTTTTGCGTGCCGTTTGTACCCCGAAGCCCCGGTATTATTCCCGAGCCCCGAAGCGAGATCTGAAGCCCCGAGGATCCCGAAGAGCGTTATTCCCGAGCCGAAGCGCTGCCCGCGAGGAGCCGGTTTTTGTGAAGATCTTCCAGATCTACGGAGAAACACTACTTCTGCAAGCCGTAGTGCTGCCCGATTATCTTCTGATCAAGTGAGTGTATAGTCACTTTCATCTTACACATAAATATGAAGTATTTTATAAAATACGTGTTATGTGTATATTTATATATATTGTTGTTTATATGCGTGAGTGCATAGTTACTTTCTTCTAATACATAAATATAAAGTATTAGCTATGAAATGCATGCTATGTGTTATATATTAATTATCTATTTGAGATGGATTTGGAATTGATGTTTTTATACGGGTGTTAAATGATTTAAATTGTGTTTGTATTTATATCTACAAAAATGTGGGGTAGAACATGGGTAGATGGAATAGTTGGTGACGATGCGACTTCGTGCCTATTTGATAAACCTTGGTGACGATGTGACTTCGTGCCTTTTGTGTAAACCCAGGTGACTATGAGACGTAGTTCCTATTGTGTAAACCCTTGTGACTATGAGACGTAGTGCCAATTGTATGAACCCAGGTGACTATGAGACGTAGTGCCTATTGTGTAAACCCTGGTGACTATGAGACGTAGTGCCAATTGTATGAACCCTGGTGACTATGCGACGTAGTGCCTATTGTATAAACTGTGGTAGCAAATGGACTGTGTGCCAGTTCCTTAGGTAAACCCTTAGGAATGAATGAAGAAAGTATAATCGATTCTTAGGGTAAAACCTTAATAAATAAAGAAGATAATTGGGATGGGTATTTGGGTTGATTGTTGATAATTGAATATAATAAATGTATTATTGTGGCTGAAAACCCTATATGCTCACCAGGCTCCCAAGCCTGACCCACTCAGTTTTCTTTGTATCACAGGTATCAATACGAAGATATATTTCAGTGAGAGAATAAAGGAGATGTAAATCATTAGTGTAAATAAATGTAAGTTCTGTTTATGCTTATGTGTCTGTATCGGAACATGACATCCCGAGATTTTGTTATATAATGAAAATACTTTTCTTTAAGAAATGCTTTGATAAATTCTTATCATATTTTTTTATTTTGGGGACAAATTCCGTAACAATCTTCATTAAACGATTACTCTGATTTTTAAAAACAAAGCATAAACAAATCGGTCTTTTCTGGCCATGAAATTGGGGATGTCACACATCAGCCTCTATTCCCATTTCGACCACTTTGCAAACCCTAATCCATTTGAGGGTACTTGTGAGCCTTTGAGTGTGTTTTAGTGTTTTTGAGAGAGGGAAAAAGAAGAGAAGGTCATCTTGGAGAAGTGGAACTCTTTGGATCCAGAATAGCAACCTAATTTGACACCATTTGAAGGTAAAAAGCTCTGAACTTGATGAAGCATTGATTAGATCTTATTGGTCCGTGAAATTGTGTCCTTTTGATCCCATAAGTTTGGTATTATGAGTATGAGCTACTCTAGTCCATATAAGTTGTCCTTTTAGACATTTTAGAGCATCTAGAAGCATAAAATGTAACATTGATTGTTAGTTTCCTTCCATGCATGAGTTACAATGTCTTAATGGGTTAAGTAGTTAGGGTTTTTGTTATTGGGCACTTGTTGGCCATGCAAGACCATAAAGTTCGAAACTTTTTGGTTAAGGACGTTGGTTTAGGACTAGATCTGGATTATGGGAAAAAGAGCTTAAGGATTAAGCTCTTAATAAGAAAAGAAGGAACCCATCGTGTATGTTGGGTGTAACCTAGGTACGTTGGGCGTACGAGGTCAACTCCTTGCGTTTTGGTCAATCTTCGTATATGTCATGCGTATCAGCTGAGTACGTTAGGCGTACTCAGCTCTATTGACCAAGTTTTAATTTTTGAATTTGACCAATTTTTATCTAAGGGTATTTTTGGTATTTTGAGTTGTATTTGAGATTGGTCACTATTTGATAAATAGGTGATAGGTATATCTGAGATTCGGAGCAGATACCTATTTAGCTATTTGTTCAGATTGAGAGGTGAGTTTCCCTCACTGTACTTGTGGGTCGAAGGCACCAATGTCAGCCCACTAGTTTATATGACATGGTATATAGGATGATGTTATGCTAGTTATATGATAGATAAATAGATCTGTATGATTACATGTATTTGCTAGATATGTATTTATGTTTATCTGTTGTATATATCGACATATTGTGGTTGGGTTGAGGCGGTCATACTTTGTGCTAAAGGCTAAGATACCTGGGGCGGTCCAGATAGGCTGTAGGCCCTGCGAGGCGATCCAGTCAGGCTGAAGGCTCATATTTGCATGTTGTTGTTTGTTATAGGGATGAAAGCGGGTCCAAACCCGGACCGGATGGACCAGGACCCGGAAAACCCGGAACCGGTTAACGGGATTTTATAGAACCGGAAACCGGACCGGTATGTAGGAACCGGTTCCGGGTATGGTTCCGGGTAAAGTGGGTCTAGAACCGGAAAACCCGGAAACATCAAAGTGGGTAGGTTGGAACCGGATAAAGTGGGTTTAGACCCGGAAAACCCGAAAAAACCGGAATTTTTTGGTAATTACTTACTACTTAGTGGGTTGAACTTTGAAAATTTTCATATTGGTATCCCGACTTTGGAGGGCTGTAACTTATTGAATACAAAACCACAATTAACAAAATTAGAGTCTAAAATCATGTACAAACTCTAAAATACACTCTGGAAAAACCCGCATGTCAATCCGAATTTAAACGAATGAGATATACTTGTGTTAATATTTTCACATAATACAAAGTACAAAAACAAATAGCTGAAAAGTTGAAAATTTTCAGTTTTGATATCCCGACTTCGGAGGACTGTAAATCATTGAATGTTAAACCAAAAATGACAAAATTATAGTCTAAACTCATGTACAAACTGTAAACTAGAATTTGGAAAAAACCACATGTCAATCCGACTTCAAACGAATTAGATATGCATGTTTTAAAACTTTCACCGAATACAAAAAAACTAAAAAACTAAAAACTTTCAGCTTTGGTATCTCAACTTGTGAGGACTGTAAGTCAATGAATATAAAACTAAAATGACAAATTTATAGTCTAGAATCATGTACAAACTCTAAACTACATGTTGGAAAAAACCGTATGTCAATTGGAGTTGAAACGAATAAGATATGCACCTTGTAAACGTTTCACAAAAAGTGGTTCCAACCCTAAAAGTGGTTCCGGTTCCAAAAATCGGTTCCGGATTTTAGACCCGGTTTACCCGGACCCAATGGACCCAAACCCGGATTACCCGGAACCCGGATAAAGCCAATTTTTAAACCCGGAACCGGACCCGGTTCTATATATTACGGTTCTAACGAGTCCGGTTCCGGTTCGGTTCCTGTTCCGGTCCGGTTTTCCGGTTCTAAATCTCATCCCTAGTTTGTTATGTCGTGTGGTGGTACTTTGGGGGAAATCACTAAGCTTTGTATTATGACTTCAGTTTACTGCTTCAGGTACTCTAGAGGATTATCGGAAAGCGAAGGCATAATCGTGCACATCTTCCTGTTTTTATGACATTGGATCTTGGGATACTCTGATTATGATACTTTTGAAACAATGGTTTTGTAAACACTTTATGGTTAATGGGTTGTTTTTTAAAAATTTAAATTTCTATGATTGTTGGGATGTTACACTAGGACTCCAGTTCTTTAAGAAAATATTGTAAATTTTATCAAGCATGAATCTTCAATAATAAGCAATCTATGCGCATTAGGTTAATCACAAAAAATCCATAATTTATAAAGCAATCAACACATACAAAATTAGACATGAATTCAACACCTACTTATATTTGAAATTGAGGCTTAATGCTCCCACACACTTGAAATTGAGGGTTGACGCTTCAATTGATGGCCACCGATGATAAGAAGAAGTAGGGGATGTGTTGGTGACAATTTTTATATCGTGAACAAGGGGAAGGAGAACCGAAGTCGCTATGGTTATTATTGGTCGGCGCACTATTTTTCTAAAGCAACAGGGCATGAAGGACGACGTTGAGGCTTGTCGGTGGTGGTAGCCGATAGAGGGATAGGAGGGAAGAAGATGAGGCCATGAGGGAGATCGGAAGATTGGAGGGAGAGATGAACTCGGTTTTTGGGTGAGAAGAAAGGTGGTTCTTGGATGGATGATCGATCATGAGGGAATTGATTTTTCCCTAGTTAACGATTTCTAGAAAAAAGAAAAGGATTTAACTTATATATAATATGCAAAGGGTATTTTGGTAAATATATTTGTATTTGTGATTTAAAATTATACTTTTTGATATTAATTGATTTATATCTCATTAAATTATAAGATTGGATATAAATGTGAGTTTAATATTTTAAGAAGGATATATATGTAATTACGGATTTTAAAAGGATATAGGCGTAATACTTAATGTTTGCAATGATATATGTGAAATTTTCCCTTTATTTTATGTCTCTTTATAAGGTTACGTTCTCTGTTTGCAAGTTGTTGGAATCTTTAAGTTCTAGGTTTTTATGGGGTGGGATAGATGAAGATCGAAAGATTACATGGATAAAGTGGGATGTGGTGCCTATAGATAAAGAAAAAGGGGGTTTGAGTGTTGGTAGTCTTTATGCCTTCAATTAAGCTCTCCTTCATAAATGGAGATGGCGTTTCCTTAAGGAGAGAAATACTCTTTGGGTTCGTGTCGTCAAGGCTATTCACGACCGTTTTGGTGGCTTAGGTCAATTGGTAGTCATCCGTGTAACATCCCGACGACGAGGTATTTTCAATTTTAACCCTATGTATGAAGGAATATTGCATTTTGACCCTTGTGCTTGAGAAAGATTGCAAGAATGACCCATAGTGGCATTTTGGTGATTTTGGCCAAAAAGTTAGTACGCTAGGCGTACGTTGTCTATGATGGGCGTACTGGGGCGGACCCTAGTGCGTTGGGCATACGTGATAAATCCTCAAACCCTTATTTTTAGGGTTTGGTCCATATATAAACATCATTAACTCCTCATTTCTCATTCACTCTTCAGACTCCACTTGCCATTTCGTCCATATAGAACCCTAATCCACCTTGAGAGTGTTCTTGAGCTTTTGAGGGTACTTTTGGGACTTAAGAAGGATGGAGAAGAAGAGAAGACTACCTTGGAAGAGTGAGGCATCTTAGATCCAAAATCTTCTCACTATTTGGCATCATTTTAAGGTAAAAAGCTCAGAAATTGATGATGATTTGTTTTAGATCTTGTTAGCCATGAAGTTATGAACATCTTGGTCCCAATCATGGTGATTCTTGAGCATGGCATGCTCTTGATTGAATAAGTTGTCCTTTCAGACCCAATGAGGGGTCTTGAGTCATAAAAATGTGATCTTGATGCTTAGTTCTTCCCCATGCATGCTCTAGATAGTCTTAAGGTGTTAAGAAGTTGGGATTTTGTGTATTAAGTTGTCAGGTACATTCGAGGATCATGGGGAGCTGAAGGCGTGATCATATACAACTTCCTGTTTTTATATCTTCGCATCTAGGGAAACCCTGATTTGAAATAATGATTTCTAAACAATGAATTTTTTTATAAACAATATTGATTCATGGTTGATTTTGAAAATTTTAATTTTTATGGTGATTTTTTTAGTGTTACAAGTTGGTATCAGAGCCTTAGTTTGAGAGGATTGGATGATAATTGTTGTGAATTTAGACTCAAACTAGGGAGCTGCATAAGTTTTTTAACTGAGTTTCAAAATTTCTTTTCAAAAGTAAACAAGGAAGGATGTTATGTGTATGATGAACCATAGCAATAAAGTATACCCCAAATTACACACATTGTTATTTGTAATTATGTTTATGATAGAACAACATGCTAGTGGTAGCTAGGGAACTTCAGTAATTGCATGATAGAATTTCCTGATAATTGATGCCTGATAGCCTAGGACTTTTTCTTATATGGAATTGGCATCATTACTATAGTTGCTTAGTGTATGCATCATAGTCGTACATAACTAAGATTATGTAACCTGAGAATGTTTGGTTTGGCCTTATTTCCTGTTCTTGTCTGATTAAGGGCTTAGGGTAGAATCAAGTATTTGACTGTCTATAGGATCCAATGTTATGCATGATTAACATACACGAGTGCTGCAGAGTTGGTGGAAGTTTCATGGATGGTTTTGTGTAAGCAGCCGACCAATTAAGGAATGTCTAGATTTTATCTAAGGAGTGAGAATAAGATGTATATGTATTCTACTGTGTGCTTTTAGGGTTGTTGGGATGATCTCTGAGGAAAATACAAGTAGGTGTGGAAGGTAGTATGGGCCCATACTAATGAAAGCACAAGACCTGTACACGTAGCAGGGAAGTCACAAACCCTAGGGGTTTGTTATTTAGAATGTCACATATGGTATGAAATGCACCTTATATGATATTTTATGAAATATTTTCAGTATGGTGGTCACGAGGAGATTTGAGTCAAGAGCTGGATCGAGTGGCCAAGATAGGCCAGGGATGACTGAGGACCGAGTTAGGGAGATTATTCATGCTAAGGTTGTTTCTATTATCCGGGGGTAGATACCGGAGTTTTTTGGGTCTATCAAGACCGCCATGATGGAGTTCTTTGACGACCGTTACACTGCACTTTCTGAGGCTGTTGTTGCTGCAGCTACCACAATCATTGTGGCCGCTGGGTTTCATGGGGAGAAAGCCTTTTAGTACCAGATTTTGATAATACGAAGCTCCCATTGTTCAATGGAGTTCAGGACCCGATTATCACGATGAAGTGGTTGTCCGATGTTGAGAGGCGTTTCTTTACATGCTCCTGCCCTGCTGATCAGAAGGTTAAGTGTGCTCAAACCTTCTTTAGTCAGGGGAAAAAGACTAGTGAAGGTTGGTGACTAGCCCGTACACTCCGGAGAAGAGGGCTACCATGTCTTGGGAACAACTCTATGAGATGTTCCGCTCGAGATATGTTCCATTGGTGGAGCGGGAGAGGCTGGCTCAGGAGTATTTGGATCTAAGATAGGGGACTGAGTCGTTGACTGAGATCACCAATATGTTTATGGAGAGAGCTATGTTGTGTCCTGAGTTTGTTGCTTCTAAGCAAGCTCAGATGACCCGGTATCCACACAGTGTTATGGTACACTTCTGGAGCTACAGGAGGCCACGAGGAAGCGGGAGATTGAGATGGAGCTCCAGGTGTGAGAGAGGAGGCAGGCTCCAATTCAGTCACAGCCTGTGGCGAAGCGGTTCAAGACCACTAGATTGTGTATCCTGGTATATAGGATGTCGTTATGTTGTAGTATTATGTAGATCTGTCTGTTTGTTTGTTGACTGGTATTATGTTCATCTGTTTCTATATATGTGTTAATTGCTATGTATATGTCGACATGATATGGTGGGGTTAAGACTGTATTGCTTTGTGCTGCCAGTCAACAAACTGGGGCATTCCAACTGAAAGGTTGTGGGTCGGGGCCTTCCAACCAAAAGGTTGTGGGCCCGGGGTAATCCAACCAGGAGTTTGTGGACTTAGTATGTATTGGCAATCCAACCAAAAGGTTGTGGGTCGGGGCATTCCAACCAAAAAGTTTGTGGGTCAAGGGTAATCCAACCGGGAGGTTGTGGACCCAATATGTATTGTCAATCCAACCAAATGGTTGTGGGCTGGGGAATTCTAACCGAAAGGTTGTGGGCCGGGGGTAATCCAACCTGGAAGTTTTGGACCCGTGATTTTTCTGGTTATATGTTTGTGTGGTGGTACTTTGGGGGAACTTACTAAGCTTTAGCTTACATTTTTAGTTTATGGTTTCATGTGTTGGATTAATGTCTAAGCCCGTAACTATATTTGGTATGTACTTGACCCGGTTATGCATGATCCTTTTGGGTTGCCTTCACCAAAGCAACTTGTTAAGATGATTTAAGGAGAGAGAGAGAGGTTATTATGATTTATTGATATATTATATGAATAATATATTAAAAGAGAAATCATATAGTTTAATTAATATTAGACAATAAGTAATTGAGAATTAATTATGTGGCTAAAAGACATTAAATAAATAAAGGGGACTAGAACTGTCAATTGTGTGATAGTTGATATTGGCCTAAGAATCCTTATGGATTAGGGCATGGAAGAAATTAAGAGGAGTCCATCTTAATTTCGGCCATAGAGGCCTTATTCCAGAAGATTCCTTGGACTGCTTAAGGCCTAAGCTGTCCATTAGGGTTTTGACTGAAACCCTAGTAGCACAAGTATAAATAGACCCCTAGGGCATCAGTTTTCAGCCACTGGAAACCCTAGAAGAGTTCATGAAAGACCCTAACTTTCGTATTTATGAAAGACCCAAACTTTCATACTCGACAATATAGTTACTCCAAAACATGCTACTTGCATATTCATAAAAACAATATTTTACATTGATAAAGAGATTACAAACTACTGGATACAAACCGACTATTTTAAAGTGTTATATATTACATAACTTCCCAGGATTCTATAGTTTTATACATATGGGAGTGCAAAATACAATAGTTTCAAACTATTCATAAGCTTCCATCGATACAATAGTTTCAAACTATTCAAAAATCTTCTACCAGTATATAACTATACTGGATGTTTATCTCCTGCAATTTGTTAAACATCGAGAGGGTAAGCGGACACGCTTAGTGAGTTCAATAATAGATACAATATAACGTTATGCCATATATATACTTTAGTAGGGCAGAAGCAAAGAGGAACAAGGAACAACAAGGGCATATGTAAATTATGTGACAAACATTCTATATCGATCATTGACTTGATTTAAAGATATACAATCAATGAGACATAACAATTTCCGTGCTTTGATATACATCAATAAAGCTTTGGCCCAAACGGCACAGAAGATATACAACTTCGGATTAACATTTCGGTAGATTTCAGGCTTATAGCCCTATCTAACCTTCTGCCACTACCATAGAATAGAATTCATTCTCTTACGGAGACATGTTCCACATGGCCAGAGGCTACATACCAGTACCAACGTGAATCTAAGTCCTTTCACTGATCACATGGTCAAAGGTATTTCGTTGCTATTAAAAATAGCAATTAAAAATAACCCGGGAAAATAACCCGGAATAATAACACTAAAAAGCACGTAGCACATATAACACATAACATACAATTATTTCTATATATTAAACTCACCGTGAAATAACCGGGGGCTAAAATATTAATTTGGGCAGTACTTCGGCTCTAAATATGACTTTCGTTGTTGAAAACCGGGAATTTTCTTGAAAACCGGGCTCTGCGAAGGTAGAGCTTCGAAACCGAAAAGATAAATTTTTCGGGATTCTCGAGAGTCTCAAGGCGTGTTTCGGGCTTTAGAATCAGTATCGGGGCTTTGGGGGATGTCGGGATCGTAAAAATATTGAAAGAGGGGGTGAAAATGCCAAATTTCTAAAACTAGCCGAGAGGGCTCGCACCCCTTATATAGGGCTGAGCTTCGGATGCGAGGAGTCATCAGCTTCAGGCGCGTCATCGGCTGGGTCTTCGGCTCGGTCTTCAGCTCGGACAGCAGGTGGCTCGCAGGTGGGTTGCGCATGCGAGGGTGATCAATGCGAGGCGCGTCGGATAGCCATTGGACCGCACCCTCGGTCGAATCAGCATGCGACACGCGAGTAGGGCACGAGGCAGGCATGCGAGTACCACGTGACGACTTCGGACTCCTGTGCGACATGCGTCGCTTCTCGGGCATTGCCACGCAGCAGCTTCGGATACGTGGCCAACTCCGAGCGAGGGTGACGTGGCGTTTCACTATTCATGCGAATTTTCTTGAAAAATGTGCAAAAACTTCTAAAATCCATAATTTTCGCATACGAGCTCCGTTTTTGACGTTCTTTATATCCACGCGAAGCTAGAATTATGCTCTACAACTTTCGTTTAGACTTCGTCGGCTAATTTTGACTTTAATTTTAATATTATTATTTTTAACAGACCGGGACAGGAAAATCCGTTAAAAATTCATAACTTCTTCATCCGACGTCCGTTTTCGTCAGACTTTTTACCGTTGCACTACTAATGACGAGACCTTCAATTCTCGTTTAGGTTGTGTCGGCTAAAAATCACTCGATCTAAAATTCGAGTTTTTAGCTGTCTACTGCTAAGCTGAAACTTCGAAAAATCATAACTTCCTCATACGAAGTCAGATTCAAACGGTCTTTATATGAAAGTTGATTATTTTCACGAGTTCTACAACTTTCATTTACATCACTAAGGCTAAAAACTAGTTTATCGAAAACTAAATTTTTACGCGACAAGGTATTTTCCGGATTTATCACGGAACTTGGTTTGGTCATAACTTCTTCGTTATAACTCGGATTTTGATGAGGTTTTCGCCTAAATGTTTCTAACGAGATTATCTATAACTTTCAATAATAAAATTTTACTTATTCCAGATTTTATATTTTTGCTATATTTCACTATTTGGCTTTTAATTGGAATCTCATAAGACTTCCAATACTTTCTGAATGATTCTAAGCATAGTTTTACTTCAATTCTAGTAAAAACTATCTGTTAGAACTCAACATTCAAATTCACATAATATTTCATAATATTATTTACTTAAAACACGATTTCAAAACGTGTATGTTACAAATACCTCCTCCTTTTGAGGATTTCGTCCCCGAAATTACATCGATTAAAATAAATGGGGATATTTTGCTCTTATCTCATTCTTATTTTCCCAAGTATAATTTGGGCCTCGATGGTGTTTCCACTTGACAAGCACCAACTCCACTTCTTTATTACGTAGATTAGTTGTTCTTTCATTCACGATCTCTTCCGGCTCTTCTACATATCTTAACTTATTATCCAATTTCACTTCAGATAATGGAACTGTCTCATCATTGATGCTCAAGCATTTGCGCAGATAGCTAACATGAAACACATCATGAATACCTGCCAAATCTTCAGGTAATCCTAAGCGGTATGCTTGCTTTCCAATTCTCAGGATGATTTTGAAAGGACCAACAAATCTAGGACTTAACTTTCCTTTCTTCCCGAATCTCATAAGGCCTTTCCATGGAGATACCTTCAGCATCACGAAATCACCCACTTGGAATTCTATGGGTCGTCTTCTCTTTTCTGTATAGGACTTTTGTCGATCCTGGGCCGCTTTCATTCTTTCTCGTACGATTTGAATTTTGTCGGTGGTGTCTTGAATCATTTCAGGGCCTCCAAGGATCTTCTGTCCTATGTCTCGCCAACATAATGGAGTACGACACTTGCGACCATATAATGCTTCATATGGTGGCATTTTGATTGAAGCGTGGTAACTATTATTATACGAGAATTCGACAAGAGGTAAGTATTTATCCCAGTTACCACCGAACTCCAAGACACATGCACGAAGCATATCTTCTACTGTTTGGATTGTTCTCTCCGTTTGACCATCTGTCTGGGGATGATATGCTGTGCTGAGAGCAACTCGAGATCCTAATTCACGTTGCATACTCGCCCAAAAGTGAGAAGTGAAGCGAGTATCACGATCGGAGATGATCTTTAGTGGCACACCATGTCTTGCCACAATTTCATCCAAGTATACTTGTGCGTATTTCTCCATTGGGGCCGTTTCACGCATGGCAAGAAAATGAGCGCTTTTAGTCAGGCGGTCGACAATTACCCAAATGCTATCATGCTGTCTAGCAGTCTTTGGCAATTTGGTAATGAAATCCATGGACAATTCCTCCCATTTCCATACAGGAACACTAAGACTTTCTGGGGTTCCATAAGGCTTTTGGTGCTCTGCTTTGACTTGTAAGCATACTAAGCATTCTTGTATATATCTTCCAATGTCTCTCTTTAATCCAGGCCACCAATAATCAGCTCTTACATCATAGTACATTTTACTTGTACCAGGATGGATTGACAGTTTAGATTTATGGGCTTCATCTAAAATCTTCTGTCTCAATCCACCGATCTTTGGAATCCACAACCGATTCTTGAATACTTTTAATCCTTGCGGATCATCAAGTAGAGCATCATTATAATGTATCATCCCTTCTTTCTTCACATTTTCTGGCTTTAGGGCCTCTTCTTGCCATTTCTCTAATTCATCTAAAATAGTGAATTTTACTGTAGTATGAGTAATGGCATAACACATACTATTGCGATAAACTTTTCTGCTAAGTGCATCAGCAACCACGTTAGCTTTTCCAGGGTGATATAGGATTTCACAATCATAATCTTTGATCAGCTCCATGGCTCGTTGTTGTCTCATATTCAAAGTTTGCTGACTGAATATGTACTTGAGACTTTTGTGGTCGGTAAATAATTGGCACTTTGTACCAAAAAGATAATGCCTCCAAAGTTTTAGGGCAAATACCACTGCAGCGAGTTCGAGATCATGAGTGGGATAATTCTTTTCATAATCTTTCAGTTGTCTTGAGGCATAGGCTATTACTTTGCCACGTTGCATCAACACACAACCGAGTCCCAATCTTGAAGCATCGCTATATACGGAGAAATCATCATCACCTTCTGGGAGTGATAAGATTGGAGCATGAGTCAAAAGATCTTTTAGAGTTGAGAAAGCTCTTTCTTGGGTTTCACCCCATTCGAACTTCACTTCTTTCCGTGTAAGACTCGTGAGAGGTACGGCTATACGAGAAAAGTCTTTAATGAATCTCCGGTAATATCCCGCGAGACCTAAGAAACTACGAATTTCGGAAGCATTACGGGGCACTTCCCAATTTTGAATGGCTTCGATTTTGATAGGATCCACGGATACACCATCACTAGAAATAACATGGCCGAGAAATTGAACTTGGCGAAGCCAAAATTCACATTTCGAGAATTTAGCATATAGTTTCTCCTTTCGAAGAAGTTCCAATACCGCACGAATATGAATGGCATGATCAGCTTCAGACTTGGAATAGATTAGAATATCATCAATGAATACGATGACTGATTTATCGAGCATTGGGCGGCATACCCGATTCATCATATCCATGAATACAGCCGGAGCGTTTGTTAAACCAAACGGCATAACAAGGAATTCATAATGTCCATATCGAGTACGAAAAGCAGTCTTCGGTACATCTTGCTCGTGAACTTTCAACTGATGATAGCCAGATCTTAAATCAATTTTTGAGAAATAGCTAACACCCTGAAGTTGATCGAACAAATCGTCGATGCGAGGTAGTGGGTACTTGTTCTTGATAGTCACCTTATTCAGCTCACGATAATCAATGCACATCCGCATCGATCCATCTTTCTTCTTGACAAATAGTACCGGAGCACCCCAGGGAGAGGTACTCGGTCGAATGAAACCCCTGTCAAGTAGTTCTTGCAGTTGGATCATCATTTCTTTCATCTCAGCTGGCGCAAGACGATAAGGAGTCATTGCAATCGGAGCAGCACCAGGCACAAGGTCAATTCGAAATTCTACTTGCCTATCCGGAGGAAGGCCAGGCAAGTCGTCAGGGAAAACGTCAGGATATTCGTTAACAACGGGAACATCATTTACAGCTTTCTTCTCCTCTTTTGAGACATCAACTGTGTATGCTAGATAGATAGAACATCCTTTCGATATGAATTTACGAGCTTTAAGGAAAGAGATTATTTTTAAGAGTCTTTGTTCACCGTAGACATAGATATGATTCTCCCCTTCAATAGGAATGCGTACTATCTTTTCATAGCACAAGAGTTCAGCGTGGTTCTTTGATAACCAATCCATGCCGAGAATAATATCAAAGTTGGGCAAGGAGATAGGGATCAGGTTAGCGAGAAAAGTATAGCCTTCAATTTCCATAACACAATCCCTATAGACTTTATCAGCAAGTAATGATATACTTCCCGCAGTATCTACGTGAAATGGTTGCGCGAGTACAAAGCAAGCAATTTGAAAGGAATGCGCAAATTCGTAAGACACAAAAGAATCTGAGGCACCAGAATCAAATAAGATGTGAGCAGGTCTAGAGTTGACAAGAAATGTACCCGTCACAACATTCGGGTCCTCGCGTGCCTCCTCTGAGGTAATCTGAAATGCACGAGCCCTAGCTTTCGGCACCTCCTCCTTTTTAGTTGGAGTACCCTTTGATTGTTGAGCAGGGACTTGGCTTCTCGCCGGTTGTTGAACAGAAGCTTGACTTCCCGTCATCTGACTAGTAAGAGTAGGGCAAAAACGCTTCTTGTGGCCAGTAATACCACATGCATAACAAGTAACATCCTTTCTTGGGCAAGCTGGCTTTATATGACCCTTTTCTCCGCATCCATAACAGACAATGGATTCCTTGTCTATTTTGCATTGGCCCGGATGATTCCTTCCACAAATACGACATGAAGGCGATTGCATAGAAAAAGATTGTGATCTACCGCGTCCACGAGAGACACTTTGAGTTTGAACTTGATTACCAGGATTAGTCCGAACGGATTGAGCTGGTAGAAAAGAAGGAACAGTTCTTTCAGTACGTGGTTGCTTCGGAGCAGTAATAGTGGCACCACGTATTTCTAAGTCATGCTCACGTCTTCGAGCATATTCAACGGCTTTATCGAATGACAGAACTTCTCGATTGGCAACGAAATCGTGGATTTCGTGTCGTAGTCCCTCCATGAATAACTGAATTTTCTCGTCTTCAGTTGGAATATACTTTGTAGCAAACCTTGCTCTTTGATTAAACTGAGTTTCATACTCATTCACAGTCATTCCTCCTTGTTTAAGCTCGAGGAATTCCTTCTCCAATCTCCTCCTCATGTCTAGAGGACAATACTTCTCTAGCAAACGAGTTTTAAACATTTCCCAAGCTAAATTCTCCTGGTCAAACCCGTTGAGAGCTTCATATGTTGCTTCCCACCAGACCAATGCTTCTCCGATGAGCATTGCGGAAGCATAGTTAGCCTTTTCTTCATTATCCACATGAGAAATACGAAACACTTTCTCTGTGTTCTGGATCCAAGTAAGAACAATAATGGGATTGAGAACACCGGAAAACTCTGTAGCACCACTACTCTTGAAATCTTTGAATGAGGGACGCTTCACCTCTCCTTTTGAAGATTCTCCAGTGGCTTTCTCTTTACCCTTATCACCATTCTTTTTGTGTTCTTCGAGAGTCTGTCGAATAACACCGGTAAGTTTACCCAAGAGTCGCTCCTCGCGAGGAGATACTGGAGTATTCACTTCCTCGGGTTGAGGACCTCCACCAACCTCAGGGGTATGGCTACTAACCTGTTCAGCCATTGCCTTGCAATACGGAGTAACATTGTATTTTAGAATATTAGGGTTTATTATTACCTAATACTTTTACTTATATATTTCCTATGGTTTGTATCCCTATACTTATAATGATTTAGTTCATATATTGAACTTTCAATAGTTTAAGTCTAAATACCAATCCGTGGAATTTAGTTCACTCAAACTACTGCTCTGATACCATGATTGAAAGACCCTAACTTTCGTATTTATGAAAGACCCAAACTTTCATACTCGACAATATAGTTACTCCAAAACATGCTACTTGCATATTCATAAAAACAATATTTTACATTGATAAAGAGATTACAAACTACTGGATACAAACCGACTATTTTAAAGTGTTATATATTACATAACTTCCCAGGATTCTATAGTTTTATACATATGGGAGTGCAAAATACAATAGTTTCAAACTATTCATAAGCTTCCATCGATACAATAGTTTCAAACTATTCAAAAATCTTCTACCAGTATATAACTATACTGGATGTTTATCTCCTGCAATTTGTTAAACATCGAGAGGGTAAGCGGACACGCTTAGTGAGTTCAATAATAGATACAATATAACGTTATGCCATATATATACTTTAGTAGGGCAGAAGCAAAGAGGAACAAGGAACAACAAGGGCATATGTAAATTATGTGACAAACATTCTATATCGATCATTGACTTGATTTAAAGATATACAATCAATGAGACATAACAATTTCCGTGCTTTGATATACATCAATAAAGCTTTGGCCCAAACGGCACAGAAGATATACAACTTCGGATTAACATTTCGGTAGATTTCAGGCTTATAGCCCTATCTAACCTTCTGCCACTACCATAGAATAGAATTCATTCTCTTACGGAGACATGTTCCACATGGCCAGAGGCTACATACCAGTACCAACGTGAATCTAAGTCCTTTCACTGATCACATGGTCAAAGGTATTTCGTTGCTATTAAAAATAGCAATTAAAAATAACCCGGGAAAATAACCCGGAATAATAACACTAAAAAGCACGTAGCACATATAACACATAACATACAATTATTTCTATATATTAAACTCACCGTGAAATAACCGGGGGCTAAAATATTAATTTGGGCAGTACTTCGGCTCTAAATATGACTTTCGTTGTTGAAAACCGGGAATTTTCTTGAAAACCGGGCTCTGCGAAGGTAGAGCTTCGAAACCGAAAAGATAAATTTTTCGGGATTCTCGAGAGTCTCAAGGCGTGTTTCGGGCTTTAGAATCAGTATCGGGGCTTTGGGGGATGTCGGGATCGTAAAAATATTGAAAGAGGGGGTGAAAATGCCAAATTTCTAAAACTAGCCGAGAGGGCTCGCACCCCTTATATAGGGCTGAGCTTCGGATGCGAGGAGTCATCAGCTTCAGGCGCGTCATCGGCTGGGTCTTCGGCTCGGTCTTCAGCTCGGACAGCAGGTGGCTCGCAGGTGGGTTGCGCATGCGAGGGTGATCAATGCGAGGCGCGTCGGATAGCCATTGGACCGCACCCTCGGTCGAATCAGCATGCGACACGCGAGTAGGGCACGAGGCAGGCATGCGAGTACCACGTGACGACTTCGGACTCCTGTGCGACATGCGTCGCTTCTCGGGCATTGCCACGCAGCAGCTTCGGATACGTGGCCAACTCCGAGCGAGGGTGACGTGGCGTTTCACTATTCATGCGAATTTTCTTGAAAAATGTGCAAAAACTTCTAAAATCCATAATTTTCGCATACGAGCTCCGTTTTTGACGTTCTTTATATCCACGCGAAGCTAGAATTATGCTCTACAACTTTCGTTTAGACTTCGTCGGCTAATTTTGACTTTAATTTTAATATTATTATTTTTAACAGACCGGGACAGGAAAATCCGTTAAAAATTCATAACTTCTTCATCCGACGTCCGTTTTCGTCAGACTTTTTACCGTTGCACTACTAATGACGAGACCTTCAATTCTCGTTTAGGTTGTGTCGGCTAAAAATCACTCGATCTAAAATTCGAGTTTTTAGCTGTCTACTGCTAAGCTGAAACTTCGAAAAATCATAACTTCCTCATACGAAGTCAGATTCAAACGGTCTTTATATGAAAGTTGATTATTTTCACGAGTTCTACAACTTTCATTTACATCACTAAGGCTAAAAACTAGTTTATCGAAAACTAAATTTTTACGCGACAAGGTATTTTCCGGATTTATCACGGAACTTGGTTTGGTCATAACTTCTTCGTTATAACTCGGATTTTGATGAGGTTTTCGCCTAAATGTTTCTAACGAGATTATCTATAACTTTCAATAATAAAATTTTACTTATTCCAGATTTTATATTTTTGCTATATTTCACTATTTGGCTTTTAATTGGAATCTCATAAGACTTCCAATACTTTCTGAATGATTCTAAGCATAGTTTTACTTCAATTCTAGTAAAAACTATCTGTTAGAACTCAACATTCAAATTCACATAATATTTCATAATATTATTTACTTAAAACACGATTTCAAAACGTGTATGTTACAGTTCATAGCTGAAATTGTGCCTCCTCCCCTCTCTCCAATATCAACCTCTTGCTTGTGGTATTTGTAAGCCATTAGAGGAGTGACATTTGGGACTCTAAGCTCCAAGAGAAGAAGATTCAAGCCATTCTTGAAGAGGTAATCATCTAGATCTGATCTTATATGATAATTTTGAAATATGTATGCTAGATCTAGGGTTCATAAGTCTTGGATGAATTACATGTACAATATAGAAACCTAGATCCAAGCTTTAGGGTTTGCATGAGCACATAGGATGTTCTTTTGTTTAAAACCCATCATCATGTACGTCCGAGGATCGTGGAAAGAAGAAGGTGTGATCGTATATAGCTTCTTGTTTATATGTCTTCGGGTCTTGAGAAAAATCTGATTTAAAATAACGCTTTTGAAAAAATGACTCTTTTTTGTAAACAATATTGATTCATGGTTGGTTTTGAAAATTTTAAATTTATGGTGATTTTTTTAGTGTTACAATCCGGTGTCTAGAGGGTCGTGGGCTGCTATTGCTCAGACTTTCCCCAAGTAACATGATCTTAATTTAATCCGTAATGACTCAATCCTAGAATATTGGGAAATAGTGTTCATACTTATTTTAGGGAAGAAGTGTGGGTTGGGAATAATATTCATTCGTCATTCTTTCCCTAGATTATATAAGCTTGAGGTGTTTAAAGATTGCATGGTGGCAGATCGATGGCTTGAGTTTGATTGGGTGTGGGGTTGGTGTAGAGAAGTTAGAGGTGGATGTAGGCATTTTAGTTGTATGGTTTGGTTGATAGGCTGGCTGATGTGGTTGTAGGATCGGAGTTGGACTCATGGGAGTCGAATTTGGTCCTTGATGATACATTCTCAGTTAGCAATACTAGGCAAATGATTGATGACTTAACTTCGCATGCGACCACGGTTTCTACATGTTGGAATAAATACGTCCTGATAAAGATAAATGTTTTCATGTGGCGGGTTCTTTTGAATGGTATTACAACTAGAATCAATTTGAGTAATCGTGGTATTGACATCCCGTGTATGTTTTGCCCTTCGTGTGACAATGCGGTGGAGGATAGCAATCATGTTTTCCTTTTATGTGATATTGCAGTCCAGGTGTGGAATGCAATTACTAGATGGGTGGATTTGACGCTCCGTCCTCTGATCAATATTGTCGAGCTTATGTCATGGGTTGACACGGTTCCATTATCGAGTAAGAAAATAAACGTGTTAGAGGTTATCATTCTTTCCACTATATGGATTTTGTGGCGGGACAGAAATAACGTATTGTTCCAAGCTTCGAATTTTCCTAAATGTCTCATTATGGATTTGATTGTTCTCAATTCTTTTGAGTGGTTTTCTTTTAGAAATAAGAAATTTTTTGATTCAGTTGTCATTTTGGTTACAAAATCCTTTGATGCACATCTAATTGTATTTGTTTTTCTAGCTTTTTAGCTAGTTGTTTATAAAATCTTTCGGTTGTTAAAAAAAGACAAATAGATTTAAATTGAACTATTTTATTTACCATATTTATAACAAATAAAAATTCACACCAAGTAAAAATTCAAAACTCTCGATGGCACTAACTAGATTTTTGGCTTTGGTTTATTTATTTATTTATTATTTATTTATTTATTTTGGGTTAACACATCTTTTAGTTAACTCTTTCAAAGCTAGTAATATTTGAGTAGCTGGAAATCTAATCATTTCGACACTTTTAATCCTACTTTTCTAAGAGTATTAGATAAAGATTTAACAGTTAAAGGTTAACCATTATCTAACAATATTTTTCATCCTTTAGTAGAACTAGAAAACAATATAGATAAGTAACATCAAAAAAAGACACAACTTTAACAAAAGAAAATGACTTATCACCAATAGTAAGGTTAAAAATATGACAATCACATGACATATATACAACCCTACTATTAATTTCAAGTAGTCGTTTGTTAACCCATTGGTGTTCTTTTATTGTATAAAAATCATTATCATAACATCATCCTTACATCATTCTAATCAAGATCTTTTCAATGCATCTAAAATTCATTAAAAAAAATCTCAAATCAAAAATATCACCTACTTTTTTAAAATTCCAAAAAAATATCCAACTACTTGGATTTTGTTAGAAAACAAAATCATGCACCGAACAATCAAGGTAATTTGTTCTTGATGACTAAAATTTTGAGTATAATAAAAATTATAGAAAAATATTTTGTCTCTTTAACTATTTTAATCATAAATTTTTTCACCAAGTGACTTAAAAAAGAAATTAGTTTAAAGGGTATTCGACAAAACTAGCTGGTAGCGATTTGTTAAATGTTACATGAGATAGCTTTTAGATTTAGATGTTTTTTTTAAACTAAAGGCTAAAAGCTTGCAGTGCCAAACAAAACTTTTTGTTCAAAACATAACGTTTTGTCAAACGCTAGAAGCTCTCAAACGTTCCGTGCCAAACACGTCAAGTCGAATTCCCGAACCAAGATAATGATAATGATTTTCATATTTTTCTATATGGCTAACATGATCTTATTTCTCTAAACATTGCAAAATGAAATTCAAACTTTTTTTGTTTAATTATAGTTGACAAAACAGGTTTAATTCGTTTTATATTTTCAGAAAAGAATTATAATGAAAAATATAAATTGATTCATTCATATATGAACTCGTATTTTTGTTTTATAGTTTGGTTTTCAAATTGCAAGATGTGTCGCATAAGCATCCATAGAAGGTTAAAGGCTTACAGCCCTATCTTTTATTTGATAGATACATGTCAAACATGAGTCCTGCTTCTTGGCCAAAAAAAAGTCTCATCTTTACAATTCGTCTTACAAGTTACAAAATGGATAGCATAAGCTTGTACAGATGGGTTTTGAGTGGTTGGAATTAATATTTTTATCATATTGCAAAATATATTATACTCGTTTAAACAATGAATATATTACAATCTTTTAAACAAGTCGTCTCACAAGTTAAAAAATACGATTTCATTTTTAGGAGGAGTTTGTTCGCTTGAATCTATTAAAATTCAATTAAGAATCCAAATTGACCACATTGTCACTCATATACTGTTTGATTTCATTTTTTAAGAGACTTAGAATATTGTTCAAATCTAAAGAATTCTTTTCAAACAAAGAAAAGTTTGAGTCTTTTTGAAAAAAATTAACTGGTAACTATTATTTGGTAATTGATAGCTAATAATTGGGTAGTTGGAATCTGGAAGCCAGAAGATGTAGGTTTTTTTTTTTCGGTAAAAATAATTAAAAACTTTTAAAATACATAAAATGAAATTAATATATATATATATATATATATATATATATATATATATATATATATATATATATATATATATATATAATACAAGCATGATTTTAGAAAAGGATAACTAAATCAATTTCTAAAAATATAAATGAGTTTTTGTCAAAGCAACTTTGAATTAGTTTTTTTATTTGGATATTTTTGTTTAAGATAAAACTAGAAAACTCCAACCATCGAAAGAAACTTTTTTTTTTTCGTGAATTTTCTTAAAAGCTAAAACTAGAAGTTTCCAAAAACTATGTGCAAACACATCCAAAATATTTTTGAAATGAATAAAATGCATCGAAATCCAAATTAATTAGAATATTTCATATTACAATTCTTTTTTGTTATATTTCTTTTGCAAGTAGGTTCAAAAAACTATAATGTAAATTATGTAAAAGCATATAAATATTTTTATTGATTTTTTATAGAAGCTATTGAATTTTCATCTGCTAATTTTTATTTTATTTTATTAATATAAACTCTTTCAACAAACAAAGACCCATTACTTTCCACCACTTATTTCGAAAAAGGTTTTAAAAAGCTTGTCGCGTTTTTAAAATTTGTATTTTATATCACGTTTCAAGAAAATGTTGTCTTAACATATATATATATATATATATATATATATATATATATATATATATATATATATATATATATATATAAACACGCACACAAAATTACTGCCTTACAAACAACGTGATTCGTTACGATTCGTAAAAGTTGAGGTTTGACATTACCTTGGAATCAAACTTAACGTTATTTAAAACTTTTATTTCAAGTTTAATATCCATGACATGTTTAGATATAAGTTAAATTAGGTTTTTTTTGGAAACATTTCTACCATTAGGTAGAATTAAAATAATTTAGTTCTTTAACCCTTAGAAATATTCAATTTCATAGAATTTGACATAATCTAATTCCTTTAGTTTTGCCTCAAAAACGTTATCAAAAAAATAATTCATTATATATATATATATATATATATATATATATATATATATATATATATATATATATATATATATATATATATATATATATATATATATATATAATGAGTTTAGTATCCATGAGCTTACTATTATATTTTATATTTACTATTATTATATTATAGTTATTATTTTCATAGTTGTAGTGTATTTGTTTTTTTTATTATTGTTATTTTTAATTATCACTATATATATATATATATATATATATATATATATATATATATATATATATGTGTGTGTGTGTGTTACTCTTATATTTTATATTTACTATTATTATTATTATTATTATATATATATATATATATATATATTTGTTTTTTTTTTTTGTTTATTATTGTTATTATTAATTATCACAACTATTGTTATTATTATTATTATTATTATTATTATTATTATTATCACGGTGTTGTATACTTTGCAGTTAAATTGTAACTCCATCTTATTTTTTGTAAAACCTGACAAACAAAACTAAAATTTTATTTAAATTACATAATATAAAAATTTGTTGACAATTTCATTGTATTGAATATTGAAAGACATCATTCATCAAACCAACCATCCGTAAACCGTACATCATTAATGTTTAGTAACTTGGCAGATTTTTATCTATGCTTAACATTTTACCGACATATATATACATATATAGTTAACAAAATATAATAGGAAATGTCACTATCTTTTTATAAGCAAAACCTTAAAATGTAACTTTTGTGCATTATGATAGATTTTTATTTAAAATATCTTCTACCAAATGCAAAACCTTAACACGGAATAATAATTATGATCAATAAATTTTCCATTTCTGGTAATCATAATAGATTCTTTCAAAGGAAATTGTTATCGTCTAGAAAAAGATGTCATAACTCATAAGAAAAAAAAATCTATAATATGAATATTTTATTGTATAATTATTTGTGACTCAAAATCTATAACAAAATATGGTGTGTCGTCATAGCAATTAAGGCAGTGTTTGCAAACGCATAAACGCTGGTAGTTCATCCACTTCAAATAGTCAATCCTTTCTCACCAATCCTTCTCTTTTAATATCATCACCTCCATTTCATTCACAAATCCACCATGGATCGGAGCAGCCGCAGACGGCAGTCCACCGCCGTTTCTCATGCATCTCCGTTTATCTTTGCAATCGTCGTCTTCTTTCTTGCTTCTTCTTCCACTTCCGAAAAAGGTTTGTAACTGATCATGAAGCTTATTGAATAGAATTCATTCAGTACGTTATTAACTCAGCATATCGTCATTAATTAATTACTCTTTAATTTCTTCACAGCTCCATACCCCACATTTGCAAAAGACGCAACGAAAGCTCCGGCGGAGTCTTCCTACGATTACATTGTAGTCGGCGGTGGAACTTCCGGTTGCGCATTGGCAGCCACACTTTCACAAGGCGCAAAAGTTTTGGTCCTTGAAAGAGGTGACTTACCATACGGCATCCCATCCGTGAACACCATAAACGGGTTTATCACCACCCTCGCTGACCTCACTCCGACCTCCGCCTCACAAACCTTTGTGTCCACCGACGGTGTTATCAGCCAGAGGGCTCGCGTCCTCGGCGGTGGGTCTGCCCTGAACGCCGGGTTCTTCACCAGGGCGAGTCCTGATTATGTTAACAAAGCTGGGTTCGATCCGAAACTGGTGAAGGAATCCTATGAGTGGGTGGAGAAGAAGGTGGCGTTTGAGCCGAAGGTGTTGGCATGGCAGGCGGCGGTGAGAGATGGGTTGCTGGAGGTCGGAGTGTTGCCGGATAATGGATTTACTTATGAACACATTTATGGAACTAAAGTTGGTGGTAGCATTTTTGATGTGAGTGGCAATCGACACACAGCTGCCGATTTGTTAGAGTATGCTAATCCAACCAACATTACTGTCGTCTTGAATGCAACTGTGCACCGAGTACTATTCAAAACCGATGGTAAACAGCATAATATTTTTTTCTACGTACAATCGTCACTAGCCATATAAAGTATTAAATTAATTATATATGCATACTTTTTAGACTATGTTACGTATCAAATTGCCCTACGGCATATAGCACATTGTTGTAGAAACATACTAGGATCCTAGAGTTGTAGTTGTGTACCCGAAGTGTTGTTAGGGTTTGTTTGATAGTTGTTGATTAATCCAATCTTATTAAGACTCTGGCCATGAATATGACAGTGTGAGACACTTCTAAATGTGATATCATACACTTCTAAATGTGATATCATACAGTCTGAAACAGATCAGATCAGACTATTTTCTTTTCGGACCTAATAAAAAACATATCAAACAACCCTAAAAGTTGCGGTTACAATATATATATAGATTGATGTTTTTATATTTTATGAAACAGAAAGGAGAGCACGGGGTGTTTTATACAAAGATATGGAAGGGAAAGAGCACATGGCGATTTTAAACGAAGGGTCATTGATGAATGAAGTGATATTATCAGCTGGAACACTTGGGAGCCCACAGTTGTTGATGTTAAGTGGTATTGGGCCTGCTAAACATTTAATGGGCCATGGGATCAAAGTGTTATTGGACCAGCCCATGGTTGGACAGGGCTTATCTGACAATCCAATGAATCTAGTACTCATTCCTTCGCCCCGACCCGTAGAGATTTCACTCATTGAAATTGTGGGTATTACCCGATTCGGAAGCTTTATTGAAACCGCAAGTACTCATATTAACTTGCCATTGCTCAATAAATTCAGTTCCCACTTTGGACATTTTGCTAACCAGGTTTGTATTATCTTTTTTATATAACCACCTAAATTATTTTAGGTAATAATTAAATCGTTATATATATATTTTTTCTAATTTGTTTAAACAAAATCGTTTTCTTAATATTTATGTTATGATTGTAATATTTTCAGACAACAAAACTTGAGAGGCTAAGATCTATAATTGGACATCATCTGAACATAGATCCATCAGGATTTGATGCTGGACTCATCCTTGAAAAGGTAATGGGCCCACTTTCTTCAGGTGTTCTAGAGCTTGAGACAATAAATCCCAATGATAATCCTAAAGTCACATTTAACTACTTTAAAGACCCTCGAGACCTCCAACGATGTGTTCAAGGGATGGAAACGATTGTAAAGGTGTTGGAATCGAAAGCATTGTCATCATTCAGAGAACCATTAGTATCAGTTCAAGATTTGCTTGCTTTGGTTGTGGCTCTACCTTTGAATTTGAGACCTCGACATGTGAATACCGCATTCGATCTTCAACAGTATTGTATTGACACTGTGATGAGTATTTGGCATTACCATGGAGGATGTCAAGTTGATAGAGTTGTTGATCGCAACTATAAAGTCGTTGGTGTTGGTGGACTTCGTGTGATTGATAGTTCAACACTTTTGAATTCTCCTGGAACAAATCCTCAAGCTACTATGATGATGATTGGAAGGTTAATACTTAATACATATATATGCATTATTAGTTTAATAGAAATATATTCAAATACTAGAAATTACTAAGATTTTTTTTTTTTTTTTTAACAATTCAGGTATATGGGGCAGAAAATGCTTGAAGAACGATTGACACTTCGAATGAAGTAGGAAATGTGACAGGGAAATTATACTCTTAAAAAAAATGTTGGAAGTTGTGTTTTATATTTCATATAGAGGTACTTGATGATATATGTTTTGTATTTTATTAAGACCTTTTTAGTAAGTTTTTATTTAGTATCGGTGGACGATATTGTAAGTTGGTTTTTTTGCATTGAAATTTTCCTTCGAGAGAGATAATGGAATTATTAATTAAAAATGATTTTCTTTTCAACGAAAGTAAATTTAATTAGGAAAACATAGTAAGAAGCTAAGGTAATAATAATTAATACTCACCATATTTTAAGGGAATGATGGGTTGGCTACTCAAACTAACCAATCTAAACTTTCTCAATAAAATACCCATTTGTACCCACCATATATCATCTATACCATTATGTAAGGAGGCCACTAAGACACCGGTAGAAGATATAAGTCCCACCTTCACGATATCACTAGAATATGTAATAACCACTCTTTGAAGAAGGAAATCTAAATTTGTTATTTCATTTGCATCACCACTCGAACGTAAAGATCAAAGCCAACTACAATGCCAACGCTAATTATTTACAATTAAATAAACTATTGAGTAAATTGTTAGGATGGCTACTAATCCAACCATGCTAACATAGAAGAACAACAAATTTTCATTTTTTAAAATTAATTGGTGATAGAAGGGATTACCCACTTCCTTATATGCCAACATCTAGTTTCTTATTTTACCAATGTGGGATTGGGGGACCAACTTCAAAGTTCATCAAGCACCTCAATGCAAGGTATAATAAACAAAATCTATCTATCTATCTTCTCTAGACCCCTAGAAAAATGATGACATATCTTAAAAAGATGGTGAGAATCTAACTAAGTAAGGCTCGGACGAGACTCGGGAGTACTAAGGGGTACTACCCCCAAAACCAAGATGCGAGTCTTCAATGTCTTCAAAATACCATATAGGGCTAATCTTTGCTCACACACATCGGTTTGACCAACCACATCCCTCCGCACCTAGACCCAATCAAGCTACCTGCATCTGACCCCCATACAAGCGGTCTCAAAATAGTCTGTGAGGCTCAAAACTTGTCCCATTTATCAAATACAAGGAATTCCATATCAAGACCCGGGACCAATCTATGATTCAATACTTATGACTCGGCGTTATGATATCTGTAGGGATGAGAAGACAAGAGAGAACAAAAATGCATGAACTTAAACTAGAATGCGTCTAAAAAGTATGAAAATTAGAAATGAAAGAAACAAAATATGCAATATTTTTGCATTTTTTATGCAATTTTTATGAATGACCTAAATGACTTACTCTAAGGCTAAGGGGAGTGGTAACACTCTTAACACCTTGCCATGTCAGCTTTTTGAATGCCACCTCACTTTTATCCATTTAACATATTATCTTAACATTTGGTAAGGAGTGGTGACACACTTAACACTCTATTTTTTTTATTTTATTTTATTTTTCTAATTTAATTTAATTACTTTATTTTAATAAACAAACATTTTTTTAATATTACACAAACACTTTTTTGATTTCTTTTAACGAGACAGTTCATATTAAATAAAAATGATTATAATAATTTAAAGCACAATTTAATCTATGTTATTGTTGATTACAGAACTCAAACATATAAGCAAAATGCCAAAGAAAATATAAAACATTGCAGTTGTTAACTTGTATTAATGTGGATTGACTTCTATATTTCCAAGGTAAACATCCATTTCAATGGTATTATATTTAATGTACTTAGCCATGGACATCCAGTGCTCTTGTCACCTATGTTGATGCATGCTAATATAACCTGCACCATTGTCACTGAATCAACGATCATATCAGCTTCTTGAAGAAGATCAAAAACAATTAAAACCTTTAATTAAAACCTCTTTATATCTGTTAGATTGACTATACCCACAAATCATGGAGTTCCAAGAAACCAAGTCTTTATATCTGAATCAACGGTCAGGTTATTTTCTATCAATCCTCGGTCGGGCATTTCATCAAACAAATGGAGTGCAAAAACAGGACTATCGCTCTGCGCAAAGCATCAGATCACAATGTTCCAGATAGACAAAGTGGGTCTTTCAATTTGGTCAAATACGAAAAGGATTCTCTGCATCTGTAACTGGTGTAGGATGGGTACTCCCTTCATTCTGATAATATTCATCAACGGAAGTTTAACATTCCCAATATTTGATTTGATGCAACACAGGCAACTAGAAACGGATCGATGGTTTTGGAGAACACCAAATTGAACTAATTTCAATAGTTCAATGAACCTAATTATTTGAATGGTAACTAATAGGAACCTTCAAATTTCAATAGTTCAATGAAGTAGTTGATTACCTGAAGAAGCACCGAAGCAAATTGCAATGAATCGAGATGAAACAGATAAGAGATTTTCAGATCGGGATAACAACGAGACTGAGACTGTGATAAAGGAAAGAGATCGAGTTATTGGAGGTCTGAACAATCGTTTCTCACTCTTAATATTTGATTTGATGCAACACAAGCAACTGGAAACCGATCGATGGTTTTGGAGAATATCAAGCGCAAACCCAGATCAAAACCCGATTTCCACTCCGTCTTCTTCCAACCAATCACAACGAGTTGCTATTTCTCTCTCTTCTCGCCAAAACTTCAACGAGTGGCCGGTAGCGACCTCCTTAGCGAGTGGAAAGGGGTGGTGTTTCAATTTTGCTAACGAGCGTAGCGAGGCCGGTGGCGACCTCCACTCCGCTGAGCCTAAATGCAACAATATACAACCTAAATGCAATAAAAAATAAAGTTTAAGAATACCTCACCCCAAGCTTAAAATTAAGCATTGTCCTCAATGCTTAGGATGAGAGTAAGGAAGGATCATACCGGGATCAAGGTGGAGAGGCCTGCGAGGACGGTATGGAAGCAACACATGGGTCGTACAATGATGTATGGGTGGAGTTCTTGGCCGCCTAAATACACATGGATGAAAGTTTGGCCGCGCAAAGGAAGCATATGAAATGGCTCGGAATTTTCTTATGAAGTGTCATATTTGTGCGGGTACCCTTGCAAACTTTGCGCGAGTGGGGGGCGGCCACGCACATACATCAGAATACATCCCATGTGGGGGTAATTTGAGCTCGGATTTTGTGCGGGTAGGGCTGGGTCGCGCAACGCTTGCGCGGGCACCCTCGCAAGTTGCAAATTTTTGACAATTTTCAAACTTCACCAAAATCATTGCTAGACTTCAATATGCTTATTTTTAGACCAACTTCAAGCTTAGAAACACCCAAAACTTCAAGCGGAGATTATTTATTTACAATGCATTTATTTAACGTCTTTGCCAAGACATAGCCCCGCTTCCGTCAATCTTCGTAAATCATAGTTTCTAATGTTACGTTGTCGAATTCTCCCGTGTCAAAGCCTTCATAAAATGGTTTCAAATAGTGCCCATTCACTTTGAAGATTTGGTTCATTTCCAAACTCTTGATTTCAACCACACCATGATCAAAAACTTTTATAACAATGAAAGGTTCGTGCCATCGAGATCACAATTTTTCTGGGAATATCTTTAAGCGTGAATGATAAAGAACTTCTTGACCCGGAATAAAGTATTTTTGGGTTATGTGCTTGTCATGAAATGCCTTTTTCTTCTCTTTGCACCTTTTAAACCTTGTAATTATCTTTTTCTTGACCACTTCCATCATTGGAGGATTTAATCTTCTTTGAGCCTCTTTCATAGGCTTGCAATAATCTCCCATAAGAATTTTGTGTGTGCATACATTAGGGCTTATCCCGTTTATTGGCTCAATCACATCAACCCGGTACAATGGAGAAATGTTGCTAAGGTACCTCATTGCTTCAAAGATGTTGAAGTGAATGATCTCTCCATCAAACTCCATAGTAATTTTTCCTTTATGGACATCAATGATCGTGTGAGCGGTATTCATGAAAGGTCTTCCAAGGAGGATCATAGATGATTTGGAAGGAGTCTTCTCTTCAAGATCAATGACATAAAAATTTGTGGGAAATACTAGTTGATTAACTTGTACTAACACATCCTCCAACACTC
This sequence comes from Lactuca serriola, assembly GCF_051521515.1. Classification (NCBI taxonomy): domain Eukaryota; kingdom Viridiplantae; phylum Streptophyta; class Magnoliopsida; order Asterales; family Asteraceae; genus Lactuca; species Lactuca serriola. Next base: position 229,160,508 of record NC_136409.1, on the reverse strand, counting down.
CTCTTGGAGACACACTTGACTTGTCCGCTAATTGAATGATTACTCCGGTTTCTTCCAAAGGTCCAACATTGAGAGATTGAAAAAACGAATATGGCATCACATTGATCGAGGCTCCAAGATCTAACATGGCACTTTCGACATGCAAATCACTAATGGTACAAGGGATAGAAAATATTCCCGGATCCTTGCATTTGGGAGGTAACTTCTTTTGGATAACCGCAGACACATTTGCATTGACTTGAATCTTTTCATTTGCCTTGAATTTTCTCTTCTTGGTGCACAAATCCTTAAGAAATTTGTCATAGCGTGGAATTTGCTTTATGACATCCAATAGTGAGATGTTGATTTGAACTTTGCGGAAAGTCTCAAGAAATTCTTTTTCTTCCTCTTGTTTCTTTGAAGAAGCCAACCGGGATGGAAAAGGTGGTGGTATGACCAATGGCTTTATTGTCTTGTTGGAAGATTCAGGTTGACCAATGTTTGGAACAACCGGTTCCTTTGGAGGTACTACTTTTGAAGGTTCAACAATGATGACTTCATCTTCTTTTTCTCTTGAAACTCTTTTAGGGTTGCTTTCTCCAAGTGTTTTCCCACTTCTCAAAGTTATTGCACTCACATTGGGGTTCTTCTCGGTTTGAGATGGAAGTTTGCCCCTTTGTTCCATCTTGCTGAGAGCGGTGGCCAAGTCTCCAATTTGTGCTTGAATGTTGGAGAAGTTGTTCTTGGTCTCTTGTTGAAATTGGCTTTGGCTTTGAGCAAGAGAAGTAACGAGTTCTTGAAGGCTCATTTGATGGTTGCCACTTTATTGGCCTTGTTGTGGAGGTTGTTGGTAATTTGGAGGGTTATAAGAAGTTTGTGGATATGGAGGTTTTTGAGAGGGGTATTGTAGATGTTGAGGTCTCATCAAAATGTTTGGTGGATTTTGCTTTGGTGGGTATGGGTTGTTTGGGTTATTCCTCCAATTTGGGTTGAAATTGTTTTGAAATCCCATGGGTCTTGGTTGACCTTGATATCCTCCCATTGCATTCACATCTTCCGGTTCATTAATAAGTGAGGGACATTTATCCGTATAATGCCCCGTCATTGCATAAATGTCGCATACCATCAATTGTTGACCACTTCCCACCACCATTTGACTTAGCACATTAGTCAAATCCAAGAGCTTTGATTCCAAGTGTTGAGTGTTGCTACCTTCACCAACCACTTGTGGAGAACTTCTCTTCATTTCATTTCGAGTCCCAAAGTTCCTTTGATTTTGAGTAATGGTGCCAAAAAGTGATCAGATTTCGTGAGGTGTCTTGTTGAAGATGTCACCACCACTTGAAGCATCAATCATCCTTCGATCTTTTTCATTCATACCCTCATAAAATTGTTGAAGAAGTAGTTGTTCGGGAATGTTGTGTTGAGGACAACTTGTACAAAAGTTGTTGAATCGCTCCCAAAAATCATGAAAAGTCTCACTCTCCCCTTGATGAATCCCCAAAATGTCACTTCTTTGGCTTGATATCCGGGATGTGGGATAAAACTTGCTATTGAAGGCCTTGAGTAACTCTTAGCATGTGTGAATAGATCCTGATGGTAAGTTGAATAACCACTCTCTAGCTTTATCTTCCAAGGTGGGCGGGAAGGCAGTTAGCTTGAAATCATCCAATGTCACATTTTTGGGCAACATGCTAACACATATCATATGAAATGACTTCAAATGCTTTTGAGGATCTTCTCTATCTAATCCATGGAACTTGGTAAGTTGATGTATGAAACTTGACTTCAATTCAATTCCTTGGCGGTTTGCGGGATAAACAATAGCAAGAGGTGTATGAGTAACATCCATCTCCATCATTTGTCTAAGTTCAACTCTTGAGGGGGACTGGGTTGAAAGGAGTGATTGGGATATTGTTGCATGTAATTGGGTGGTTGTTGGTAAGGTGGATATGGGTATTATTGGGGATTGTATATTGGTGGTGGATAAGGTTGGTAGTTAGGGTATTGGTTGTAGGGAGGTTGTTGTTGTGGGTACATTGGGTTTTGATACATTGGAGGGTGTGGGTAATTGGGTTGATTTGGGTAATGTACTTGTTGTGGAACTTGAAAAGCATTGGGTTGAGGTTGGTTGTTTTGGTGGAATTGTTGGTTGTGTGGTTGTGGGGGTTGATAATCGGGTTGGTTTTGAGGAGGGGCTTGATTCCAAGGTGGCATATCAATGAGAGGTTCTTGTTGTTGTTGTCTTGGTTGTTGGGTGGTGTATTGGCATCTTGATTGTTTGGGTTTGGGTTGGGATTATGAGGTGGATTGTGATTCATGGCTATGTAGTTTTCAGACGGAATGTCTTTGAAGGATTGACCAACAATTGGAGAACTCGGTTCGGTGTCGGTATCACTTGAAGTATGAACTTGATCTTTTATGTTGATTAGTGGAGAAGAGGAAGAAGCTTGAACGAGTTGTTGTTGCTTTGCTTGTTTGGCTAACTTTTTCAATCTTTTTGCTTCTTTTTCAATTTCCGGATTGTAGAGTAGTTCAATTAAAAGACTTGAATAACTAAAAACTTGCAATTAAGCAAGATGGTGAGATGCTCAAATATTGGAGAGAGTTGGTTAACTAAGGCAATTCAACACAATGAACATTTGTGTGTTTATCATTAGGATTCAACATGAAGCTTATCATTCATCCCAAATTGGTTATAGCAATCATGAAGCATGATATGTCAAGATTCCTCTTAGGTAGTACGGGGGTTGGTGAAGCCCACAACACACCTTCTTAATCAAGACCAAGGGTTTAATTGAAGCAATTGAACCCAAGAAGTTAATTAGCCTTAAGAAAGAAGGAATCCCCAATTCCTAGAGGATGTCAATGCTTACACATCCATAAAGGAACTATGATTCATAAACTAGAGATGATTTTTACCATCATAAAGCCCTTGTTCTAAGTTAATTCAATGATTCAATGCAAAACCAAAGAAATAAACTAACAATAGCTCATTCAAGTGCCAAGCTCATGATCAAAGCATTAAACAAGCATAAGAAATATGATCTAGAACCATAAACATAAGATAATTGATAATCTAGCATGAATCCTTCAAAAACCCACAAACATTCAAAGGTATTAACCAAAGTTAACCAATATAGAGAAATTAGCCACTCATGGCAACAAAGTAACAATCACCAAAGTCTAATTGCATAAAGAAAATATCAATATCTTGGAAAGATGAAAAGAAATGAGTCTTGAGCTTCAAAATCGCCTCCTCTAGGTCTCCAATGGTGAAAAATCGAGAATGTAGCTTATGGATCTGATCCCCCAAGCTTATGGAACTGGGTAGTTGCGCGGGTACCTGCGCGACGGAAATTCCACCCGCGCAAGTATTGTTGTAATGCTATTGGCCCTTCATTCCACCACTCCACCCTTCCACTATCAAAGATTCCTTTGGTCCCCTCCATATCCATGTGATTTAAACCAACCAATTATCATTTAGCTACAAAAATGGATGCTCCAAGCCCAAAAATAGAAGTTTAATCTTCATAAGCCCAAAATATCCAAGCCTTTAACTCTTAAGGCCTAAATCTTCTTTTATGGATCCGCCAAGCCCAACAATGCCTCAAGAGCCCACTCTCCAATCAATTCGCAACCGTAACGAGCACTGAAAACCTGCAAAATACCTTATGCAAAATAAAAGGCACCCGGTACGATCCATAATAAAGAAAATAAAGAATGTACAATGCATTAATAATTAAAAAGAGCTAAAAATCTAAAATAAACTAGTAGAAATAAGGAAATAAAATAAGCTATCATCAATCATGAAACATGATATGCCAAGATTCCTCATAGGTAGTATGGAGGTTGAGGAAGCCCACAACACACCTTCTTAATCAAAATCAAGGATCCAACTGAAGCAATTGAACCCAAGAAGTTGATTAGCCTTAAGAATGAAGGAATCCCCAATTCCTAGAGGATGTTAATGCTTACACATCCATAAAGGAGTCATGATTCATAAGCTAGAGATGATTTCCACCATCATAAAGCCCTTGTTCTAATTAAATTCATTGATTCAATGCTAAACCAAAGAAATAAACCAACAATTGCTCATTCAAGTACCAAGCTCATGATCAAAGTATTAAACAAGCATAAGAAATATGAACTAGAATCATAAACATAAGATAAATGACAATTAAGCATGAATGTAACGCCCTGTTCTAAAATATTCGTTTATGGAATTTCAGAGGCCAAGGCCAGGGGCGTTTTAGTCCTTTATTAATTTGGAGTTATTATTCGAGAAGTTTCCGGGTCGGGTTATGTTGTTAGAAGCGTAGGATTTCTCGCCACCTTTCTGTGGATATAAAGTTTATCAGAAACGGATCTAGAACGAAGGAGTTATGACACTTTGAAGATTTGGCGAGAATGGCCCTTATAGAGAAAAGTTTGCATGGAAGGCCCTCCATTCATGTTTGGAGCACGCGTGGGTACGCCCAGCGTAATGAGGCAGCTTGGTCGCGGATGTCCAAGGCGTACGCCCAACGTACCAGGAGGTACGCCCAGCGTATGCTAAAAGTTATGAAACCCTAATTTCGAATTAAGCAATATATAAAGGACATTATGGTTTCAACTCTAGCCCCCATATGAGACTCCCCAAACTCAGAAGAAACCCTAGAACGTCCCTACCTCCATTTTATGAGATCTTGACCTTGGAGAACCTATGCTGGTGGATTAAAGCTTGGAAGCAAGGAGAAGAAGGTTGGCAAGGAGGAACCTTTGAGGCTAGAGCTTGTAGATCTGGGATAAGTGCTTCATTTCGGACCTTTGCAAGGTAAAAGCCTTGAGCTTGATGATTAACCTCTTAGATCTCCTTAGTGCAAGTTTTTGGACCTTTTGGTCCCAAGATTGGGACTTTATGACTTAAGCTCATTTCTAAGACCAAGGTTGCCTCCCTTAGAGTCATATGAGTCCCAGAAGCAGTAAAGTTTCGACCTTTGTGGTCCTATTAAGTCCATGCATGAGATCTAGTCCCCTTTATGGAAGTAGAAGAGTGTTTTGAGAGTTTGGGTTGGTTTGGGTCATATAAAGTCACCAAGTCAATGACTTTATGGCTTAATGCATGGAATAATACCTAGATCTAAGTTTATGGCTCTTGAGTCGGAGTATTAAGCACTTAAATGAAAAGTGTCTTAACAGAATGAGTATGCCGAGCGTAATTGCAGGTACGCCCCGCGTACTCTCTAGCAGGCCAGTACGCTAAGCGTATATTAGAGTACGCCCCGCGTAGCACAGTCGGTTGGGCTTATTGCATTTTGGGCCTCAGTGTGGGCTGAGTTGAGACTTAGGGTCCTTGGGCCTTATTGGGCCATCAGAATTCAGTTGTTAAGGACCAAGGATTATCATTGGGCTTGAGTAAGGTCCAATAAAGGGCTTGGGGGCCAAAGGAGCAAATTGGGCCATTAGTGGGCCTTTAGCGGGGCCATGGATGGATTTGGAAGGAATTGAGGGTTTGGGCTATATTGTAACCCATGCCATAACAGGGGTAAAATGGTCATTTTACCCATCAAGAGATTCCCCTTTTGATTTAGTGTTTGACTTGTCATGATAGTCGGAGAGCAGCCGGGACAGTAGTCGGGGATCTTTTGTTGGATTAGTGTCTAAGTCCATAACTATTTTGGTATGTACTTGACCCGATGGTGCATGGTCCTTTTGGGTTGCCTTCACCAAAGCAACTTGAATGGAGAAATAAATAAAGAGAGAGAAGTTATTATGATTTATTAATATTTTATAAGAATAATATATTAAAGGAGAAATCATATTTGTTTAATTAATATTGGTCAATAATTAATTAAGAATTAATTTTGTGATCAAATGTAATTAATTAAACTAGAGGGGCTGAATTGTAATTATGTGATAGTCACAAAATAAGGTAAGAATTATCTTATTTATGTGGTGAACGAATTTGAGGTGTTAATCACTTAGAATTTGACTAGGATAAGGATTTCTAGGACTTATCTTATGGTTGCTTGGTGGATAAGCAACTAGATAAGGATAAGGACTAAAACCCTAATCTTTACACCTATATAAACCCCCTAAGGCATAGGAATTCGTCTAACCCTTCCCAAGAGGTCCTAAGGACGAATTCTAACCTCCCTCCTCTCTCTTTATACCTTCTCCACTTGCTTATGGTGTTTGTAAGACATTAGAGGAGTGACACTTGTGACTCTCAGCTTTCCAAGGTCAATTCAAGGAGGAATTGGATTGTTATTGCTATATAACAATCAAGGTATGTTCTTAAACCTAATTATATGTTAATATTGATTCCATATGCTAGAATTAGGGTTTATAGTCTTGGATTCAAAGTATGTACAATAGAGAAACCTAGATCCAAGCATTAGGGTTTGTATGAGCACATAGGATGTCTTATGACCAAAACCCATCAGTGGTATCAGAGCCTTGATTGGTTTCTATTGTATTGATGCTTTTTGTAACTGAAAAATTCGATTTTTTGCATTCTGGAGGCTGGACCCGCCGAGTCCATGGCTGAACTCGCCGAGTCCAAGGTGACTCGACGAGTCCAAGTCTGACTCGACGAGTCAACTCGTCAGAAGGAGGGTACTTCGGGATTTCTTGCTGTTTTTGCTTATGGATAGTTACCTTATCATGTTAGATCAATATTAATCCGATTATATGATATATTTGACTATAATTTTGATCTAATTGAAGATATTTATCAATTAATAAGATAATTGTTTCCTTATAAGATAATTGATTAATTATTTTGAGTAAATTGATAAATTATTTTGCAAGAAATCATCAAATATGGATAATTATGTGATTAAATGTTAATTTGAATTATTTGTTATTTGATCCTTGTTGTTATGAAAAGTTTCATATTTTGCCCTTTAGGTTTTATAGTTTAAATTTGAACCCAAAAGTTTTGTTGTTTTGAAATTCAAATAGTTGAAACCCTAATGTTTTGAAAAAGGTTTCAAAACTTGCCCTCAAATTTTGGAATTTAAAAGTTGATTAAAAGTTTAATTAGGAATGTTAAATTCTAAAACTCTAGTGTAGTTTTGAAAAAAATTCAAATCACACCCTTATGGTTTTATTAATTAATTAAGGTGTATAATTAAAAGAAGTTTAATAAATCCATAAAATTTAAGGTCTACAATTTAATTGAATTAAAAGTATAATTGTTAAATTAGACCACCTAGTATTTTGAAAGTATAAAATACACCCTATACTATATATAACATTAAAAGTCTAACATTATATATATGTATGAGTAAAAGTCAGTCTTACCATTAGTAGGCCTCATTCACGAAGCTGGTCTATAAGGGGTGTTTAAGGAAATTGCCTATAAAATGGCGATTGAATGGGTATCCACTCTTACCCACCGCACTCTTGACTAGTGGAGGGTCGTTAGCCGAACGGGTAGGATGGGACAAAACCTTCCATTATAAGTATAATGAATTATTAAAGTAACTAAATGTTTTCATAAAATTCCCAATCTTAGTTACTTAGGCAAAAGTGAATTGATGCAATTCCATGAAATTACACTATGTGCCCTTGCGAAGACGTTAGTGGAGCGTGTGTGGTTTACCGGCACACTAAATGGGTCTAAGCAAAGGTAGCAAAGGGTGACTCAATGTTTGTCATAGTTCGGTGGAGCGTGTGTGGTTTACCGGCACATCGAATCGGTGACTGTAACATGTGAGGGCACCATGTAAGTTTGCATGGTTATTCACACCCGCTTTGTGATCCTCAGCATCCCAGTCACAAACAAGAGGGGCATATCGAGATTTAAACATGCCATTGAAAATTCAATGAATCTCAAAGGATCTAGGAGTTTTTATAGATTTAAAACTTAAATTTCTTTTTCGTTTTTCATGGTGGAAATTAGTGAATCGTCATTCACTTACCTTCAAATGTTCTGCAATTAAGGTTACGGCATCCCTCTCCCGAGTTGTAGAATATTGTGTTGGGTCCTAGCCTTAGTATTTCATTTGGGTGATTTACTAAGGACTCAATCTATCAACTAACTTGAATTCGTTTTTCTCCCGTTTTGTAGATGTCAAAGTTCGACAACTATGGTCTTCCCAAATCCCGTGGAACAAGCATTCCACATGAAGATGATATTCCACGATTCGATCGAGGAACAAGAGATCATGCTTCACTTCCTCCTCCTCCTCCAATTATTCTCCCTAACCCACAAGTTCAAAGGCTTGAAAAGTTCAAGATCACTCAAGCCCTTTTGGCAAGTAAACATAAAGAAGGAAAGTCGGTGTGTGCACACATCCTAGGGATGAAGTCACACATTGATAGGTTAAGAATGTTGGGATCCGTTGTTTGTGAGGAAATGGCTGTTGATTGGGTTCTTCAGTCACTTCCTAACTCATATAGTGAGTTCGTAAGAGAGTACTATATGATGAACTACGATGTGACCCTTATAGATCTCACCTATATGCTTATTGCTGCTGAATCAGAAATGATTTGGCGCAATAGAAAAGCAATGTTGATTGGTGAATCTGCCTTCGAGACCTCTATGGATATAGACAATGGCAACGAAAGACATGCTATGATCGAAAAGTTTGATCATATGAAAAAGGCAATGTCTGAAGTAGTTCCATGTCCTGTTCCAAAAGAGTCGATTTGCTTTTATTGCCAAGAGAAGGGGCATTGGAGACGAAGCTGCCCCATTTACCTAAGAGATCTAAGAGATGGGAGAGTCGAAACGTATGGCTCTAATATAGGTAAAATCCATTTACTAACTCTTTTAAGCTTCTATTCTAGATTCTTAATACATAATGTAATAAGATTACAATTGATGTTTTGTAGGATCGAAGAAAAGAAAGGGAGCTTAAGGGAAGAAGTGAGCAAAATCTAACCGTAAAGGAATGGATTTCGATCGCATTTCTCGAAGATTAGATTCTTGAGCTACTACTTAGAGTTAGAATTAGATTGCTAAGAAAGATGTATTAACATAAGTTTTTCAATGAGTTGCATTGTAAGAACAAAATTTTTCCGCAATAAAATAAATTTTGATTTTAAATTTTATTTATTTATCCTTACAATGGCGTGTATGAAAAATTGATGTTAAAATGTTTCTATTATTAGCAATAGTGGATTTGGTTCTTATTATGTTATTTATGGAAAGTCGAGAATTTACCAAATAGGGAGAGTTTCTCATCGCCCAAGTTTCAATTGGACAGAAACTTGGAATCATGCATCTTGGTTGCACGATGAATGAGAAATTTCATATTTGGAAATTAGACTAATTCATTGACAAAGTGTCAATTGAAGGACTAGGAGATCGAGTACACAAAGTAGTGTGTTGATCAAAGTCCACCATAAGAGTAACAAGATATTCGTCATGATTTACTACAGGTTTAGTAAATATGATTATACTTATAAGATTAGGTGTAATTATGAATTGATTGAAAAAATTTAAATCAATAGTAGAATGAATAACAAGAATCAAGTAGGCAGAAAGATAAAAGTTTCTCTATTCTAAGAAGATGGGAGAGTACCTTTTATGCTTTATGATAGGTCTTAATGATTAAGAACCATATCTCAATTGATCCTCTAAGTGAGTCTTAGTACAATTGTATGTCTAAGAAGAGGAATCAAGAATTAAAGAAATGGTTAAATCAATAAGTCAATCATACTTCGTTCCAATAACAAGTCTTAAAGTTAAGATTGTGACATTGAGTGAAAGGTATCAAGAAGGTTTGTAACTTTCATTAAATGTGGAAAGTTGTGATGTCTTGGATAAGACAAAGACCAACTAGGACCAATTTATGAAGTGTTTTGATAAAATCTACACTAACTCTTGAATATTTGTTTGTCAAGAAATGGTTTTTGACAAGAGAATCTTATATGTCAAGGAGTCAGTGGGAGTCTTAATGGACTTGAAAGGTTTCAAGAACAAATCAAATAAACCTTATCGATCATCACTAGCACACGAGTTGAGGTTTACAACCTATCGTGTTGACATTATTTTGATTATGTGCCAATCCAATCGAGTTAATTATGCATGTGAGTTCTATGAGTTCTCATTTTGAACACATAAAAGGCAAAGCACCTTAATCAATGAAAAGTACATTGATAGGAAAGGGTGAGCTGCTTAACTACTTGGAAGACATGGTGGGCAGCTGTGCTACCATAAGGCAAGAAATCAAGATTAAGAAAGTTCGCTCCATATGAGTTTGAATTTGTCGTAAACTTGGTTTTAACAAATTCACATGGATAGGAACATATACACCGTTTAAATCTAAGTGTCATAAGATTTCCTCCTTCATGAAAATGATTGTGAGGAAATGCTTTCACTAAGAAAGATTTTAAGAAGATAGTGATTATAAAATTGCATTCTCGAATTCGATTATGGTTACGGTATCCCTTTCCATAATTCGAATTGTGAGGTTTGGCAATTAGTCTTAATTGTCTAGACACACATATGAACTATCGAAGGCAAAGGTGTATAAGTTCAAAAAGCCTTGATAAAAGATTATCAAAGCACTAAGTATTAGAAACATGAACTTAAGAAATTTAATAAGTATTGTTTTCTGAAAGTTAAGATGTTTATGAATACATATCGAAGCTAGTGGGATCATAAGTGTTATGTTTTATAATAATCATCATGATAGTGGGAGCATAAATGTTATGAATGTATGATTATTAAGGAAAGTATTGCAAGGTTAGCAATATTAATTATAGAAAACAAGAGTCATACTTTGCAAAGTTGTAAGACTTGAAAGGTTGTTTTGCTATAATTAAGGGAGAGAATATTATGCTTCATTTCAAATCTAAAGGATTAGGTTGAGAAATATTAATAAATTTAGTCAAAGGTACATAGTGTGTTCTTAAAATTTTGATTATGATTACGGCATCTCTCTTCACAATTCGAATTTTGAGAACATAGCAAATAAAACATTATGCGTCGTGTCCCATACGCTTCGGGTATAGGATCGATTGCAAATGCTTTAATGTTTGACCATTCTAAAATTTTCCAAATGTCGAGCGCATTTAGAGGGAAAAGGGACTAGAATTGGTTTTGACTAAAACAATTAAACAACTATCAAAGGACAACCCAAAGTTCGACGAGGATTGGTCGCTTGTGAGTAGTTGGAAGTATAGTATTGGAAAATATGGAAATGTTTCCATATTGGATGGACCGTATCAACATCATTACGAATAAATAAGATTCTATTAAGAATGAGTTGTCATATAGAACATATGGAAGTGTGTCCATATTGGGAATTGAATATTGAGAAATCTATGACTAGATTAGAAACTTCTATGCAAAAGGATGTTCAAAGAATGTACTTTGAGTGAGAGACATCACGTCTATGGAATTGTCTTGTAACAATCTCCGATAGAGGACTTTGTAATATCATTGGCAATAGTCTTTGTGACTTTGGTGCAGTGACATTACGAAAGGATAGTTGCATAGAATGTTAGAATCTAGCATATTCTATAAGTAACAAGAATTTGATATTCTTTAACTTATGAAAAACGGATTTGGAGTTGTGAAATGAGAAGGATTAGAAATGTGTTCAATGTGATCTATTTCACAAAGTAAGAACCATAGGTAAGCATTGTGTGCATGTTAGGAGCATGGGACAAGTGTTGGAATTCAAGTAAGAAGTTGATTACCCGAAACGACAAATAATGAGTATTTGATATGGTGATAAATAAAAGGTGTTTTATTTATACTCAAAGGTTTGAGGCCATATGGGATTAGTATTATTCTTGTGTTTCACTTTGCATGTTTTGACTTCCAGAATAATTGAGTTTATTAAGAATAATCGAATTATTCGAACGGGCCGCAGTCGTTCATATGTTGGAAGTAGATATGAATGAAGACTGTCGTGAATTGGTGTGTGGATTGTCTAAAGAGCATTAGACATAAGCAAATGTTTGCTGCAACGTTCATGAGTGCTTATGAATATGATTTGAGCATTGGATTAAACCCATGCTCACTTGGATCACTCCATGAATTGTATCACGAGTGATTGGTGAGACGATAACATCTTATATTCTTGAAACCGAGATGTGTAAGTTGTATCTTGCAAATCGGTTGCACATTGATAATATGTAAACGCACCAGTAACTTGGTGTTATAAAACATATTGTTGTGTGTGAATCGGTGCGTGAGTACAAGAAAACATTGTATCAAAGTTTATGCGTTCCTTTTATCCAAAGTAGGATAAAAGCGATATCTTTGGGCCCCTCGATGGTTTAGTGATGACAAACGTAAATGCTCGGCCGGGCTAGGGCTAATTTGATTTGTTCAATTAGTCAGTCTTCATAAATCGGAAATCGAGATATAGTACAAAGAGAATGATTTGAAATCATATCTTATATGATATCTAGAATGGAGGAATATATGATCCCTTATCTAAGGACACGCGTTTTTGATAGGATCAGAGTTGACAACGGCTTTGGAAAGCTAAGATTGCAGATCAGGATCTGAAGTCATACGCAGAATAGTTATTAGACTTATCCAAGTGGAAGACTGTTGGATTAGTGTCTAAGTCCATAACTATTTTGGTATGTACTTGACCCGATGGTGCATGGTCCTTTTGGGTTGCCTTCATCAAAGCAACTTGAATGGAGAAATAAATAAAGAGAGAGAAGTTATTATGATTTATTAATATTTTATAAGAATAATATATTAAAGGAGAAATCATATTTGTTTAATTAATATTGGTCAATAATTAATTAAGAATTAATTTTGTGATCAAGTGTAATTAATTAAACTAGAGGGGCTGAATTGTAATTATGTGATAGTCACAAAATAAGGTAAGAATTATCTTATTTATGTGGTGAACGAATTTGAGGTGTTAATCACTTAGAATTTGACTAGGATAAGGATTTCTAGGACTTATCTTATGGTTGCTTGGTGGATAAGCAACTAGATAAGGATAAGGACTAAAACCCTAATCTTTACACCTATATAAACCCCCTAAGGCATAGGAATTCGTCTAACCCTTCCCAAGAGGTCCTAAGGACGAATTCTAACCTCCCTCCTCTCTCTTTATACCTTCTCCACTTGCTTATGGTGTTTGTAAGCCATTAGAGGAGTGACACTTGTGACTCTCAGCTTTCCAAGGTCAATTCAAGGAGGAATTGGATTGTTATTGCTATATAACAATCAAGGTATGTTCTTAAACCTAATTATATGTTAATATTGATTCCATATGCTAGAATTAGGGTTTATAGTCTTGGATTCAAAGTATGTACAATAGAGAAACCTAGATCCAAGCATTAGGGTTTGTATGAGCACATAGGATGTCTTATGACCAAAACCCATCATCTTTCACTCGAGTTTTCAGCAGTCAACATTTCGAGGTGAGTTTCCTTCCAGTAGGAACGGGTCTAAGGCCACAATGTCGGCCCGTTTAGCTAGCAGTAGTTTCCGGACTTCGGTCTGATGCAGTAGTTAGTATGTTTGATGCCTTCGTGGCTCAAACAGGATTTATGTGTTATGTGTTTCGGGTCACGGTCCGATGCAGTATGCAGTATATGTGTGTTCATGTTAGTTGATATGTTTATGTTACGCTTTGTTCAGTTAGTTCTGGACTTCGGTCCGATGCAGTTAGTCCGGACTGCGGTCCGATGCAGGGGACAAGGTCCCAGTCAGTTTCCGAACTTCGGTCCGATGCAGGGGGCAAGGCCCCAGTTAGTCCGGGCTTCGGCCCGATGCAGTTTCCGGACTTCGGTCCAATGCAGGGGACATGGTCCTAGTTAGTCCGGGCTTCGGCTCGATGCAGTTTCCGGACTTTGGTCCGATGCAGTGGGCAAGGCCCAGTATGTGCTTTATATGTTGTATGGTATGTGGTAGTTTGGGGGAGCTCACTAAGCTTCATGCTTACGGTTTTCAGTTTTGGTTTCAGGTACTCAGTTTTCAAAAGAGGAGCTTGGAGAGGTTGCAGTGCACACACCATAGTCAGTTAGCATGGGGAATGTTTTACTCTGATAATGAGATTATGTTTTGAATTGAATACTCGAAAATTATGTTATGACTTATGATACGTTTTTATAAACATGGTTTAGTAACGTTTTAAAAGAAATTTTTAGTCGTGATTTTTAGGTCGTTACAATGAATCCTTCAAAAACCCACAAATATCCAAGGGTTTTTAGCCAAAGTTAACCAAAATAAAGAAACTAGCCACTCATGGCAACAAAATAACAATCACAAAAGTGTTTTTGCATCAAGAATCTACCAATTACTTAGAAAGATGAGAAAAAATGTATCTAAGCTCCAAAAATCGCCTCATCTGGTCTCTAATGGTGGAAAATCGAAGTGATTCCTAAAAGATCCAACCCCCCAAGGTAAATGGTGAGCAAAATGACCAAAATGCCCAAAACTGTGCAGTTGCGCGGGTACCCACGCAGGGTATGTGCGACTGAGACTCCACCCTCGTAAGTGTTGTTGGAATGCTATTGGCTCATTTTTCCTCTACTACCCAAGATTCCCTTGGTCCACTCCATACCTCACATGATTCAAATTAACCAATCATCTTCAAGCTTCAAATATAGATAGTCCAAACCCAAAATAAAAATCCATGACCCATCTTCACAGTCCCACTCCATCCAAGTCTTTAGCGTTTTAAGCCCAAATCTCCTTTAATGGATTCGTAAAGCCCAATAATGCCTCGAAATCACATAAAATCCATCTCCATGCTAATCCACAACCGCAACAAGCTCCAAAACCCTACAAAATACCTCATGCAAAATAGAAGGTACCCGACACGATCCATGATAAAGAAAATAAAGAATATACAATGCAATACTAATAAAAAGAGCTAAAAATACTAAAATAAACTAATAAAAATAAGGAAATAAAATAAGCTATCATCAAGCCAAAGAACTCATCGGAGGAAGCGTTACAAAGATGGATGAGGTTGTGTTGGGTGGTGAAGATAACTTGTTTCCTAAATTACGTATTGTCGTTGATTAGGGAGTGTGGAAATTGGAGTTCCACATGCAGTGTACGTCGGAGTTCTGCACGCAGTAAACATCGAAGTTCCACATGTCCGCCTTCGATCTGCCATAGCCTTTCCATCAAACAATTTATCATTTAGTAAATCTTGAAGTTCCACACGCAGTTGTGGAGGAGTTCGTCCTTTTGTGATTCCGGCAACACCGAGAGTCTAAAGTTGGAGATTTTCAAATTTCCATAATCGTTTAGCAAAAAAATTCGGGTTTTTAGATCTCAATGTGCGACTCCATTCTCCCTTGTTTTAATCGTTGACCACGACCTCATCATTATTAGGCTCTCTCGTCGAAATCCAATTACAAATCTAGAGACATGAGAGATAACAAAGTTATTTTTTACATAGTAGCTCATGGATCGAAAGTTTCAGGGTCGTCAGCGGGTTTTTTCGTCGGAGAAGTAGTGAGAGATGGAAGAGACTCGGTATCAGAGTAGAGAGAGGTACAGTAGTCCGTAATTTTTGTTTCAAGAGAGATGGGTTCGTAAGGAAACATGGGAAAGGGAAAGGTAAAGGGAATGGGGGGGGGGGGGGGGGGTGGTGGAGAGATTTGTTTTTTTTTTTCAATTTAAAAATGATAAATAAATAAAAGAAACTTAAAAAAGAAATTATTAAGGGTAAAATAGATTTTTATATCATTGTATTAAATAGACATCCAATACATAGAGGATTCAATCATTACATAAGTAATATAGTGAGAAGATCCACCTAATCTAATAGTAGCGATCTCAGTCTTTGAAAGATAAATAACTATCACGAACCACCTAGAAACCAAATAGACGTCCAACCTCAACAATATAGCTCAATCTCAACAAGTTTAACCAAAAGTTGAACTTGATAAAAAAAAAAAAAAAATCAACGGTGAACAGCCCTATGCATAGCGTACACTAAATGTCAAAACTGGTGTGAAATCACAATGCCACGCAGCATGTTACCTTTAGTTATGCATATTGTAACACTTTTCACAATAACCAACTTTTTAAGTGTTTAATGCCTTAATAAAATAGCCCCAACATTTGCATGTCCAAACACCAACATCTCTCGCTAAAGTAAAAATGGGACCAAAAAGTCACCAATTCCTTGCATAGCACAAAGTAGAATACCAAAATCCAATCTAAGTACCACAATGGGTCCAGAAGACCCCAAACCTCAAGCTTTGGAGTTGTCCAATATCCATCCAGGACCCAAACATGTTCTAAAACCTACATCTACAAAGAACTTGAACACTTATAAGCATAAGGAAAGGCCAGATCGTCAATAAATCAAACTTCCAAGCACCACCAAGATCTTTCTTCTTCTGCAAATAATTATATTTCACAATTTCATATACATGTGTTATGTATTGTATTTTAATAAGTCACGAGAACGGGATAACTCAGTTTTATTTTTGCTACAAAAAATACATATTTTTCAATGTGGTTCGGTTTTTGGGTTATTTAGTTTGCCCCATGGTTAAACCCTAGTAAGCATTATAAATTTATTTCCACAGTTCTATTTATTTGCTTGTTTCATTCACTAAGAATGAACTATTCTTTAAGAAAAGGGTCATAATGACCATACAAATAAAACTATGGATTATAACTAATCATAATGAATAGATATGAATTTGAATCATGAAAAGGTATATAATTGATCACTTGATTATCCGAACACCAACTTGATTAAACCTGGTTGGTAATTTAGGTAATTTAGGTTTATTCGGTTTGATTTTTGGTTGTCACAAAATCTTGACAAACACTTATAAAGGTACCAATAGTCCAATAATTCATATCACACAAATTATTGGAATATTTTAACGTGAAGAAAAAAGTCGAATGGCTACGGGATATGCCTCATAAAATCCATCCTCCAAATCTAAATAGATTTTCACCATCGCGTTTGGAATAATTTCCCTCCTCCCCTTTTCTTTTTTGCAGACGTATAAAATAAAAGTAATTAATTAAGAATCAAATGAATCAAATTGGTCGCACATTACCCAAAACTTAATAAATGCATATAACCTCTTCAATTGTTTTATAAAAAAAGTTATATTGTTATTATTATAGTTTTAATTGAGTCTATTTCATCTAAACTACAATTAGAGTATATACAAATTTGGTCTTTGTATTTTACTTAAAATCGCAACTTGGGACCAAATTTTAAAGATTGTCTTAATAGCATTCTAAGGTTTGCATTTGTTTGTGGATATCGTCTTTCAAAAATTTGCAGGTTTAGTCTAAAATTTGAAATTATTTATTTGAATTAGGGACCATAATCATCATAAAATACAAATTTAAGAATTACATTGGACGATTTGAAAATTTTGATCAAACTTATGATTATTGGTAAAGCATATCCTCCATTGTAATTTACTCTTAAAACAATAACTTTTTTTTTATATGTTATCTGACTCATTTGTATGTATAAATAAAAATTGGTTTTAGAATAGTTTAAAAAAAAACTGAGATGAAACTGGTTTGGAGCTAGATCGGACTGAAAAAAGATCAATATGAAAAAATACGGGACGGTTTTAAGACCGATCTTAAAAAACACTGGAAAGTTCCAAAACCGGTTTGAGACCGACCCGATACCGGTCTAAAAAAAGAACGAAGCCAAAATTTATATACATATCAGTTTTGTGATAATAATATTTTAAACAACTTTTCCCCTCCTTTCTTTTATTATATTTTAATGTATTATTTTTGTGTTAATCTAACATTTTGTTATCGGAAAAGCCTGAAATGGAAACCAAAAAACGAAACCGAACCTACGTACGCAAAGACCATGAGACCACTAATGGTGTAGGTTTTTCATTTAAAACTATTTCGATTTTTCACTTAGATTTGATCTTTCTCATTCACCCTTTTGTTTTCTGTAAAAGCATTTTTTTTTCATCTTCTACTCGATTTGGTTGAAAAGGTGGAATCCAAATAGCTTTAAATGGAGGACTTGGAAGATATGTCCATTTTGGTATAGATGCATTGGCCTTCTTTTTATTTCCAAATAAATTTATCTAATCATTTCACTAATCAAGTTCACTGCTCTAAAAAGAATTTAAATATTATTAAAATAAATGCATTTGATTTTTATGTGTCAATTTTATTTAATAAAAGTACAATATCATCTTAACAAACCAAAGAGCCAATTTCATGGCATTTTTTGTACAATTGATTCAACAAGAGAATATAAATAATGACAGGAATGGGAAAAAGACACTTTTTTTTTCAAAAGCATAAATGATTTTAGGCATATACTAATTCTTGGATGGTTTATTCCATCGTCCCAATTCTATATAAATGGAAATTAGACATGGTCAAACCAACCAACTCACAAGCTTAATCCAAAAAGTCAAAGAGATGATGGATCAATCATCAAGCGAAATCAGTTAAAGGACTACTTTCTATTGGCATATTTATTTAAAATATGTAATCCATGATTATTAGTCTTATTATGATATGCCAAAGGAGAGTTGCCCTGTAACTGTTTATTGCTTATATGTTATTATGTTACATACGACCGTTTTTTAGAAGGTAACCTTTTAAAGTATATTTATTTCTTTGTTTTTTTAGTTCATTTTTGATTTGTTATTCTTTGTTTTTTTTTAAGATGGACTGGATTCAAGCAATCCCAAGGTGGCATTTACTAAGCCCAGTTGCTAACGCTGTTTATTATTTATGAAGTATGATCAAAGAATTATCCTTACATTACTACTCAACATTTTCTGTTCAAAAGAGTAACAAGTTTAAATACGAATTTTACAAGTCGAAATGGCGATTCCAATTCATCCATCAAAATTGGGTTTGATTTAAGCTAGTTTTATTTTCACTTGTCATAGTTTTAAAATAAACAGATCAATTCTATGCAAAATTTTAAAATAGATAAAAAAAAAAAAGTTATTGACAAATCAACTAACCGGTTTTGATCCGTATTAGTTCAAAACTATTATTTTGAATGCATGCTATCAAGCGTTATTAAAAGTTAAAACAGTCTACATTTGGGTTTGATAGAAGAAACATTCGCAGGAAACCGTTTCCTTAGTTTTACGAAATATATTTTATTTTTTTGTATTTTTTTCTCATAATTTTCAATGCAACTACTTTAATCTTATCATTTGTACTTTTAAGCTGAGTGTGGAGAACATGTTATCACTCCCAAAATGTTCACCTCGTTAACATAGTTACATTTTTTTTGTTATAACACTCAACGTACAAATGGACAACATCAAATGACATGTGATAACACCTATCGTTTTTTATTTTTTATTTCTTTTTTATGTTTTTTATTTCTATTTTTATAATTTGTTTTATTTTTTTAACGTATGCCATAATATTTATAAAAAAACATATAAATTAATAAAAAAAAATAATTCAATTAAATACTAATTTAAACATACCATTTTAAAACTAAAAACGACATAAAAGAAAACATTGACCAAAAGCATACGATAGTCCTAATAATTTAAAAAACTTAAAAGCGATACACTAGTTGTCGTCCAAATATTTCCGCTCGATCTTTGCCTTCATTTTCCGGAGCAATTGCGTTTGTCTCGGCTTCTCGAGGAAGGAACTCCAAATGCTCACGTTGCAAGTCATATCTTTTAATTTTGTACGCCTCATATTGTGTAAAACTGAGAGAAGGGGATGTGTTTGTGTTTGGAGGAGTGTTGGAGTTTTGATCCATAATGATTGACTTTGAAATTGGTTGAGTTGTACGTAATAAGATGAAAGAAATAGGTTGAATGTGTTTGTAAAAATTGAAGTTATATGTGTAATTATATTGGAGCTAAAATGATTTTTTTTTCTACGTAACCGTTCCACAAATGTCAAAAAAGTGACTGTTCACTCGATGCAAGCCAACGTTTCCTCCCGTTGCCACCATAACGCCTAGTAACGTAACGGCCAAAAACGGGTATCGGGAGCAGTGTAGAAGGCGTTATAACGTCATTTTTTGGATGTCAACTTGGAATAACAGGGATGCCCGTTGCCCGTTCCTAGTCGTCTAACAAAAATAATCTCTTAAAATTTTCTAAACACTATTGAATGGGCTTTGTTAAACAATTTTTTTTCAAGAATCTTGTTAACCAAAAACCTATTGTGATAGAATATCAACAAAACCATAGATTATGCAAATATGTATGCGGTTTCGTCGAAAGGGTTGGGACTTGTGGAACGTCTGTGGTTTTTTGGTCTGTTAGCATATTATATGTATACCCTAAAAAGAATTCGATCACATTTTCACATTTAAATATACAAAAATTCCTTTTATATATATATATATATATATATATATATATATATATATATATATATATATATATATATATATGGTTAGGTTCATTTGAGACAACCTATATTTTGTAAGACCGTGAGACACATTTTTTTATTTTATTTATTTTTTTTTTAATTTTTTTTAGTTAATTCAAGTTCCGAAAATAATATTTAAATTTTTTTTGGATTTTTCCATTTATTTTGCATTTTAAAATTATTTTTTAGAATATGTACAGTGTAATATTCTATTAGAATATTTCACGTATTTTTCAAAAAAATGGAATTTATTTTTATTATTTTTTTTAGTTAATTCAAGTTCCGAAAATAATATTTAAAAAAAGAATTTTTAGATTTTTCCATTTATTCTGCATTTTAAAATTATTTTTTAGAATATATTAGTGTAATATTCTATTAGAATATTTCACGTATTTTTCAAAAAAAATGTAATTTATTTTTATTTTTTTTAGTTAATTCAATTTCCGAAAATAATATTTAAAAAAAGAATTTTTAGATTTTTCCATTTATTCTGCATTTTAAAATTATTTGTTAGAATATGTCAGTGTAATATTCTATTAGAATATTTCACGTATTTTTTTAAAAAAAACGGAAATTTTTTTTATTTATTTTTTATTTTTTTTATTTTTTTTAGTTAATTCAAGTTCCGAAAATAATATTTAAAAAAGAATTTTTGGATTTTTCCATTTATTTTGCATTTTAAAATTATTTTTAAATTTGGACTCACGGTCTCACAAAATTAGAATGGTCTCAAATGAACCTGAACCTATATATATATATATATATATATATATATATATATATATATATATATATATATATATATATATGGAGTAAAGTTTAAAAAAAATACAAGATTAATGACCGCACGAGACCGCACCCTGGGGTTGGTGTTTGTGGTTGACGTGGCACAATCGCGGTTAGGAACCGCACTCCATACCCATTAGCCTAAATATCTCTACCTCCCACTAAGGACTACATAGATTTAAAAAATTATTAACTCATATATATATATATATATATATATATATATATATATATATATATATATATATATATATATATTACCATTTTACACAATCTTTACGCAACCTTTATACAACTTTAACCAAAATCTTTACTCTTCTTCTTCAATTTTTTTGAAAATGTCATCTTCCAAACGACCCAGCAAAGAAAAAACACCAGTCATAAACACCAACATCTCAATACCTTCATTTGATCAACCGATTTTCTCACCTCCGTATTACCACAACGGCGGTATGCTTTCGTATTTTTCACAACGACCAGCGCAACCACTACCACAACCCGACACAGATTTTAATCTATTTAATTTTTTGTCTCAACCCGATTTTGTTCAGCAAACACAAACACAACCAGAAACGGTCGTCTCTGATTTCGAACCGGAATTCGTTACAGAAACTCAGTGTAACATCCCAAAAATAGGAGCCAAAAATTTCATTTTTAAAACATACAATTTGCAAAACATTAAAAATAAAACATTCACGGATCATGTCATTTCATAAAAGATGTTGCTTGTCTGGAAACCATTTCATAAAACATAATACTATCAGAGTACAAAACCCCAGGAGGATCCCATAGTGCGGAATACATAGCGTGTGTGTGATGTACCGCTACCGTGCCGGCTCCTTCCCCTTCGAAGAAGAGGTACCTGAAACCAAAACTGAAAACTGTAAGCACGAAGCTTAGTGAGTTCCCTCATCTTACCACATACCATACAATCACATATCATATACACTGCCAGGCAATTCTGGGGTGCCCGACCTACCCGGTACGGCCATTCTGGGGTGCCGACCTACCAGTGTCAAACCGTTCTGGGGTGCTGACTACCCATGTCAAGCCATTCTGGGGTGCTGACTACCCATCGGTCCTAACAACCGATCCTCGGGGACTATTTCACCCCTTACTGCTACTATCACATATATCATAACATAACATATTATCAGACATATATGGGGTGTCCGATCTACCCTTCGGTCCTAACGACCAAACTTGGGGACTATTCCCCTCCTACAACCACTATCACATATAACATAACATGCCAGTATATAAGCATATCATCACATACTGTCAGACGTATCTGGGGTGTCTGACTACCCTTCGATCCTAACAACCGAACTCTACTACTATCACATACAACATACCATGCTACCATATAACATATCAGGTAGTAGCAAACGTAGATGATATCACATAGACAATCATCTAACATATAACTCCTACTGGTGGGCCAGCATTGTGGCCGTAGACCCACCGCTACTGGAAGGTAACTCACCTCAAAGTAGCTGTTGATCTGCGTGGGAATTGACTGTCTTCTGCTGCTGCTGTCCCGGAAGTCCTCCGGCTAAAATCCCCACAAAACACTCAGTCAAATACTACTAACCGTCCTCAGGGTAAAATGACCATTTACCCCTGACCGAGCCAAGAGTCAAAGTCAAAGTCAACTTCCAGTTGACCCGACTCGCCGAGTTGGCCTGCCAACTCGCCGAGTCCCTATCCTTTTGTCTGATTATAACCCCGTCTCTACTCGTCGAGTTAGGCGTTGACTCGACGAGTTTTCCTTTTAATCTAAGGTCCAATAGTCCTTCATCCTACTCGCCGTGTTGTATGAACAACTCGCCGAGTTCATCTTCATCCGAAGAACATGCTATGCTGAGACTCGCCGAGTTGTATGAACAACTCGCCGAGTCTGTTCTTGAGGCAAGAAGATTGCCTTGGACTCGCCGAGTTAGGGCATTGACTCGCCGAGTTCCTTCATGGGCGAGTCTGGCTTCCGACTCACTGAGTCACACCCCACGACTCACTACTCCACTCCGCAAACACAAAAGGGGAAACTCAGGGACTCGCGACTCGACTCGCCGAGTCCGAAGAACGACTCGCCGAGTCTATCGCATGCAAACACTAAATATTCGATTTTGCTTGGATCCAGCTTATGCCATACATAGATCTGGGTTTCTAGGGCCTGGTTAACACGTAAAGTTTCCAACTTTACGTGTAAATAAACACCAATGAAGGTTTTAGGGCTCAAAATGCACTAAAAGAGTAGATCTAGGGCTTTCATGCAATATGGCTCCATAAAGGCAACAGATTTGAGCTTCTGGAGCTCAATCATGCCTAGATCTAAGGGTTAATCAACTTATTACAAACCCTAATTCATAATCAAGCTTGGAAAATGGCTCAAGAAGGAGTTTAATGGAGCTATAAAGGTCTACAAGCATGAAAACAGAGGGAAACTGAGTTATACCTCAAGGGAATCACTTGAAATAACACCAAGATGTCTGGTCTCCTTCTTCTCTTCTTGATCTACTCTTCTCTTCTCTCAAAATCTTCAAGAAACACACCAAAACACTTCAATCTCTCAATGAATAAGGGTTTGGACGATGTTGGGAGCTCTGAGGGTGAAGGGGGCGAGGTTGGGGCGCATAAGGTTGGTTTAAATAGGGTGCAAACCCTTGAAATTTAGGGTTTTATCAGACAGCGGGGACTCGCCGAGTCCAGAATGTGGACTCGCCGAGTCGCCAACTTAAGTGTGCTCCCAAACCCGTCTCTACTCGGCGAGTCGGGCCTACAACTCGCCGAGTCCAAGGCCAAAATGCAAAATACATAGATAAATTTTTACGTACCAAGAACCAGGTGCTACACTCAGCCCACTCGAGCAACAACTAAATGAAAAGAGAACGCAGAGGCTAGATGTTGGGAACCTCTGGAAGCATTAGTGTTGGCACAATCTTGGATCGATATTTCAGAAGATGCGACGGTTGGAAAAGACCAAAAGTATGACCGCTTTTGGATGCGCATTTTACATAGGTTCCATAAAGGAATGAACCGTGGAGAATATCATTCAAAACATCAAGTGTACTCTAAATGAGGGAAGATAAACAAGGAAATCATGTTGTTTAATGACTTGTGGAACAACATGAAACGTCAACGGAAAAGTGGAGAAAGCTATGAAGTGATTTTGAAGAAAGCGTTGAAAGTGTATCAAAAAGAAAATCTAAAGGCTTTCAAGTTTCTTGAAGTTTGGAATTTTGTGAAAGATAACAAGAAACGGAAAAGTAGCAAAACAATTGACGTGCATATGGACAGTGGTTCAAAACGCAACAGAACATCTGAGTCCGACCACACTACATCAGATGCTCGTGTTCAATTTAATCTGAATGAAGATGAACCTTTCCAGTTTCACCACCTTCCCGACCAATGGGAAGAGACAAAGCAAAAGGCAAAGGCAAATGCAAACGTCGGAATCAGATGACTTGAAAAAAATGGGGGTCGACATGAAGGGTATAAAAGACAGAATGGACAAGATTTTGCAACTTGCTTCTGTAAGAGAGCTTTAAAAACAAAAGGAGAGCGACATGCAAATACTAGCGACGGACACATCGAATATGATCGGTGCGGAGCTTGAAGTGGCTTTGGCAATGAAGGAGGAAGTGAAAAAACGCTACATAAATCGTGGCTAATTTCTATTTTTTTTTTCAAGTTTTTAATCGTTTGGTGTGTGTGTGTGTGTGTTTTTATTTTTTTTTATTTTTTTTAAGTTGTAGGTTTTATGTTTCTAATTTGCTTTTCTAATTTTTTAGGTTTTTTTAATTAATGTATGGTATTTGTATTTTTAATTAATGAAATATTATCTTTTTAAAATTATGTTTTTTATTTAAAAAAGAAGTTTTATTAAATTAAAATGGTTAAAAAAAACAAAAGAAAATAAAAATAAAATAAAAGTGTGGCACCACTCTCTTGGTGTGGCAAGAAACCACACTTATGTGGTAAAAAATGACGTGATGCTTATGTAGCGGGGGAGGGAATGCGGTTTCGGTGGCACCACTCCCTCTAGCTTTATGCTTTTATTTTTCTTTCAAAATATTATCTAATCTTCCAACAAATTATCGAGAAAATATGTATTTCAAGGTATAATATTATACGGCCAAATATTTTAATGTAACAATTCGAACGCTAGTATGTCTTTTTTGATGATTCAACTTTTATAAATCATACATACTTATTAAACTAACATTTTTTCTTGAATCTCATACAGTTGAAACCCCCATAAAAATTTGCCAACACCTCATGCATTTGAAACCTCCACACTCTTTCACCTTCAAAGTAATTAATCATACATAATCTCATTCCAAGAAAATCACACACTCTATAAGTTCAACACCTCAAGCTTTTCAAACCCCCACACCCTTTCACCTTCATTATATATGTAGTTATATTAGTACATTTTTCTTACAAAAAGTCGTCATTTGTTTGAAGATATTATGATTCAAAAGTTTTCATATAGTTGAAGCATTCACGATCCAAATATGATGATTTGAAGAAAATGGATTATGTCGCACTCGATGATAACTGTAATATGATTTTTTCTTTCAACCAAAACAAATGAAGCTTTTCTATTCTTTCTTTATATTTAATTTCTCATTTGACATTTGTATGTGATTTGTATGTATTACTTAATCTTGAATGTGACTCTCCAAATATCAATGTTTTGCTTGAAATATCTTTCTTATTCTCCTTTTTCAAGAAAAACATTTTCATTGAAGGTTAGTGAAGAATTGTCATCAAGTTTCTATGGTTGAATGATGTTCAATAAAGAAAGAAGATTCAAAAAACGAATATAGTTTTTTTTTTTTTGAGCAAAGTAGATGAATGTTAGTTTTTCTTTTGATTTAAATATATATTTATGTAACATTTTTATTTATATATTCAACCACCCAATGTTCTTATTTATAGTTTTTCTATTTTGATTATGTTTATTTTCTATTATTTTTTTGTTGGGTTATCCTACACAACATATTTACAAGACAATATTTAAAAGATAACATAATCTTTAACATTTGATATGTAATTATGATGACTTATCATGATATGTTCTTCATATGAAATTAATTTATCCATATTATTACGAAAAGAATTACATATGACATTTACGAAAATATATATTGTATGTGATTTGTTTAACATATATATGCACCTATGTATGTTATAAATTTATAATTAAATATATTTATGTTTAATAATTGAAGGGATTAAAATGATGCATCAAAACCAATTATTTAGACGAATATAATAATAATGATAATAATAATAATAATAATAATAATAATAATAATAATAATAAATACACATTTCTAAGTACTATATTCATTTGAAACTCACACTACAACTCAAAAGTTTTCTAATTTATATATATTTATCAATTACAACTCAATAGTTTTTAACTTATGATTATTAATTAGTAATCACTAATAACTTTTTATTTTCTTTTTTTATAAGGTTGTAAAGTTTTGCTCATTAAAAACATTAATGTATATGAAGAGGTTTGTGATTTAAATATGAAAAGTTAATATAAATGTTATAATAAATGTTTTAGTGTTTTTATGTTATTAAAAGTTGTAGTGTTTATTTTTCATATTTTTTTATTATTCGTTGTATATATATCTTTTTTAATACAAATGTTATAATAGGTGTTTTTGTATTTTTATGTTACTAAAAGTTGTAGTTCATATTTTTTATTATTCATTTGAAACCCACACTACAACTCAAGAGTTTTCTAATTTATGTATATTTATTAGTTACAACTCAATAGTTTTTAACTTATGGTTATTAATTAATAATCACTAATAACTTTTTATTTTTAATCAAATTAACTAAAAGGTGTCTGGAAACTATATTCTAACAATATATTTTTAATCTGCGTCGCGCAACGTGCAGGAATTCGTCTAGTTCACATATAGTTCAATACATAACTAAATAACATCGTCCAACCAAAAAATCACCCTTATAACCATCATATCATTATATTATTGGATTGTATTAAAAAGAGGCCAACAAGATAATCATCTGTAATAAATAAAGAACTTTTTGTTAAATGTCATGCTCTTATTGATTTGACCATATGTTATTTTGTGGTTATTTTCAATTAATTATTTTCCACATGACATTTTGTGGTATTTTTCATTTATTAATTTACACATAATATTTAAATGTAATAATTACAATAAATGTAATAATAATTGCATATCAATTTCATTAATTGACTTACTTTTAATTTCAAATTTTCTAAATTAAAGTTTCATTAGTTCCTTTTGTTTATTTATTTAAATTATTTGTTTAATTTAAATAAAAACAAACAATTTAATTTTAATAATTCAATATTTTTCTATTTTTTTCTTATAAATTCAAACTTCTCAAATATTTAGAATTTCAT
Organism: Lactuca serriola; assembly: GCF_051521515.1. Taxonomy (NCBI): domain Eukaryota; kingdom Viridiplantae; phylum Streptophyta; class Magnoliopsida; order Asterales; family Asteraceae; genus Lactuca; species Lactuca serriola. Next base: position 229,133,053 of record NC_136409.1, on the reverse strand, counting down.
ATTCTTTCTTTAAAATGAGCACATGTAATACATAAGTCTTATACCTAGTTATATAAGAAATGACATAATGGGGTTTCCAATCTCCATTCAGTTTCTTCATTACTCATCTTCGTTTCATTACCATCGTCCCCATCAATCAAAATTCATGCCCTAACTTTCCACCAGCCGTATTAATTTTCGGGTGTTGATCTCATTATGTTGGATAAAAACCACAAAGATATTAAGTATTTGACGACATCGATAATCCTAATCGTCTTCTAAACAACCCTACTCCATGAACCATATCAACATCTCATCTTCATAATCGTACAACAAAATCCATCATACAATTAACATAAACCATTCATCGTCTCTACCATCTTCAAACTTCTTGACAATATCCAAACTACAAGAACCTAAACTCCGATAAAATAACGTAGGCATTACTACCATTTGTTCCTTATTTTGCAGTCTAAAAGGCAAGAATCTAAACTCTAATAACGGGGTTAGTTTGGGTGGTAGTTGAAGGGCAATTAGGATATTTGGTAGGCTTATCCTACAAAAATTAATAGGGAGACCCTGTTTTATGCATGAAAATAAACATTGGTCACATAAATTCTCAAATTTATAAAAGAAACAAAATAAAAAAATGAACTAATCAGGCAAAATCCAACAGCCACCAAAAGCACGAGCTTGACAAATAAATGATTATCCACCAACCATTCTATCAATGTATAAAAATTGATATATTTTCTATTAATTCTAGACTCCTTGTACATGAGCCGAGAGGATCTAAACATGGCTTCACCAAGTTGATCTATTACTTATGAGATAAACCTCACTTCCATCAAATATTTATAAAAAAATTAAACATATTATTTTATGAACATAAAATCATGCCAATAGAGAATTCGAATTTGTAGCCAAAGATGGTGTAGTCAAAAGTAGAACATAAAATTACGTTTGGCAAACCGTTTTGACAAAAAACATATTATGTTAAATCGGCCCAGGTGGTACAACAAACAAAAAGGAAAGATCACAGATACTTCAGAGACCATTGACATATCGATTTAGTATTAGAAAAAAAATCAGTTTTTCAAGCCTTGCTACATCTTCAAGAGATTTGAGAACTAACTATGGAAGCTTGCATATAATACAATAATGTTATTAAAACATGAAGAATTTCATAAATGTTTCATCTCATAAAACTTTGAATCAATAAGATTCTAGTGAAAGACAAATCAAATATACTAATTAATTTGTAATCAAAGAAAGATAAACAATAGTTAACTTATAAAACAAGCTTCACCTTCCTCTAGTCAAGTCAACTGATGGGCAAAAAAGCTTTAGACCTTTTACCTGGCTAAGATAAGACGATGGGCAACAAAACTTTAGACCTTTTAAAGAAGTAAACATGTTTGAAAGTTGAAACATTTTGTAGCAAAATAAATAAGGATTAAACAAATATCATTGTTTTTAATGTGTTTTCGGTGATCTAACACGTTCATATGAACCTAAAAGTTAGAAATTGGATTCAATTACTTAACACATTCATACGAACCGAAAAACTGGAAATTAAATTCTTTAACTTCATAAATCCACATAATAATGTATGACTATAAAAAATTGAACACAAAAGCAGCAACTATATGACTCATAATAGGAATGCAAGACCATACCTTACTTTGTTAGGATCTCTGTTTGAACATGGCTTTTAGCCTATAACAATAGATCAAAAATATAGTTATTTTTCCCCCAAAAAAACATAATGGAAACGTTATCTATAGATTTTAGATGCGCAACAACAAATATATATTAATCACAATCCAATAACATATGTAACACCCAGAATTAGAAAAGGCTAAGAAAGGAAAGGAAAACCCTAAGTCAAAGGGGGTCAACTTGTCCAAGGAATGACTCAGCGAGTCGAAGCGGGTCCGTGTCGCAGATTAAGTGAACGACTCGACGAGTCGGCGAGTGGACTCGGCGAGTCTGGTCTGGGTTGGAAAATCCCTAATTTCGGGACTTGGTACCCTAATTAAGCATCTTATTCTCCTCCCTAGGGTTCATTATAGCCTCTATCGTCCAGAACCCCAAAACCCTAGCCACCCAACTTCATTCTTGAGCTTTTGGTGAAGATTAAGGTCCATTGGAGGGGATTTTGAAGGCTTGGAAGAAAGGAGCAAGGAAGGAAGTGTAGATCCAGCCTTCATATCGTTTTGGCAACTGTTAGAAGGTAAAAAGCCTGGACCTTGAGCTTTCAATTGATAGATCCCCTTTCTAGTTTTCTTTTGGTCATATTTGGATCATTTCCAAGGTTAATCCGAGTATTAAACCCTTGAGGATGGATTGGACAACAGATCTAGACACTCTTGAGCTTTAGGAGCTCAGAGTTGCTGGCTTTATCCAGCTAAGATTCCATTTCATGACCTAGGTTTTCTTTGAAGCTTGGATTAAGTGTTTTAGCCCCATAACACCTTACATGCACGTAAAGTTAGCAACTTTACATGCAATGCTAGCATAAGGAGTCCAGATCTATGAGTTTGAGGTGTTGGAATGGACTGGAATCGGCAAAATAGAGTTGTTATAAGATGGAATCGGCGAGTCAGTTCATGGACTCGACGAGTCGGGTTGCAAACCCAAACCCTTCTGTTTATGAGTCGGATCAGTGTGTGGGGTTTGAGAAGGACTCGACCAGTCTGTGTTCGTATTGGACATGAAGATCATGGTACTTGGCGAGTTCAAGGAGGAACTCGGGGGGTCCAAGGCAATCTCCTTAGCTTATGAAGATGGACTCGACAAGTTGTAGAACAACTCGACGAGTCGGTTGAAGATGATCCTGAATGTTTAGTTGAAGGAGAACCCGTCGAGTGGTTGCTAGACTCGACGAGTGGAGTCGAGGTTATTTTGAGATTTGAGGAGCATAGACTCGACGAGTTGGAAGAACAACTCGGCGAGTCGAGTCAACTGGAAATTGACTATGACCATTGACTTTGACCTTGAGAAGGACCTTGACCAAAGTTGACCTAGTTGACTTCTAGAGGACAGTTAGGCTAATTTTTATTATTTGGTATTGGTAGCTCGGGGAGCTAGAGGAGTAGTGGTTCAGAGAGTTGTTGGTTAGCAGCCAGAGGGTTATCAGCAGCTTCAGTAGTTTGAGGTGAGTTTTCCCTTTGTGTGAATGAGTCTACAGCCACACTGTCGGCCTATGTAGTTATGAGTAGGAAGACCCGGGGGTTGGCCCTAGGCACTATTTTCTAGTATGATGTTTAGGACCAAGGTCCAATGTCGGGCGGGTGCCTAAGGAATGGTTTGCATGATAGAGTATACTTGTTGTCTGTGTGATACTTATATGTGCCTTGTAGGGAGGTGAGTGTGGGCGAGGTCATGTATCTCACCATTAGTAGAGTATGGATGGGGTTCCACATTTCATTAGTAGCCGAGCAGGGGTGAGGCTCGGGTTAGGAAAGGAGTGAGTGTGGGCTGGGCCCGTATCTCACTATCAGCAGGAGTGTGGACGGGATTACATGACTCATTAGTAGCAGGACAGGGGCGGGGCCCAAGATAGGCGAGGCCTTAGTACAAGAATGTAGTATAGTAGTTATAGTTTATATGTTAAGCGATATGTTATATGTTTGTATATGTTTAGCTGGCGGGGCCTAAGAGAAACAGTTATGTACACCGAGCGGGGCTCGAAGCCAAGTGGGGCCTATTGTAGCGGGCGAGGCCCGAGGTAGAGGGTGAGGCCCAGTATTTGTAGTATGCGATTATGTGCATGGTATGTGGTAGGTTGGGGAACTCACTAAGCTTCGTGCTTACAGTTTTTAGTTTTGGTTTCCGGTACTTCCGGTAGCGGAGGGAAGAGCTCGGGGTGATCGCATGGCACACACCATTGTTTAGTCAGCCTGGGATGTTTTACTCTGATATTAAGAATATGTTTTGATTTAACACTCTGATTTTATGTTATAAATTATGTCATGGATTGATAAGTGTGGTTTAAGTAAAGTTCTAAAAATGAAATTTTTAGTCATGATTATGGGTTGTTACAACATAAACATGAGGGAGTTGGATACATGATGATGACGGAGTTAGATACTTGCTTCAATCCAAACAAAAATCTATATTCAAAACAAACCCACATAAACAACAAATTAATGTCTAAATTTATAAACTTACTGGGAAAAAATCTCATGATATGGTCGTTCGATTTGAATGCCATTAGAGGGCTGAAAAATTGGGCGGCACTATCCAATGAACGTATATTGACGATTGCAATGGTTGTTGGTATTGGTGGAGAAGAACCGGACTAATCCCCTACATTGAACCCTGGAAATCACTCTGATAATGAAATTAACCACCCCATCGACTCCCCTCGTCTGATTCTTCATCTTCTTGGAGTAGTAGCACCTCCAACAATCTTGTAACATCCCAAATTTTAGAAGTACGATTGAAGGGTCTAAAGTGTACATTGAGGAAGCTACTCGACGAGTAGGTACGATTACTTGTCGAGTCGGAGCGGGATTTGGTCCCGAGTTAAGTGACCAACTCGCCGAGTCGGCGGCTGGACTCGAAGAGTTGGTGCTAGGAAGAGAAAACCCTAATCTTAGGGTGTTCACCCTATTTAAAGGACTTAATGTCCTCCCATCCGCCTCCTTATTTCCCTTGAGATTCAGTGAACCCCAAAATCGCAAGAGATTCCATTGCTAAAGAGATTTGAGCTTTGGAGGAGGAATACTGAGAAGGGAGCTTGAAGACCAAGAGGCTAGCATCAAGGGATTGGTGTAGATCCAGAATCTACTCCATCTTGGGCACATTTTGGAGGTAACAAGCTGTTACCTTGACTCTTTTGCATCTAGATCTATTCTTGAATGAGATTTGGGGCCATTTTGGCAATTTAAGGATCTATTTCGGGTTAGGGGTCTAGATTTGAGGTTGCTACTTCAGATCTAGACTTGTCTTGGTCCAGAAACTCATAAAGTTTCAGCCCTTGGTTTGTTGGTGAAGCATCTTTGTCTTAAACCTTAGCCCTAGATTGATTTGGGCCTATAGCTCCTTGTTTTCACGTAAAGTTGGCAACTTTATGTAAGAGTCATGCCCTAGAAGAGTGGATCTATAGTTTGGAGCCCCTACATGGCTCAAAAAGGGTCTATATGGATGAAGGACTGAAGAGACTCGGTGAGTCACATGGGTGGACTCAGTAAGTCATATGATGATGAGCTTGGACTCGGCGAGTTGGAAGAAAAACTCGGCGAGTCTAATGAAGATTGTCGTGGACTCGGCGAGTCTGTTCTTGGACTCAGCGAGTCACAATGCAGAACCCCCAACATCTTCTGGTTAAGACTCAGAGCAGTGAGTTGAGTGGTAACTTAGTGAGTTGGTCAGGATAGGACTTGGAGATTGTTGAACTTGACGAGTCATGGGGTGACTCAGCGATTCGAGTCGTGATATGAGAGTTTTCTGAGTTTAAGAACTCGGTGAGTCAGTGGGTTGACTCGGTGAGTAGGGTCAATCAGGAAGGTTGACTTTAGCTAGGACTTTGACTTTGACCCGTTTGACCTTCAACGTTATTATGGTAATTTGGATATTTATGTCAATGGATCATTGATGTCTATAGGTGTTGGAGTTTGAGGCAGTGCTTTGGGATTGTGCTTTCGTGGTTCAGTTCGGCAGTTGCAGGTGAGTTATCCTCACTATACCCAAGGGTCTAAGGCACCAAGGTCGGCCCTTTGATTGTTATTTGAGATAGTTACTGATGTGGCATATTAGTTGGTATTTTGGTAGAAAGGATGATTATGTGTTGGTATTGATTATTGAGATCAGAATACTGGTAGATTAGATGTGGCTATGCTTAGTGACCTATAGTTGATCTGACTGTCTAAATGCTGGTAGGAGATTACCTGTTATATGTGTACATGTTTGAGCAGTAGTAGAGGGTATTCCATCCCGGTAGGATGATAGGGCCCTAGTATGTTGTTTCTGTAGACTGTTATGTGATTATCTGATAGGTGCACATGTTTGTTAGTAGGTGGGAATTCCAACCCGATGGTTGAGGGCCTGGGGTATTCCATCCTGATGGATGATTGGACCCATAGTAGTTAGAATAGATGTAGGAGTGTGGGCATTCCATCCCGACGGTTGTGGTCCAGGAGTATTCCATCCCGGTAGGATGAGTGGACTCATAGTATGTTGGCATTCCAACCTGATGGTTGAGGGCCTAAGGTATTCCATCCAGAAGGATGATTGGACCCATAGTAGCTATTGTAGGTATAGGGACGTAGGCATTCCAACCCGATGGTTGTGGGCCGGGAGTATTCCATTTGGTAGGATGATTGGACTCGTAGTATGTTGGCATTCCTGTTGGATTAGTGTCTAAGTCCATAACTATTTTGGTATGTACTTGACCCGATGGTGCATGGTCCTTTTGGGTTGCCTTCACCAAAGCAACTTGATAGGATGAATTATGGAGAGAAAGGATTAATTATGATTTATTAATATATTATGAGAATAATATATATTAAAGGAGAAATCATATTGGTTAATTAATATTAGTCAAGAATTAATAAGAATTAAGTTTGTGGCTAAAAGACATTAATTAAACTTAAGGGACTAGAACTGTCAATTGTGTGATAGTTGAATATTGAGTTAATGGACTCCATATTAAAGGGGTGGACGAATTCTATGGGGAAACCCATTAGAAATCGTCCTATGCCTTTAAGGAAGGAGTCCATGGGTTGCTTAGGGCCTAAGCATCCAAATTAGGGTTTCCTTGTTTGATAACTCTAATAGCCTCACTATTTAAAGAACCTTTAAGCCCCAAAAACGTGGTGAACTAGTTCTCTAGGGTTTCCACACGTTTTGGGCAGGCTCCTCTCTTCTTATTCTTCATCCTCTTGCTCTTAGTGTTTGTGAGCCATTAGAGGAGTGACATTTGTGACTCTAAGCTTTGTAAAGTCATTACAAGGAGGATTTGTGATTGTTATTGCTACATAACAATCAAGGTAAGATCTAAACCTATTTCTCATGTTAATATGATTGATTGTATGCTATAACTAGGGTTTAAAGTCTTGGATGAATTGCATGTACAATAGAGAAACCTAGATCAAAGCATTAGGGTTTGTATGAGCACATAGGATGTTCTTATGGCTAAAACCCATCAGTGGTATCAGAGCCTTGATTGGTTTCTATTGTATTGATGCCTTGCATGTTCATTCTTGTTGCAAAATCGAAATTTTGGCTTTCTGATTGCTGAACTCGGCGAGTTCCAATGTGGACTCGGCGAGTTCGAGCGTCAGAAGGAGGCAGTTTCGGGATTTCTTGTTGTTTTACTCAAAGATACTTGCCTTAACTGTTATGGGTTATTAACATTCGAATTTTAATCATATTTTGAGTGTATCATTGATTAAACAAAAGATAATTACCAATTGATTAGATAATAACTTCCTTATTTGATTAAAGTTTGATTATTTGTATTAATTGGGTAACTTATCTTGCAAGAAATTGATTTTAGGTCAAATTAGATAATAATTAGATTAATTGTTTAATTTAAGTTATTTGCTATTTGATCCTTGTTTTTTGAAAAGTTTCAAAAACTTGCCCTCAAGTTTTGGAATTTAAATTTTGATTAAAAGGTTTGATTTTGAAATATTTAAATTCTAAACCCTAATGTTTTTAAATGTTTCAAAACTTGCCCTCAAGTTTTGGAATTTAAAAGTTGATTAAAAGTTTCATTTAGGAATGTTAAATTCTAAAACCCTAGTATTGTTTTGAAAAGTTCAAATCACACCCTTATGGTTTTATTAATTAATTAAGGTGTATAATTAAAAGAGATTTAATAAATCCATATAGTTTTTGGTTTACAATTAAAAGTGTAATCTATTAAATTAGACCACATAGTATTTTCAAAGTATAAAATACACCCTATAATATATATAACATTAAAAGTCTAACATTATATATATGTATGAGTAAAAGTCAGTCTTACCGTTAGTAGGCCTCATTCACGAAGCTGGTCTATAAGGGGTGTTTAAGGAAATTGCCTATAAAATGGCTATTGAATGGGTATCCACTCTTACCCACCACACTCTTGACTAGTGGAGGGTCGTTAGCCGAACGGGTAGGATAGGACAGAAACCTTCCATTATAAGTATAATGAAGTACAAAAGTAACTAAATGCTTTTACAAATTCCCAATCTTAGTTACTTTAGGCAAAAGTGAATTGATGCAATTCCATGAAATTACACTTTGTGCCCTTGCGAAGACGTTAGTGGAGCGTGTGTAGTTAACCGGCACACTAAATGGTTCTAAGCAAAGGTAGCAAAGGGTGACTCAATGTTTATCATAGTTCGGTGGAGCGTGTGTGGTTAACCGGCACATCGTATAGGTGACTGTAACATGTGGGGGCACCATGTAAGTTTGCATGGTTATTCACACCCGCTTTGTGATCCTCGGTATCCCAGTCACAAACTAGAGGGGCATATCGAGATTTAAACATGCCATTGAAATGGTCAATGAATCTCAAAAGATCTACGAATTTTCAATAGATTTAAAACTTAACTTTTTTCTCGTTTTTCATAATGGAAATTAGTGAATCGTCATTCACTTACCTTCAAATGTTCTGCAATTTGGGTTACGACATCCCTCTCCCAAGTTGTAGAGTATTGTGTTGGATCCTAGCCTCAATGTTTCATTTGGGTGTCACATCGAGGATTCTAATCAACTAACTTGAATTTGTTTTCTCCCGTTTTGTAGATGTCAAAGTACGACATCTATGGTCTTCCCAAATCCCGTGGAACAAGCATTCCACATGAAGATGTTATTCAGTGATTCAATCGAGGAACAAGAGATCATGCTTCACTTCCTCCACCTCCTCCAATTATTCTCCCTAACCCACAAGATTGAAGAATTGAAAGGTTCAATGTCACTAAAGCCCTATTGGAAATGAAACATGAAGATGGTAAACCCGTGTGTGCCCACGTTCTACGAATGAAATCACACATCGATAGGTTGATAATGTTGGGTGCGTCATTCCTTGATAAGTTGGCTGTGGACTGGGTTCTGCAGTCACTCCCTGAATCATATAATGAGTTCAAAAGAAAGTATCATGTGATGGATCATGACACAAGCCTCATTGACTTAACTTACATGCTCATTGCTGCTGAATCAGAAATGATTTGGCAAGGAAATGGAGCATATTTGTTGGGAAAGTCAACAAACCATGTTTCCGAGGACGTTCTAGGAGAACCAACCTGCGTTTGCTGCCAAGAAAAAAGGCGTTGGATACAAGTCTGCCCCTAAAAGCCTGAAGAGTCAAGAAGATGGGAGAGTCAAAGAGTATGACTGTGCTTCAGGTAAAATCCACTATCTAACTCCATTAAGTTCCTATTCATTGTTTCTTAATACATAATGTGATAAGACTGCATTTGAATGTTTTGCAGGATCAGTGAAAAGAGAGGAAGCCTGATGGAAAAGCAAGATGAGTCTGATCACGAAGATATGGATGTCAATCACATGGATTCGAAGATTAGATTTTGAGCTTAGAAAGTTATGATAGAGTTGTTAGGAATATTTGATTACATAGTCTTTCAGTTGATTTTGCATTGTAAGGACAAATGTTTTTCGCTGCTTTTATGAATAAAATAAATTTTGTTTGACGTATTTATTTATTTCCTTGCAATGAAATCGATATAAAAAAATTGATGTTTGCATATTTCTGCAACGAATGGATGTGATTCTTATTTATGTTAATTGTGGAAAGGTCAAGAATTTACCAAATAGGGAAAGTTTCTCATCGCCCAAGTTTCAATTGGACAGAAACTTGGAATCATGCAACTTGGTTGCAAGATGAATGAGAAATTTCATATTTGGAAATTAGACTAATTCGCTGACAAAGTGTCAAGTGAAGGACTAGGAGATCGAGTACACAAAGTTGTGTGTTGATCAAGTCCACCACAAGAGTAACAAAGATATTCGTCATGATTTACTAAAGGTTTAGTAAATATGATTATACTTATAAGAGTAAGCGTAATTCTAAATTGATTGAAAAAGTTTAAATCAATAGCAAAACGAATAAGAAGAATCAAGTAGGTAGAAAGATAAAAGTTTCTCTATTCTAAGAAGAAGGGAGAGTACCTTTTATTATGTTTTATGATAGGTCTTAATGATTAAGAACCATATCACAATTGATCCTCTAAGTGAGTCTTAGTACAATTGTATGTCTGAGAAGAGAAATCAAGAATTGAAGAAATTGTTAAATCAAGAAGTCAATCATACTTCGTTCCAAAACAAGTCTTAAAGTTAAGATTGTGACATTGAGTGACAAGACTTAAGAAGGTTTATAACATTCATCAAATGTAGAATTTGGAAAAAAGTTTTCTTATTCTTGCACATTTGAAATTGGAAAGTTGTGATGTCTTGGATAAGACAAAGACCAACTAGGACCAATTTATGAAGTGTTTTGTCTTGATAAAAGCTACACTAACTCTTGAATATTTGTTTGTCAAGAAATGCTTATTGACAAGAGAATCTTATATGTCAAGGAGTCAGTGGGAGTCTTAATGGTCTTGAAAGGTTTCAAGAATAAATCAAAATAAACCTTATCGACCATCACTAGCACACGAGTTGAGGTTTACAACCTATCGTGTTGACATCATCTTGTTTTCTGTACCGTTCCAATTGAGTTAATTATGCATGTGAGCCCTATGAGTTCTCATTTGAATGCATAAAAGGCAAGGACCTTGATCAATGAAAAGTACATTGATAGGAAAGGGTGAGCTGCTTAACTACTTGGAAGACATGGTGGGCAGCCGTGTTACCATAAGGCAAGAAATCAAGATTGAGAAGGCTCGGTCCATATGAGTTTGAATTTGTCATAAACTTTGGTTTTAACAAATTCACATGGATAGGAGCACATACACCATTAAAATCGAAGTGTCATCAGATTTCCTCCTTCATTAAAATGACTGTGAGGAAATGCTTTCACTAAGAAAGATTTTAAGAAGATTGTGAAATTGTATTCTCGAATTCGATTATGGTTACGGTATCCCTTTCCATGATTCGAATTGTGAGATTTGGCAATTAGTCTGAATTGTTTAAGACACACATATGAGCTATCTAAGGCAAACGTGTATAAGTTTAAGAAGCCTTGATAAAAGATTATCAAAGCATTGAGTACTAGAAATATGAACTTAAAGAAATTCAATAGGCATTGTTTTTCTGAAAGTTAAGTTGTTTCTGAATACGTGTCAAAGCTAGTGGGAGCATAAGTGTCATGCTTATAATAATCATCGTAATAGTGGGAGCATAAATGTTATGATTGCATGATTAGTAAGGCAAGCATTGCATGTTAGCAATATTAATTATAGAAAACAAGAGTCATACTTTGCAAAGTTGCAAGGGTTGAATAGTTGTTTTTCTATAATTAAGGGAGAGAATATTATGCTTCATTTCAAAACTAAAGGCTTAGGTTATGGAATGTTAATAAACTTAGTCAAGGATACATAGTAAGTTCTTAAATTTCGATTATGATTATGACATTCCTCTTCATAATTCGAATCATAAGAACGTGGCACATAAGATATTATGGGAGAAGATTAATAAAGTATCAGATTTTTATGTAAGACATTATGCATTGTGTCTCATACGCTTCGGGTATAGGATAGATTGCAAATGCTATAATATTTGACCATTCTAAGATTTTTCCAAATTTCTAGCGCATTTAGAGAGAAAAAGGACTAGAATCGGTTTTGACTAAGATAATTAAACAACTATCAAAGGACGATCCAAAGCTTGCTAAGGATTGGTCGCTTATGAGTAGTTGGAAGTATGATATTGGATGGAGCATATCGACATTATTATGAATAGATAATATTCTATTAAGAATAAGTTGTCATATGGTAAGTATGGAAAGGTTTCCATATTGGGAGTTGGATATTAAGAATCTATGTCTAGATTAGAAACTTTTATGCAAGAAGGATGTTCAAAGGAATGTACTTTGAGTGAGAGACATCAAATCTATGGAATTGTCTTGTAACAATTTCCAATAGAGAGCTTTGTAATTCATTGGAAATAGTCATTGTGACCAGTGCAGTGACATTACAAAAGAATCATTGCATAAAATGTTAGAATCTAACATATTCTATAAGTGGCAAGAATTTGATATTATTATACTTATGATAAGGATTGGGAGTTGTGAAATGAGTATGATTGGAAATGTGCTCATTTGATCTATTTCACAAAGTAAGGATCATAGGTTAGCATTGTGTGCATGCTAAGAGCATGGGACAAGTGTAGTTATAATTCAAGTAAGAAGTTGATTACCTGAAACAACAAATAATGAGTAATCGATATGGTGATAAATAAAAGGTGTTTTATTTATACTTAAAGGTTTGAGGCCATATAGGATTAGTATTATTCTTGTGTTTTACTTTGCATGTTTTGACTTCCTGAATAATTTAATTGGTTCAGAACAATCAAATTATTCGAACGGACCACAGTCGTTCATATGTTGGAAGTAGATATGAATGAAGACTGTCATGAATTGGTGTGTAGATTGTCTAAAGAATGTTGGACATAAGCAAATGTTTGCTGCAACGTTCATGAGTGCTTATGAATATGATTTGAGCATTGGATTAAACCCACGCTCGCTTGGATCACTTCATGAATTTTATCACGAGTGATTGGTGAGACGATAACATCTTATATTCTTGAAACCGAGATGTGTGAGTTGTATCTTGCGAGTCGGTTGCACATTGATAATATGTAAACACACTAGTAACTTGGTGTTATAAAACATATTGTTGTGTGTAATTCGGTGAGTGAGTGCAAGCGAGCATTGAGTCAAAGTTTATCCGTTCCTTTTATCCAAAGTAGGATAAAAGCGATATCTTTGGGCCCTCGATGATTTAGTGATGGCACCTAAGTGCTTGGCCAAGCCGGGACTAAATTGATGGTTCAATTGTAGTCTGTTGTCAGTCGTCATAAATCGGAAGTCGGGAAATAGTATAGAGGGAATGATTAAGTTCATGTCTCATATCTATATGATATCTAGAATGGAGGAATATATGATCCCTTATCTAAAGGACACGCGCATCTGATAAGATCAGAGTTGACAGCGGCTTTGGAAAGCTACGATTGCAGATCAGGATCTGAAGTCATACGCAGAATAGTTATTAGACTTATCCAAGTGGGAGACTGTTGGATTAGTGTCTAAGTCTATAACTATTTTGGTATGTACTTGACCCGATGGTGCATGGTCCTTTTGGGTTGCCTTCACCAAAGCAACTTGATAGGATGAATTATGGAGAGAAAGGATTAATTATGATTTATTAATATATTATGAGAATAATATATTAAAGGAGAAATCATATTGGTTAATTAATATTAGTCAAGAATTAATAAGAATTAAGTTTGTGGCTAAAAGACAGTAATTAAACTTAAGGGACTAGAACTGTCAATTGTGTGATAGTTGAATATTGAGCTAATGGACTCCATATTAAAGGGGTGGACGAATTCTATGGGGAAACCCATTAGAAATCGTCCTAGGCCTTTAAGGAAGGAGTCCATGGGTTGCTTAGGGCCTAAGCATCCAAATTAGGGTTTCCTTGTTTGATAACCTAATAGCCTCACTATTTAAAGAACCCTTAAGCCCCAAAAATGTGGTGAACTAGTTCTCTAGGGTTTCCACACGTTTTGGGCAGGCTCCTTTCTTCTTATTCTTCATCCTCTTGCTCTTGGTGTTTGTGAGCCATTAGAGGAGTGACATTTGTGACTCTAAGCTTTCTAAAGTCATTACAAGGAGGATTTATGATTGTTATTGCTACATAACAATCAAGGTAAGATCTAAACCTATTTCTCATGTTAATATGATTGATTGTATGCTAGAACTAGGGTTTAAAGTCTTGGATGAATTGCATGTACAATAGAGAAACCTAGATCCAAGCATTAGGGTTTGTATGAGCTCATAGGATGTTCTTATTGCTAAAACCCATCAATTCCAACCCGATGGTTGAGGGTCAGGGGCATTCCAACCCGATGGTTGAGGGCCTAGGGTATTCCAACCGGATGGTTGATTAGACCCATAGTATGATGTTCATTGTTGTATGTGTATGGTTATGTGTGTATGAGTATTGTGGGGGAACTCACTAAGCTTTCGGGCTTACAGTTTCAGTTTATTGTTTCAGATACATCAGGAGATCGTGGCAAGGCAAAGGTGTGATCGTACCGCTCTTCATATTTCATGATTTTGTGAGTTGGTTCTAGGGATACTCTGATGTTTAAACTATTTTGAAAACAAGTTGTAATAACTTAATGGTTTTTAAATGGATTAAAATGTTTTAAATTGGCAGAAATTTTATGAGTGTTACAAATCTAGTGATAGCAGCAACATTAAAAAAACAAAAAAAAAATCTTGGGCGATTTTAAGGGATAGCGCTTGCTTATAGCTAGTTCCGTCGGGACGATTTTGTTGAATTAGTGGAGCACATCATCATAGATTGGAGGGTGTAAAGTTCATAAGCAAGATCAGATATAGGGGAAGGCGGACGAGAGTTGAGAGATATCTGCAGAGATCGAGGAAAAATGAGGATTCAACATTGAATGTAACTATAACTCTTAAAATTTTGGTATGAATTGGTCAAAATAAACTATTTTCAATCAAACTCCTAATTCTTATCTTGACTTTTTCAAATGTTGACCTGATTTTATTTCACAACATAAAGTCATTGTACATGATGTAGTAATGGCTTGTGTGTGTGTGTCTATATATATATATATATATATATATATATATATATATATATATATATATCTTATACTTCTTATACTATATTATAAAACATATTAGTCATATCTCTTGAATTTTAAGAGACAAAATTATAAAACTTTTTGTACAAATCAACTATACATAAATAAATCATTAATATTTGCTAAAATTTGAAAACTTAAATTAAGGAATGTTACTAAAAAATATAATTTTGAGCAAAATGACAATTTTAAAAAATTAAATTCATGTACATAAATTAATTCAGATTTCTTAAACTAAACATCGATATTAATTAATTTACATAAAATGTATAATAAGACAATATAAATATAAGGCCTAAACATAAATATTTTATTTAAATTTGTAATTTTTTTATTACATAACAATTAACAATAAAATCTAATAATTTTTTTCACGTAAGAAAACTATTCGCCTAAACATACATATGTGTACATTTGTATTTTTCAAAATATGCGTATATTGACATCTACGGGTTTTGTTTTTTTTCTTTATCCTTTTTATTTTGTGTTCTTTCGAGCTTTTTACTATATGAATGGCTTAGACTAAGGTTGTGTTTGTTTTGTTAAAAAATCCTCTTCTAACCTCTTAGTGCTGTGCGGCGCAACACTTTTAAATTCGCAGCAGTTTGATTTTTAGAAGGCTTCGGGCTCAAAAACCTCTTCCCCACGCAGCATTGGGCTTGCCTCTTCTCACCACTTCTAAACCTAATAACAAAAAAAAAAAAGACACGGACAAAAGCATAGCCGCAACTCCTTTGTTCTCTCTTGGCGTTGAATCTGTTGAAGACCGGAAGAAATCTCGCTGCCGGTCACCGCTCGCTGCTGCTGCTCGCCGCCTACTGCTGCTGGTGGTAGCCGATTTCACTGCCCCATCCTCCATCTGCCTTCGTCTTCAACATCACATCACACAGGTTTGTTTTTTTTTCCTGGTTTCTTAATTGACTACCTAAATATAAAGAATTTGTGAAATAAGCTTTGAAAGTGTGAAATAAAATTGAAGCTGTGAAATAAGATTGAAGAGAGAAGCTGTGAAATAAGCTTTAAAACTGTGAAATAACTTTGAAACTTTGAATTATTTATTTTTCTGAACCTTTGAAACTGTAAAATAAGATTGAAGAAAAAGATGATAATCTCATGATTTTAATGGTTTCATAAGGGCATAATTGGCTTTTTTTTAACAGATCCACCATAGAGAGAAGTTTGTGTTTTGTCATAATTCTAGCAGTTAGAGATATTGCAGCCATAAATTGAGTTAAAATTCTGCTTTAGCGCTTTGTTATAATTCTAGGAGTTTGTGTTTTGTTCTTTAATTAGAGCCATGATTTATGTTTAGGTTCATGAATTTTTGTGTTGAATTGTTATGAATGTTGGGTAAAATCATAATCCTTGCTGAAATCATATACTTATATGCTGAAATCATAAACTCGTATACTAGTTTATATGCTGAAATCATTAGCTCAAATGGTTTTTTTAAACTTATTTGTTGAATTGTTATCACTTGTATTTCTTGAATGGAGATCAAGTTTATGCTTATTTGCAAGTTTGTGCTTAAATTGTTGAATATGCTAAACGTATTTGTTGATTATGTTGAAATATGATTAATCTTTTTTGCTAAAGTATGTATTCTATATTTTTTTTTGTTATTAGCAATGGGAGATAAACATACATGGACCAATGAGCAAACAAAATGCTTATTGCTCACTTGTATTGAAGAAGTACAAACCGTGGGTAGAAAAGGTTTGAGTTTGCACAAACAATCATGGCACAAGTTAGGAACAACCATTAAGGAAAAGTATGGTGTGGATTTGAGTCAACGACAATTAAAAAACGCCTATGATAACCTTAAAGCCAAATACACAGGATGGTTATACTTAAAAAACAAAACTGGAAACCTTTACAATCCACAAACAAATACTTTTAATTTAACAAATGAGGAGTGGGAGGACTTTAAAAAGGTATATATACACACACATATTTATATGTATTTTGTTTATATAGTTGCCAATTCTTATATTACTTTTGTTACATTGATTGCGTTTAGGGACATCCGAAAGCCGCTTCTTTGAAAACCGTCCCATTATTGTTTCCAGAGCTTTGTGCAGAACTCTTTGATGGAAACAGTGCATCTGGTAATCTCAGTTATGCCACATCCCAAACACCATCGGGACATGGATCATCTTCTTTCCATGTCACACCACTACATCTTATGGACGCCCCTTCTATTAACATAGATGAGGATGATTTCTTTTCCGATCATACTAGTGAGCATTTTACTCAGCCTTCACCTTCTGCTGATTCACCTTCTGCTACTTCACCTTCTGGTAACCCCAACAAAAGGGCTAAACCCTCAACTTCTAGACCTCGAGCTCCTAGTGCCTCACCTGATCCACCTTCTTCTGCCTCGCCTAAAGCTTCTATTACTGCTGATGATTTAGCATTGGATATGCAAAAAGCTCTACACCATTTGACTCAAGGGCCAACAATTCCCCAATGTTTAGAGAAGCTTGAGTTGCTCGAGTTAGACCCAATAGACCCTCTACGATTTGCTGCGTATCACATTTTTGGAGGGACCATGAATATGAGAGAGATGTGGGTAAATTTGCCTAATGATCCACAAATATTAAGAGGATGGATCGAGATGACTGCTACAAGTTTGGGAGTTTTAAAGGATGGAAAGATCGTTCGCTAACTTTATATGTTTGAGTTGTTTAGGTTTTAATTGCATGTTTTGGAACTATATGGTTATGTTTTTTGGTTATTTTCTACTTGAATGTTATTTTTAGTATTTGGTACTTGAGATTTATGTTATGTTATTTGGTACTTGAAATTTATGTTATGTTTTTTGGTACTTGAAATTTATGTTATGTTTTTTGGCACTTGAAATTTATTTTATATTTTTTTGTACTTGAGATTTATGTTATGTTTTTATCTTAGGTTATGTTATGTTTTGTTGATTAATAGGTTTGTAATGGATCACGACAAAAAGATACTACTCATAATTCTTATGTACTTGTACGTCCGCTACTTTTGGAAGAGATGTGTCAAACGAGTGCGGGACAACGATTCGGAATGACGGGACATGAATTTACGTTAGAGTTACTTCACGGTAATCCTCTACAATGTCTTGAAGTGCTACGTATGTCCCGTGAATCATTTGTTCGGCTATGTGCTCATTTTAGAGTAAACTACGCGTTAAAGGATAGCAAACATGTGTCAGTTGAGGAGAAGATGACTATGTTTTTGATGATGATCGGTCATAACCAACGTTATGTGATTATCAAGCAGAGATTTCAACACTCAAAGCAAACAATTCATAAGTTTTTTCATGAAGTGTTGGACAAAATGTTGCTTTTCGCACATGACATTATAGTACCAACTTCTTTTAATCCGAATCCAAACATTCCGGGACATAATAGGAGGCTACGACGAGTGTTCAAGGGAGCAGTTGGTGCACTTGATGGCACTTTGATACATGTTGTTGTCCCTGCAAACAAACGGGATTTATATAGAAGTAGGGGAAAAGACGATTGTTACCAAAACGTATTGGCAATATGTGACTTCAACATGATGTTTACGTTTGTTGTGGCCGGTTGGGAAGGGATAGCACATGATTCTAGAATTTTATCAGAAGCATTAGCAAATCCACATGCACCATTCCCGCTCCCACCACCAGGTAAATTTATGGTTATTTAAATAGTTTTATCTTAGCTTGAAAAATAAATGACTTTTTTTTTTTGCTTTTTTACAGATAAATATTATCTTTGTGATGCCACCTATGCAAACATTCGAGGTTTTATGGCACCGTACCGTAATGTAAGGTATTGGCTTGGAGATTTATGTCGAAGACGTGCATTAACGAATAAAGAAAAATTTAACCATACACACGCAAAACTTCGGAATGTCATTGAGCGGGCTTTTGGTGTCTTGAAAGCACGATTCCCTATATTGAAGAGGATGACACCATTCTCGTTGGTTACACAACGAAACATTACCCTAGCATGTTTTGCGCTTTATAATTTTATAAGAAGAGAGGGACTACGTGATGAGTTTTTTGCACGATATGATGAACCAAATGTCTCGGTTCGGAATAACAATGCAGTCGTTGATAATGATGAAGATGAGATTCCAACACATGGTATTGCAGTGGACCGTGAATATATGACCCAGTTACGGGATGAAATTGCCGAACAATTGATGCAAAATATGGAATGAAAATTATTAAAGTTTGGTTCTATGAATTTTATTTAAAAATGTTATTATAAGACTAATTTGGTTGTTTGAATTTTATTTCAATGTTTTAAAACTACTATTATTAAATTTTTGGTATTAAAAAACTATCTTCGGTTTATTAAATTACTTTATTTTAAATTTTTTAATATCTGCAGCAGTCTGTAGATGTTAAAAAAACAAACATGCTTCTCATTACAGTCTGCAACACTTTGATCCACCTCTTCTGTTGTAGAGGGCCGCAGAGGTGGTCCGCAGACTTCAGACAGTTTCACTTCGGAAAAACAAACAACACCTAAACCTTTAGAGTTGTGTGGTGATGTTGGTTTTGAAAATTTGTGGCCGAAAAAGTTACCAAGTTTTTACACAAATATTGGTTCTCACATAACAAAGGAAACAAAGAAGTTACTCGCAAAAGTCATATTATTTACTACTAAACCAACAACCCATCAGTTAGAGAACATATTTTTTTCTAAAAATATATATAATAAAGTTATAGAATGATGGCGAAAAAGGGACGCAGAGCCCTAGGAATTGAGATCGAGTTGGAAAAGACTTTTATGTGTTATTGTATAGAACATAGTATAGAGACCATTATGCATGACTAACAATTCTAATGAGACCAAGAACAAGATTACATATATTAGACAAGTATCCAAAGATATATAATCCCCAAACCCTTAAATAGATAAAAATAATTATCGTTGCGACTCTTTGCAGATAATAAATTAGGTTTGGGCCGTTAGCTATCATAAATCATATTTTCGAAAGATCATTAGTACTCACTAAAATTTATCCGTTTGCTTTATGTCATACCAAGTATTCTCATGAAGTTGTATTTAAAATTTCACGAATATTATCATCACTTGGTGAAGTTAAAAAAAAAAAAAAATTTGATTTTGTGGTAGCATACTACCTCAACATATTCTGTTTTAGTGTATAACTTTTTGTAAACGGTTACCAACTTACCATCACATGTTTAAAAAGTTAAAAGTTTAGGAAGATCCAAGCTGCTCAAAGTCTAGTTGTGAAGTTGTCTACCGATTAAACCACGAAAGCAAACATGTATGATATCCCGACACGTGTCACAATCTGCAGGGCATCCTATCCCTGGTTTAATCTGAACCGTTGACTTACGGTGTAGAAACTAGCATTAGGCAGGGGTCCAGTTCACAAAGATAAGAGGTTTGGTACATAAATAAATGTGTTTTAGTTTAATTAATTAATAATAAATTAGTTTTCTTTTATTTTTAGCATCAACTTAATTCATTTCTGTTACAAGTTCTCTTTTAAGTTTTAACTTCATCCATGGACCATGGTTACGATTTAGATTGAAAACTAGTTAACCAAATTCCTCTGTTTTTCGTCTACTAAATCTCACCACACTTTTGTGCTTTCCTCACTGGAATTCATTTCTCATAAAACATGGCGACGTTTGATAAGGAGAATATGGAATCCGAAGAGGAAGATGTTAAAGTTTTATCAAAATCTGATCCCTTGCTCGGGGATCCACCGGTGTACACCATAACGCCAATCCCACAACGTCCGCCGCCGCTGATGGAAGTTACAGTGTTCAAGGAGGAGCCAACGGAAAACGATTCAAAAGGTTCGACACCGGTGTCAAAACAAATGTTGGTGGCGCAACCACGGAGGGCTTCTAAAGACCGCCACACGAAGGTGGAGGGCCGTGGCAGGAGAATCCGCATGCCAGCGGTGTGCGCTGCTAGAATCTTCCAGTTAACTCGGGAACTCGGTCACAAGTCAGACGGCGAGACGATTCGGTGGTTGTTGGAGCACGCGGAGGCGGCTATCATTGAAGCCACCGGAACGGGGACTGTTCCCGCAATTGCCGTTAATGTTAACGGGACGTTGAAAATTCCGACGACATCAAGTAACGGCAAGGAATGGGAAGATGGTAGGAAAAGACGGAAAAGAGGCAGCGAGTTTTATGACGTGAATGATTCATCGTCATCCAATTTCGCCCCTGTGGCCCCGGTTGCCCCACAAGGACTTGTCCCCTTATGGACCAACGCCGGTATGCACGGCGGAGCTTTCTTCATGATCCCACAAAGCCTTCCCGGCGGAGGCGGAGCATCCTCTGCCCAGTTGTGGGCCATACCCACCGGTTTTAACATCGGAGCAAGTGTCATTCCCAGTTATGTGTCAGCAAACCAAGCAGGCGGTGGTGGAGGTGGAGGTGGAGGTGGAGTTGAAACGCCGTCAGAATCCGTATCAAACAATAGTGAGAGTGAAGATAAATCTGGGAAAGTTTTGACGAAATTGGCTCCGAGTTCAAGTTCAGTTAATCCAAGTCAGATGATTAGGAATTTGTCTTTGAAGATTTACGAGAAAAGAGAGCTTCAATTGATGGTTGGTTCGTCAAATCCATCTTCTTGATCGAATTCTTTATCAATAATCATTTTTAGATTCTGAGTTGAATTAGAAGCAGAAAATGTTTTGATGTATTGTGTTTATTATTATATATATATATATATATATATATATATATATATATATATATATATATATATATATATATATATATATATATATATTTTGAATAAGGTAAAGGGGGTTGGGTGGGAGTTTAGAATCCTAGTGGCAGTGGGTCCCTGTGTTGGGTTGTGTGGTCCATGAGATGTCGCGTGCATAAGTGGGGTTTGGAGACATGGTCATGGACCCTATTTTATCCTTTTGGTTATGGGGCATTGGGGGCTGCCATCAATACCTCCAACAGATGACACGTGTCGTAGAATAAAAATAAAAACATTGTTGATTTATTAACAAGCAAATAAAGTAAAATGGTACTTCTTGTTCTTGTTGTTGTGAATTTTAAATCACATCTAAAATTTCCACCATACGATTTCGGAGTTCCCATATAAAATTACAATGTAGTGTATTAATTACTATGACAATATTGAAAAGGTCCATAGAAAATAATAAACGGGTCTATAAATTTGAGTCCCGTGGTAGTATGTGTAATGTTGAATATGTTTTGACAAAAATAATTATAAAACTTTCTTTTAGTTTTCAACAAATAATATTAAAAGAAATATAAAGGATTCTTTCGAATTATAATTTCATATAAAAAATATGTTTTATATACCATTTAAAAATACCTCTAAAAGTTTATGCATAATGGATAGAAGTTATAAAATATGAAATAGGTTTAGGTTTTACATATAGTAATATATATAATAGAACCAGCCATGAAGTTTCCAGATTCAAAATCCGGCCCAAGTGTTGTTTGCAAGAATAGGATGGGACCAAAATTGAAATAGCTACTTTATGGATCTGGAGTGGGCTTTGAAGGTTTACAAATACTCTTTTATATATGTGTCTGATTTTTTGAAAAGGATTTTTTCACCGGGGCATATAGCCTGATATATGTTTAAAAAGTTTGTTAGCTTTTTTTAGAAAACAAGAAATAAAAGCATATTTTTGTTTCTTTTTATAGAAAATGTAAAAATAGCTTCTAACGTTGCAAAACAATTTTAACTCTTAACATTCAAAGTTTATCTTCTTTTTTTATTTTCTTTTGTTTAATTTTTCCGATTTGGGTTTTTTTTTCTTGTTTTTTTTTTTGTTTGTTTTTTCCCATTTGTTTTGTTTTAGATTGTCTCTTGTTCTTGGTTGATTTTGTTTTGAAATTGAATATGATTCTTATTGATTTTTGGAATCTAATGGTTTTCAAGAATGATAATGATTATGGTGCTAATGACTTGGTAAGATTGTTGACAGATGATGATTTCATTTTAATTTAGATGACAAAAAATAAATTTGAACTTACAAATTTTAAAAAACAAACATTCTATTTATACAAACTGCAGACTACTGGTCTATATATCTTCTATAAACATGTAAAAAAAATTGATTTTTAAAAAACATACACCACCTAAATCTATATGTTATGAAGAACTAAGGAAGGAGACAAGTATTGTTTGTAAACACAATAAATGAAACAGACACTTCAAACAAATGAATGTTGCAGAAAATGACAATATTCATATCAATTATCAACAATCATGTTATACAAACTATCAATTATCACACATGCTTCTCCAAAGTGTTTTTAAGTAATAAGTCATCATGCAAAAACAACATCAGATCTCAAAACATACTTCACTCCTTTTGTAACATTTCTTGCTTCATGCAACATACACCTGGCTCCATGGATATGAAACAGTGCCATTCCTTCAGTGGGACTTACCTAAAAGTAAAACACACACACACAACACAATTAATCACAATTCACAAGGATGCAATTTTTGTACAAAAGATATAAGAAGCAAAACTAACCTCTGCTACAAGGCTATTTCGTGGACCATAAAACACAGTTTCACCACCAACTAGAGGTTCAGAGACTTCATGTGATTGTGATTGTGAATTGTTCACATCAGATTTAAGTTTGGACTCAATATCACCACTGAGATATATCAGCAAAGTATAATGAGTGCATTTTCCTTCTCCAAGATCAACACTTTCATCAATATGTCGACCAAAACGTTGACCACTCTTGTACCTGAGTCAACATATAGCATAATTAGCATTACATAATAACACATAATGATGAATGAAACAACTATCTTGCTAAACCAACAACCATGGTGATAAGTTTGAACAAACCTGTAAAGTCTAATATTTGGGTTTAATCCAACAGCAGCTTTTCCCCGGATAGTAATATCAGAAAAGTGTTTGCTAAGACCAGATTCCCATAGTGTATCAGCAAGAACAGGATCATTTACAGCAATACGATCATTGTCTCTGTAAGCTTCACCTTTTGTTGGTCCAAGACTTCCTTGGTGGACAAACCCAATTGCTTCTGCTGTTTTTACAAATGCTTTTGATTCAGCAGCTGTTAAGAAATTCTGCACCTGAGAATCTTAAACAAAACAGGAACCACTTAGAGCATACAATATCCAGGAGGTTTTACAACTATCCCTAACTTTAATTATGATTCTGCAGTGATCACTTTATTAATGGACATCCAAGTACACCATCAATTAGATCGTATGATATTTGCTGCATCTAATACTCGTCAGCGCAATTAAAGCCCTAAAATGAAGTACTTTAAGTTCATAACTTCAATTTGGCTCATGTCGATAGCAGATTTCAATAGACGTTTAATATGTTGATGTGGTCTGAGAAGAACTGGTTACTCTTATACCGATGAGTTACAAAGCTTGTGAAGATTCGACTAAAATAACAAGTACGGAGGATCCAGAAGTGTCTAAAATGATATTAGTTTTTTAGACGAAAAACACAAATTGAAACTTAATTGCATCGCACACTAATCAGATCAAACCAATATAAATGAGAAAAAAAGATAAAGTTAAACTGACTATAAACACAGAAATTGGTTGGGGAAGAAATACATAGGTAACATACAGTAAATAGATCGTAATCTTTTAGGCGAGTAACACGGAGATTAGATTTAGGCTTAATGAGTGGCCAATTCGACTCCGTCTTCTTCGATTTCTTCGCATTTCCTCCGTCTTTCTTTCGATCTCCCATCCTTCTCTTCATGAATGTCACTCCTCTTCGTCAGATTTCATAGTTTATAAACCTACTTACCGGGTCCGGCCAAATAAAACTGTGCGTCAACGATTTCACAAGATTTTTTTTTTTTTAATGCCTAAGAAATTCTAATTGTGATTTTTTCACCCCACCATGTTTTTTTTACTATTATCATCTTTAGTATTATCATCTTTACTAATTATGATTTTTTTACTATTATCATTTTTACCCTGCTACCATCACAATATGGGAAACCTGCAAAACCAACACCATCATCTTCTGTTTTTCTGATTAAAGACTACCAGCAACTCAGACTCAATAACGGGGTCGTGGTTTCTCAAGGACCTGCAAAAGGAGGGAGGTGAGCTTCGAAGGTCTTGTTCTAATGGTCTTGGTGACAAATGCAAAAGAGAAAGCTAGAGAGGGTGAGAAGACTTGTAAAGTTTTCTTCTTGGTTCGCCTCCAAAAGGGGACAGATTGTACAAACACAAACAACGCACGCCTAATCAAAAGGGTGTGAACGTGGAGAAGGGTAAGAAGGGCAGCTTCGGTTTCTTAGTTCTCAATTTTTAGGACAGAAAAAAGCCAACATAACCCTAGTTTTTTTTCCTTTCTTTCTTGATTATCTCCATTTTTTCAGTGCCGGTTTGTTGAAATTAAAAAAACTATTTAACAAGAAGCAAACGTTAAAAATTTCAATAAGATATAACCGACCAGAGCAGGTTTCAATAACTCTTATGCTTAAAGAATATCATATCATTCAACTTGTAATCAAAAAATGATATATACACTAAAGTACCAATATTTTCAACGATTTAACAAGAAAGTCATAATTTTTTTGACATTAAAGTCTTAGCTATCGGCTTACCGACCAAAATGGTAAGTGTGTCCAAAACAGTTGGTAGTTAAGATTTTACTGTAAAAAAATAAAGTTTAAGTCTTTTTTGTCAAATCGTTGAAAATATTGTGACTTTAGTATATATATCCCATTAATAAATAAATAAAATAAAAAGAAAATAAAATAAATTTTTGTTCCTTTGTTTCATTAAAAAGAAAATGGAAAGAGATTGAAAGAAATTGAAGAAAAACTCTGTAACGACGTAAATTTTCAAACAAAACTTTCATTTTAAAATCATATAAATTTTATAACGCATTTCACAAAATCTCATTTGTTTAGTTTACAAAACATATCTCCATAATTGTTTGATTAATAATTCAGGATCCTCAAAACATAACTCCTTCTCTGGTGTGTACAATCGAGTCGGTGCCTTCTCGCGATCCTGAGAAAACCTGAAACACATAACACATAACACGGTAAGCACGAAGCTTAGTGAGTTCCCCAAAATACTACACACACATCTCAATAGCCACTCGAGGCTATATCACTGTAAGACCCTCCGGTCAGTGTGTCTCAGTGGGACCCTCCAGTCCTACGGTTCGTTGGACCCTCTGGTCCGGTCTATAAAACTCCACATAGCATAAATCACAAAGACATAATACACTGCATACAACATAAGGCAAGATAGCATAATACTCAATGTAAGCACATAAGACCCTCCGGTCACACATAAGTACCACTCTAGGTAAAGTATAGTGAGAAGACTCACCTCGGATGAAGAACAACCCCTAAAACACTGCTGCTGCGCACCGGCCTCTAACTCTAAGCCAAAACCCACAATTAACCCAATTAGGAACTAAGTCCAGACTCTCACTCATTAGGTCTAAAGGTTGACCACTAACCAACCCATCAATAACCTAAAGCCCAATGGGCCCATCAAGGCCCAATAATGAATGGGCTCTCCCGAGGCCCAACTCTCAAGTCCAAGTGACAAGCCCAACTCAAGGGCCCAAGGCATAATTATAATATTTCTCTGCTCATAGTCTCTAAATCACAAGACCAAAGATTCAGGCCTAATCCTCAAGGCCCGTAATAAGATCCAACCCAAAAGCTCACAGTGAACTTACGCGGGGCATACCTCTCTTGGTACGCTCAACGTACTCACGCATGCATGAAACGGATCGGGGACACCAACCCAATACGCGGGGCGTACTGGAAAAGGTTCATCTCTCTTCCCTTCTCCTCCAAGGCTACCAAAACACACACAAAGCTGAAAAAGGTTCTAGGTGGATTAAGGTTTGCTTTGAGAGGTAAACGTGGGTTGGAGGCTAATGAAGGAATGCGTCTTGGGGAGATAATGTTGTATATAAAGGGTCTAAACCCTAAAAATTAGAGTTTAAGGATCATGAACGTACACCCTGCGTCGTGCATGATCCTTAAACTCTAATCTTTAGGGTTTCGAGTATGCTATATACGCCAACGTACGTGACCTCAGGCCCGAAATTACAAAAATGCCACTATGGGCCATTTTGCAACTTTTCTCGTATACAAGGGATAAATACAATTAATCTTCATACTTAGGGTTTAAATTGAAAATACCTCATCATCGGAATGCTACACAACTATTCTAGCCCACAGGTAAGAATAAGTGAAGAGACTCACTTAACACCGATGACTGATATAATGTTGGATTAGTGTCTAAGTCCATAACTGTTTTGGTATGTACTTGACCCGATTATGAGCATGGTCCTTTTGGGTTGCCTTCACTATAGCAATATGTAGGATGATTTAAGGAGAGAAAGGTTTAAATATGATTTATTAATATATTATGAGAATAATATATTAAAGGAGAAATCATATTGTTTAATTAATATTAGTCAAGAATTAATTGTTAATTAATTTTTGTGGCTAAAAGAGATTAATTAAACTTAGGGGACTGAAGTTGTAATTATAAGATAATTATAATTGGGCTATGGATCACCTAATAATATAGGTTGGATGAATTCTATGGGAAGCCCATTAGAAATCGTCCAAGGGATATGTTTAAGGAGTCCATGGGCTGCTTAGGGCCTAAGCAGTCAAATTAGGGTTTCCTAGTTGTAAACCCTAATAGCCTACATGTATAAAAGGGACCCTTAAGCCCCAAAAACGTGGACAACACTTCCATTAGGGTTTCCAGCCGTTTTTGGTGCCTCCTTTTCTTCTCCTCTTCATCCAAGTTGCATATGGTGTTTGTGACTCCATTAGAGGTATTACACTTGTGGTACTTGCTTTCAAGAGCTAAGGAAATTCAAGGAACTAGTTGTTATTGCTATATAACAACAAAAGGTATGTATTCTAGCTTTATATATGAATTTCGAAAATTATAGTAGCATGCCAGGTTTCTTTTTGTGTTCATAAAGCTGTATAACTAATAGTGAAAACATAGATCCAATACTAGGGTTGCATGCACACATAGGATTGTTTGTATTAAACCCATCATATAACTCATACCCGAACTGTCGGAACTCGATTCCGCCTAATTAAACACACTGATTTATCTTAATTAATAATTAAGGTATTTCTCACACATTAATAAGTCCAATATCAATACTAGACCACGCTCATAGAAAAGACCGATTTTTCCCCACAAAACCCCTTACAAACCATATAAGGCACAAGGGGTCAAAGTCAATGAAAGTCAACATAAGTCAACGGCCACCGAGTACGCTAGGCGTACTCACTCTACACGGGGTGTAGAACACAAGGCGGGAGGGGACGGGCTCGTATTTGGCTATGTGGGGCATAGCCAGACGTACGCTCAACGTACGTTAGTTGTTCTTACAACCTTCATGCAAAATGTCTTAATCCTTAAGACATTTATTCCAAACACAGATCTGGCCCCTAAATAACATCTTAATCTATAAAGTCTATGATTTTAAGCCTTTGCATCGCTATAAGGAGCTAAAACTCAAAACCCATAATTTTTTCTTCATAAAAACGTTCACAATTCTTGTGTGTAAGAAAGGAAATGACCAAGCTAGCATTTTTATGACTCAAGACACCTTAAAGTGTCTGAAAGGACAACTTAATAGCTCTGAAGTACTTCGGACTCACAAAGATCCAATCTTTGGGACCAAAAGGCCCAAAAATGCAAGACTAACATGATCTATTAAAACAAGCTCCAATATTTGAACTTTATACCTTGAAACGTTGCACAAGAAGATGAATTTACTGGATCTACAAACTAGAATGCACCACCTATCAGAGGAAATAAGGTTTATGTTAGAGATCTGGATACCCCTTGGATCGTGTAAACACTTTCCAAACTGATATTTCTACCTTATGCTTGGGTTGTAAGAAATTTAACCTAGGATAATCTAAGAGGATACTTACAAATCTAGGCACAAAATTCGTAAGCCAAATTACTAGAAGGGTTCTATGTTCATTTTAAGAAAAAGAGAGCTAATGGTTTTTCGTGTATCTTCTTAAAGAGAAGAGTCGTTTATATATAATAAACGAGACTAGGATTTTCCTCTTAGGGTTGGCCGTCATGGGTTGCTTTGCAAGCAAGCCTGGAAATCTGGAATTTAATGGGGATTTAGGGTTTCTAAAACTGACAAATTTCATTAGTTTTACCATAATCACCCTAAAGAATTCGTTTTCCACAAAGTTCCCATATGTAAAATTCGGAGAGTTTTTGGGGCTCTGCCCCTTGGACCCCGCTAGGGGTGCTGCTCCTTTGGAAACCCCGGACCCAATGGTGCTGCCCCCGGACCCCCGACTTGTCATCGAACCGGCTTCTAATTTGATCTTATACATATATGCACTCCACACAAACCTATACATATATTAGAGAACAAATGATGAATCCCTTAAGCTCACTTGTTAGTTCCAATTACATAAAATGACATGGTGACACTAAAATCACCAACACCACTTTCACTTGAAAGATCTTCCTCCTGGCACCAAACACACAAGAGTCACTTTCCAAGCTTCAAAAATCTCCTTCACACACTAGAGTTCGATTTTAGGGTTTGTGGGAAATGGAGGCTAGTCATGAGAAGGTCCAAGGGAGGGGGTGGTTATGTTGCTTAAATAGTGGACACACCCAATAAATTAGGGTTGGAAACAACATAAGTATGCCCAACGTACTTGAACTATGACCCACCCTAATTTGTTGACTAACACCTGACGTTTCCCAATTACGCCTAGCGTACAGACTTGATATGCAGAAATAAAAGAATTACAAGGGCTAAGAATGAAAAACACTTGCAACGGGTGTTACAATTTAACTTACCCTAACCCTAAAATCAGGGATTAACATTATATTTGCTGCCAACAAAACCTAAGTGAGTGAGATTTGTAGAGTATCTTCCATTCTTGGAGTTACAATCAATTAAAGAGAAGTTAGGGTGTTTCTTTGGTGAATTCTTGGTGTTTATCTTGGTTTCTCCTCTCATACCTTGTTCCCAGCATCATCTCATATACCCATGAGTAAGAATCCTTCTTTATTCTCCTATTTTTTTTTTGTATCCAATGCATTAGAAGACGTGTGGATGATTGTTGGACATGAGTTTGGGGTTTTAGTGATGTTAGGCAAAATTAGAAATCTAGACAGCTACGTGACCTGTATTATGAGGCTTGTATAGGCCATTATGCTCTAAATTGGAGAAAATCACCACAAGACCAAAGTTGTGTAAAATCGAGTCTAGTTTCTAGAAATTCTGATAGCATCTAGTTTGGAGTTGTAAATTCTGTTTTTTGCTCGAAACACTGAACATGGATGAAGTTGGGAAATTCTAAAACTCCTATATAAACGAGTATTGACCAAATAGGAATATTAATACTATATTTCTGTAAATAGTAATCTTGAAAACCCTTGGAAATATGATTATTTGGGTTTGTTTAGGATGTACAGTAGGGGTGTTTGGAGGCTGCTTATTTTTTACCTCACTCGTGCGGATTTAAGGTGAGTCATTCTTGTGGTTGTGTAGTACAAATACCAAAGATTGCATGTTTTGGTATTGTAACACCCAAAACTTTTTGATACATTTTAATATTATATTATGAGAATTTGTTAGAGTATTATCTATTATCGTTTAAAAACTAGAGTTTCAAAAACCATATAAAGTTTTCCTAGAAAGTGTCAGGTGTACAAACCATATCACAACCATAATTAAAACAACAAGATTATACAATACAAAAATCTAAATCTAACCCTTGTGTTGTTGTTGCTATTGCCACTCATACTAAGGCTTGCTACCTGAAAACGGAATACATGGAGAAACAATATTTATCAGACAACAAGTCTGGTGAGTTGTAAGTAATCGATTTATTTAACAATTATTGATTAACAACTTTATGATTTTTTAAACATTTGAATTTGAGATCGTCACATAAAGTGAAAACACTAGTCATGTAAAGTGACAAAACTAGCCACATAAAGTGACAACACTAGCGTTGAACTTTAGTGGAGAAAAAATCATCTAGACAAATCCACACCATTGGTTCCCATGCGAACCCCTTGGTCTAGCCGACATTATTCTATTGCGTTTACACTACAAGTCAATATTTTATATTAATAGTTTACACATACCATGGTAATATAACATTTCATAGCATTGAGTAATTTTATAATACGCATAAGCACTAATCATGATACAACTTCCATTAAACATATAATTCATTAACATATAGCCATGTGTTCGCATTTAGTTGTAAGTTTATAACCTGCATTTTCAAGTTGATAGCAACTAACTTTCAATTATCTTTAAGTCATGTTTTGATGAGGTTGCTCCTTTTCTTGATTAAAAACCTATTAAACTTCCACATTGAGCTCTTTTTAGAACATATATTAAATCCTTAAGAGCTTAAAACACTTAAAATTCAACATAATCACACTTTGGCTGATATATCGATCTGACACATTTCTGTTAAAGAACTATTTATATTTCATGCATTGAGTTTCTTTATGACTCAATTCAACAAATTATTAGTCTAATTTCTTGAACTCATCATCTTCCCCAATTAGGGTTTGAAACCCTAATCATCAAATCTATGAATTGGAACATGAAATCCCCATAGCTGCCATATACTCACTATAACATTGAAATTAAGTTATCAATCAACTATTTCAAGCTTCAAAGTCAGATTACACAACTACCATGAAAGCTCATAAGCTTGGAAAAAGAAGAAGATACTACCTTTTGATGCAATTAGAGGTTGATTCTTGATATACTTTGTTAAAATTGCATTTATACCTTCTTCTGCCTCCAAAATCGCCTTAGGATCGTTCTGGAATTGTTGGGGAAGAATAATGGATGAACAAATCTAGTTTACAACTTAAAACTGGACCTGAAGTTGGTGTAGGCGTCATATCACTTAATCGGGCACCCCGTGCTTTATCTAAATTCAATAATTCTTCCGTTTAACTACGATTGTCCATGACTTCCTCATACGAACTTCGATTTTCATAAACTTCATATCCACATGACCCTATCACAATGAATTACGAGTTTCCTTAAGCAATCAATTGCTAAAACATTATAAATTTTTTGTTATTATGCAATATGTACAATGATGTACATGGTGGGTTATCGAAAACGTTACCATTTCACTACGTGAGTTCACATTTACATATATTTAGACAAAATACATGTTGTAACACATAATTCGAGTATTTTCACGATCATTACAAGTACAATTCTTATGTGATGCTATAATCTGATTTATGTGTCAAGTATGAGTTGTGATACATTGTTGTTCATCTGTGGATAAATTAACTTGGGTAAAAATTTACATGCTAGACACCATGAGATGATAAATTTGCATGAAATAAGTGGTTAGGTTTATGCTAGAAATGGGGATTGTGTTTGATGATTAAAATTTGAAGTTCATACATGTTGTGATTATGGTATAACTTGTTTATCTTGGAATTAGGGAATACATGCTAGCAGAGAATATTGTTTAAATGTTTTAATTTGTTTACATGATTTTACAATATAATTTGTGGTGTAATATGACTTGAATTAATGAAGGGTAAATTACACCAATCGTCCCTCGTACATATGCCCAAAAACGTGTTTAGTCCCTATTTTCAAAATTTAACTCGGACCGTCCCTTGTTTTGTTTTTTCTTGCTTTCTTAGTCCCTCCGCACATAAAAAGACCATTTTACCCTTATTTATTTATTTTTTGATTTTTTTCTATTTACTTGTTATTTATTAATTATTTATTGATTTGTTTATTATACAAAATAAATATTATTGCATTTAAAAAACAGAAACGGGTCGGTACATTTAGTCACTTGTCTCCCCCTCCCCTCCCTTTCTTCTTCTTCTTCAATGCGTCTCATATCTGCCGTTACCACCCACAACGACCGACTTCAATGCTCCGGCATCTCCTTCGGAAAGTCCTAGACATCTACAGTTTCATACAGAGGAGATCGACTCCAAGACACCGGCCAAGTTCAGTCTCTATTTTACTCTCTTCTCCTGTTTCCCCTATTCTGATCTCATACTTGCGTCTCTCCAGTTTCAGATTTGGAAATGGAACCATTTGAGTTTCCCCAAATCAAGATTTACCACAGATTTCCCAACATCACCTATCACCGCTAGCACCTCTAACACCACCACCTATCACTGCCATGTCCTCCTCCAACCATATCATAATCTGAAAACCTTGCACCTGGCTTCTTCCTTGATTTGAAACCTTAGGCAGAAATCGATCTGGACATATGTGAAAAAGGAGATCAATCTAAACATATGCCGACAACTTCTTCCTCGATCTCAACCTTGCACCCGTCTTCTTCATCAATTATCCCTGTATTCTCTCCATTCAATCAGACTTATAGTTTGTATGATTTCCTTACATGGTGCATCCAAAAATCCAGATGTAAAAGAGATCCAAAAAATCAATCTTGGTTAAAATCTGACAATCATTGATTGTAAAATTTCCCATACATCGATTGTTTTCTAATAAACAAGTACAGTTATAAACAAAATAAAAAAGAGAGAGACCAACATTCCAATTCGACCATATTTGAAAGGCACTTGGTACCGATTTGAACGGATCTAAAACGGGTTTTAACCCATCTGCAACCGTGTATAACCATGGCGTCGGAGATAGTGTCCGCTTCCGCCTCTGATTATAACGCCTTCGTCTCTGATTCGAATAAAGAATTAAGAAAGTGTGACAGTTCTACATTGAGAACGGAGAAGAGGGAAAGAGATCGACTATTCTTCATATCTTTCTGGTGATGGCTTCCCCCATGACAAAATCAGATAGAGAGGAGGTAACCTTGCTCCTATGGTGTCTGATTTAGGTTTCGATTTCATGGTAGCTTTTGAGGTGCATATCGACTTCATGGGTATCTTGAAGCTTGCCAAAAGCATATGATTTTGCCGGCGGGTTCTACAATACTGAAAGAAAATAGAAAGGGGAGATGTAGAGGATGGGTGAAAGTGGGCCCAATTTCCTTTTTTAAATGATAAATAATATTAGATTAATTGAAAAAAAATACACAGGGGCATTATTGTCATTTTAAATCTGGTATGGACTAAACCTGCAACAAAATCGTCTTTTAGGGATGAAACATGCAACTTCAAACCAAACGAGGGACCGTCTGAGTTAATTTTTGAAAATAGGGACTAAACGTGCTTTTTCGCACTTGCACGAGGGACGATTCGTGTAATTTATAAAGTACAAGCATGATTGCATAATGTTGAATGGTGAGGAGTGTGTAAGACCCATGCGAGCGAATTAATTAATTATAAATTAAATAAAAATGGACACGTATAGAGGGGGGGTAAAGGGATGGAAGAATATCGTTTTCCAAGAGCTTAATCCAAGGTGATTTTGAATGGCTTTCTAGATAACCATTTCGAAACATGGTACCTGTGCACAACGATGTACGGGGACTGGATTGATGTTGGCTACACAAAAACATCAGATCAAGCATCATGTTTAAGTGGGGATATAAGTATGGAAATACCAATTACACCACTCTCGAACAACAATGCATCATAGTTGTACATGAAAAGTTGGAGTAGTGAACGCGGAGAACCAAAGACAATGTTGTGGGTGAGAGTCGCACCTCGCTTGGCGCACTGGGTCGTCAGGTCACGTTAGTAGAGAACGGGGTTGTTCTTTGCAGATTAACGGTACTATTGACCCTAGCTAGCGTTGGACATTATAAATAATTATTGTGAAGAGAATCATATAATAATTACCACCGTGAAAATTTCAAGACTAATATATACATTATATATTAGTAATAATAAGTTATGTATGATGACTAGTATGGATCATGTTGCATGCCTATGTGTATGACCAATTGTATTGCATGTAATGTGTTTTTTTTCCATACCTGTTATACTTGAGATTGTCCCACTGTGTTGATGCTAACACTTGTTTCTTATGTTGTTTGCCAGGATTGCCTTGCATTGGTACAAATTGTTTAGAGATGTGGTCCGATGAGGTTTGGACACTTTTTGGGTAGTTTCATATTCTGTTATATGATACCACTTGGACTCAATGGAAGTCATTTCAATGTTTCTCATAACCCACAAGCTCAGTATTCCTATAACATTTACTAGTGTTGCGTATATCGGAGAAATGGAATATCATCTTAAGGTGATGCTTGAATTGTACGTATTAAAAAAGCATTGCAAGTTTTCGGTTGATGTCGGAGTAGAAAGAGAGCCTTTATATAGTCCAAGGGTTATAGCAGGGTATGGAAGTTGGAAAACGAAATAGGTGTACAAGCCTTTAACCTAAACTTAGGAGACACGAGACTTCATGGTAATGCCAGAAGAAAATGTGTGTGTGTGTGTGTATATATATATATATATATATATATATATATATATATATATATATATGTTCATGTGAGCGTTAGTATTGGGCTCGTACTATCATAAGCATATGACATATATTTGGGACTCAAGGAACCACAAGGAAATCTGAAGACCCAGTGGTTATACACATCGATGGAATAGAGGTACATATGGTAGACCTTTTTATGTTATTGCCTTCTATGTAACGTCCCGATTCTCAGGTATTGTTTAAATATGAATTTCTTTGATTTTGAGTTCTACTCGACAAGTTGGTTGTCCAACTCGCCGAGTAGCAGCGGGTTGGGGATGAGTATTTAGTGTCCAACTCGCCGAGTCCATGAAGGGACTCAACGAGTAGGAGCTGGCAGATGAAACCCTAAATCCTGGGGTTTTGCACTCTATTTAAGGAAGCATAAACATCCTTTGGCCTCTTTGCAGTCCATTGAGAGCTCAGAAAACCCTAATTCATGTGGTGCTTCATTCTTGTGTGTCTAAAGCTTTGGAGAGGAGATCTTTTGAGAAGAAGAGCTTGGAGGACAAAAGGATAGGGGCAAGGAAGTGTGGGAAATCAGAAATCTACCTCAAATAGCATCATTTGGAGGTATCAAGTCGTCACCTTTACTTCATTTTCCTTCTATACCTCTTTTGGTTGAGATGTAGGGTTTTTATGGTTTTGTTGAGATGATAATGTGGGATATGAGCTAGATATGAAGTTGTAACTTCAGATCTGGACCCTTCTTGGGTTCTTGAGTCATAAAGCTCCGAATTTGGTCATGTATGAAGCCTCTTTGAGTATGAAACCCCATTGTGAGCTTGGATTTGACATTTAGAGCCTTTGTAGCTATGCATGCACGTAAAGTTTGCAACTTTACATGAAAAGCATGCCTTAGAAGCTTGGATCTGTAACTTGGAGCCACTGCATGGCTTAAAAGAGTCTGTATGGATTAAGGATTGAAGGAACTCAACGAGTCACAAGGTTGGCTCGGCGAGTCTCATGAAGATGAGCTTGGACCCGACGAGTTGGATGAACAACTCGGTGAGTCCGATGAATATTGTTGTAGACTCGAAGAGTTGGATGAACAACTCGGTGAGTCGGTTGAGGTTTCCCCAATTTATGTATGCGTGTGTAACCGTCAAGTTGCAAGAAGGAAACTCGAGGAGTGGCCTTAGGGTTTCGATCATAAACCGAAGGAACTCGACGAGTCACTCCGGTGACTCGGCAAGTGGGCAAGTACTTCAAGGAACCCCGCGAGTAGCCGAGGGTACTCGGCGAGTTAGGTTCAACATGGACTGTTGACCTTGACTAATGACTTTGACTTTGATCATGATTGGATTAGTTGGCTTATGGGATACCTTGAAAGGTTGGGAACTTATGGGTATGATTATGCCATGGTAATAGGTGGTGAAGTTTGTGGCGGTAATCCGAGGGTTGAAGTTTATCTACCGAGTTGACATATGCAAAGTGAGTTATCCTCACTACATCAATAGGGTCTAAGGCACCAATGTCGGCCCTTTAGTTTTTATTGTTATGGTATGCTACCTATGGTTATGATCTGTTAGATCGGAATCAGGATAGACAGTATGTTATGCTTTTATGATCCGTAGGGATTGGTATGATAGTGACCTGCTAGGTCGATGCTCTAGTTATGAGAGATTTCTATGATTGATGATCAGTGAGATAGATATGTTGATGTTTGTATATGACAATATATGCTAGTTATGCGCACATGGTTATTTGCTTCTTGTTTGGGTAGAGGCGATCCTGCTTTGTGCTGAAGGCCAACACACCCTATGAGTGGTATGGGGAGACTGTAGGCCCACGTAGCAATCCAATTATGTCGAAGGCTCGGGACAGATTTAGATAGACTGTAGGCCCTGCAGGGCAATCCAGTCAGGCCGATGGCCCAGTATGCATGTTGTTGTTTGTCTGTTGTTGATATGGTATTATCGGTGTGATATTGGTATTTTGGGGGTAGCTTTCTAAGCCCTTGGGCTTACAGTTTCCAGTTTAATGTTTCAGGTACTTAAGGAGATCATTGCAAGACGAA
Organism: Lactuca serriola; assembly: GCF_051521515.1. NCBI lineage: Eukaryota > Viridiplantae > Streptophyta > Magnoliopsida > Asterales > Asteraceae > Lactuca > Lactuca serriola. The sequence goes on along the minus strand of NC_136409.1, from coordinate 229,095,849 downwards.
GGCGTGACCGTACCGCTCCTCATCCTTATGATCTGGTTATTGGGACACTCTGATGAATAATGATTGAAAACATTTTGTAATCAAATACTAGTTGGTTTTATTTGTGATTGGAAAAGTTTAAATTTGACGTAAAATTTATGGATGTTACATTCTATGCTCGTTTTGTGTTACCTCAGAGTTTTCTAGGATCAATGCCATATTTTGAGATAGTAGAACGTTAGTATTAGGCCCATACTATTGTACAACACCTCGAAGCACATTTAATTAGTACAAAAATTTCCATATTTACTAGCTTTCCAATACCATTTTCTTTCATTCGAATATTGAGAATTATTTTTGATGCACTTTGTACGACTCAAACTCCTCATACGTAGGAAGCATACAAAAAAAGCACGACAACATAAAAAACATACACGTCAAAATGTTGACAAACTCGAATTTATACCAAAACGAACTAAAAAAGACAACATATTTTATAAAAAAAATTACAAACGAAAACTCTAAATTTACATCGAAACGTTGATCCTATCGAATTTATATCGACACATGCATACAAATAAACATGTAAAAAATAGTTGTTAAGTTAACGAATGAAAATTACTAAGGAATATCAGATTATGTATACTACGGTGGAATAAATACAGAAGTTTATAAACTGAGGGGGTGTAAGTTAAATTTTTTATCAGTTCAAAGTGGAGGGCTCAAAGAGACTTAGGAAAATGTCATTTTACAAAGTATTGAAAAGAATAGAGGTGTAGAAAATATAATTTTAGAAAGTGCAGGGTTACCATTGTCGGTCGAAACACCCACCGACATTGGCTTTTAATATATTTCAATTATTTTATTTACGGCGAAACGTAGAAAAACTCGAATTTATAACAAACATAGATAAAAAACAAGTAATTTTTTTAGTAAACGAACAAAATGTCTAAATATAAAGGCCACACCATTTGAGGCTCTTCACTGACGAAAATATAGATCACCGTTATGTTCGACTGAAGTGGGAGATACTCAATTGACCAAGAACCGTACGAATGATCCAATACACACTGGGACTGAAATAATTTATGAAACTACGGAGAAGATAGTGCAGATTAAAGAAAGACTTAAGGCCGCACATGATCTCTAGAAAAGTTATGTTGACATAAGGTGTAAGCCTTTGTGTAACATCCGAGCTTTGCAGGTCTATTTCGAATCTCTCCTCTTTTTATTATTTTTCATTTGTAGTCTTTGGAGTTGGATGAGTTGGGCCATGAGAAGTTTAAGGGCTAAAGTTGCAACTTTGGGTTAGGGAGGAGTACGCGGAGCTTACATAAGGGTACGTTGAGCGTACTAGGTGCGCCCTAGTACGCTGAGCGTACACTTATGTACGTTGGGCATACACTCATGTACGCTGGGCATACTCACGACAGGTGAAAACCCTAATATTTAGGTTTGGGGACTATATAAACACCCTTATGGCTCATTTCCTCTGATTATCCTTAGCCTCCATATTCCAGAAAACGTTCTAAACCCTAGTTTTATGTGTGAGTGTGAGTTGGTGTGTATTTTGAACCCTTGAAGGTGAAGACATTGCATCAAGTAGTTGGAGAAGGAGAACAAGACTATTGATATGAAGTTGTGTTGTGCCCTAGAAGCTCCATAAGGTAAAAAGCTTAGAACTTTATACTTGTATGATATAGATCTAGTCATTTTAGCTTTATGGAAGCATTCTTGTCCCAAAAGTCCTAAGTAGGGATGAGCGTGGGACGGAACCGGTACTGACCCATCCCGTCCCCGATTTCCCGAAAACCGAATTTGAAAGTCAATCCCGAGTACCGAACCGAATTAACATCACCGGTACCGGGAATGGTACCAGTTTTCGGTACTAGTACCGGTACCGGTGGTACCAAATCCTAAATTTCATGTACCAAGTACCGTTCCATATTTTCAAATTTGGTACGGTTCGGTATCGGTTCTGGTACGGTACCGGTACGGGATCGGGATTGGGGACAAACTGATCATCCCTAGTCCCAAGATGTTGCATGTTATGATTTGTACGAAATGAGTTGTCCTTTTAGACTTTAGAAGAGGTCCTAAGTGATAAAAATGGTGTCCCAATAGCTAGATTTGTCTCATGCATGAAGTAGGAAGGTCTTAATGGATTAAGACCATGTGTTAAAAGCTTTTTGGACATCCAAAGTGATAAAGTTCAAGACTTTATAGTCTTATGGAACATTTGGTCATTGGATCTAGAGTTTGGGCTTAAGTGCTTAATCCATTAAGCACTTTTTAGGGTTTTGGTGAAACCCCGCGTACGCCCAGCGTAAGTCCTGTACGCCTAGCGTACGGGGTCAACCACCCCGATGGCGGTCAACATAGAACAGGAGTACGCCCAACGTATCGGAGGAGTACGCCCCGCGTACGTCCTCTGTTAGGCTTTTAACTTTTGGGCTTCGGGTTTGGGCTGCTTTTAGACTATTTGGAATTAGGCCTCGTTAGGCCTTGAATAATTGAAGTTGGGTCATTTTTGATAAGGGGTCCTATGGTAAGGCCCAATTAGGAAGTAGGCCCAATTGGACAAATCCAATTGGGCCATTGATGAGCTTATGTATATGGAATTTGGGTAGTGAATTGAAATTGGGCCTTGGGCCTAAATAAGAGAAATGGAGAATATGGCCCCTTTGGCAATTTTGAGATCCCACTTATTAGTTTAGTATTCGTCATTTTAGACAGTCGAGGTTGTTGGTGAGGTAGCGGTTGGAGGCTCTCAGTTCAGTTCTGCACTACTTGCAAGGTGAGTTATTCTCATTATATCAACAGGGTCTAAGGCACCAATGTCGGCCCTTCGGATTGTATCCGGGTTTATTGCATGCCATGATTATTGATTAGCACTATGGTAGTTAGGATGATAGTATGCTTAGTGGCCTGCTATGTTGGTATCTTGGTTATAGGATGATGTTATGCTAATTGATTATTAGAGCTGTCGATTGATATATTTATATGCTAGCATATGTTACTTATATGCACATGGTTGTTTGTCTAGTGTTTGGGTTGAGGCGATCCTGCTTTGTGCTGAAGACCAACATACCCAGGGCGGTACGAATAGGCTGTAGGCCCTGCGAGGCGGTCCAGTCACGCCGAAGGCTCGACGAGTGGTCCGGATAGGCTGTATGCCTTGTGAGGCGATCCAGTCATGCCGAAGGCTCGGGAGCGGTCCAAATAGGCTGTAGGCCCTACGAGGCGGTCCAGTCATGTTGAAGGCTCATTATGCATACTGTTTGTTATTATATTGTTTGGTTTGTATATGTTGGTATTTTGGGGGTAACTCACTAAGCCTTCGAGCTTACATTCATTGATTATTGTTTCAGGTACTTCATGTGACCACAGAAAGATGAAGGCGTGACGTACACATCCTCACACTTTATGACTTGGGATTTCTAGGAACTCTGATAGGAAACTGTTTTGAAAACAATTTGTGAACTATGTTAGTGTTTAAATAATTCTATCTACCTGGATTGGTTTTGAAAAGTTTAAATTGTTGGTAAATTTTCATGGTTGTTACATTGTGGAGCTCCAAGTGGGGGACATATTCATGTTGAAGGTTTCCTCATTGAAGGGTATGATTCGATTAGGAACATGAGGTAAACTAAACCCATGATACATAGGATCCTTCGAAATTCTTGACAAAATTGGTCATGTGGCATATCGACTCAAATTACCTAAAGAGCTAAGTAACGTACATGATGTATTCCATATCTCAAACTTGAAAAAGTGTATGTCTGATGACACCCTTACTATTCCTCTTGACGAAATTCAATTAAACACCAAACTTCACTTCATTAAGGAACCAATAGAGATTATGGAACGTGAAATCAAACGCTTAAAGCAAAGTCGTATCCCTATTATTAAAGTGTGATGGAACTCTCAAGGAAGACCAGATCTCAGATGGGAGCATGAAGATCAAATGAAACAGAAGCACCCCCAATTTTTTAATGACGTTCCATCTACAAGTTGAATTTTGGGACAAAATTCTTTTCAACCAGGGATAATGTAACAATTGGAAAAATAGGTCAACAATTGACGATCAATCACCGTGAACGTTTCTATAATTAGGCCTATTGTATGATACATATGTGTTTATTAAGAAAATTTAAGTGGTATTAAAGTTAATTGCTCGAGAATTAATCTATTTTGAACTTAAAGGCTTATGCTTATAAACCAAGTTCATTTGTAATGTTATTCTATTCCAATGAGGAACCACTTTCGTGAGAACTATGAAGATTATAACAAATTGAACATGAAACCCTAAATTATTGATTTCGACATGGTTTCTATTGTTGGTAATTCATTCCGGGGATTGCTTGAAAATCCAATCCGGTTGTTGTGGATTTTAACAATGGAATTAGGTCAATATTTTAAAAATTGTGCACACACACATACACACACACACACACACACACATATATATATATATATATATATATATATATATATGAGTGGGGGACATATTTTATAAACAATTAAAGTTCTAATTGCTATAGTTTTTATAAAATCACATTGTATATGACAAATGAACATCAAATAATCACAATGTATATATGTTATGCAATTTTAATTATATAACAACACTACTATAAACATACATGTATTTATATGTCATATATGACTTCAAAGGACCAAGAACTAGCATGTATACCAATTTGGACTTCCTTAACATAAAATTATCGATTTCTCTATATAATGCACATACATATATAACAAACTATTAATATATGAGTGTATATGTATTTTGGGTTCATATTGTTTCTTTCAAATGTCTCAAATTTCACCCACATGCATACTACATTTATAAGTCTAATAATATACATAAAATATTCTATAAATCTACCAAGTACATGCAAAAGGCTAGCTTCTACTCTTTTCTCACCTCACTCTCGATCATATCTTATATCACACATACACTCACAAATGATTACCAAATGCACATGCACAAATAGAGCAAATAATGCATTGTACTTATACAATCTTCATTATATCATGTAGTACACCAATCAAACCTAAAGATCTTCCAAAATATCCTTATAGGATCATACTAACTGCCTTCAATCATTCACACCTTCCCTTACAGTCTACCTCTTGATGTCTCTCTCACTTTTCTCTCTCGGTCACCAGAAAAACAAAACAGAAACCGGAGGTTGCTTCCCTCCTTTACACTCCCATTTTTGCCTTCTTCATCGAAAATTAGCAGACCTAAACACTCCCCGATCATCATCATTGCCATCTGCTCCCACTACTGGTCGAAAACAGGTCGTTGAAAGCCCCGTTTGCCGAGTGAAACCGATGAAAAACCCACCGTCAGTATCCTCATTTCTAGACTGTTTTGACCCCCAAACCGATCCCTCATCTAGCCAGCTACTTCAATCAAAGGTCCACATATGAGCCCAACTCTTTTCCAGTCTAAATCCGGCCAGAAAACACCACCAATCGCTACCATACGCCACCATGGCCGACGATGCGTGGAGCTCCAACGAAGCTGCTCTGGTGGATTTTTTGAGTTGAAATATGATTTCCTAAGTTATTAACATGTTTGTTTTCCATTTTTTGTGTTTAGATCATTTCCAAAGCATCATGTTCGAAAAGTCGAGTTTGTGACGCATTACCCGTTTTCCCGCATGAATCGAACTCGCGCATCTAGGGTACGTTTCTACAACCCCTCTTTTATTATTTTTGTGTTTAGGGGAGAATACATGTGTGTTTATTGAAATTTTGATGATCTAAAGGCTTTTCTACACTAAAACACTTCATACTTGGTTATTGCTCAAGATCTTGTGAAATGGTAACATAAAAGGGCTATCTCACAAACAAATCATACAAATATAAGTAGAATGCTTAAATATGACGTACCCATACTTTGTTGTGAAATATGATTATATATATTGAGAAAAATCAAAAGATTATAACTAGGTTGTTATAATGGTACAAGTATTATTTATAAATTATAAAATTATGAACTTTGTTATATATAATGCAAGAACATGTTAGGAATGTAATAAAAGGCATTATATATATAACATGCAAATGATATTCAACATAAAAATGTACAATATAAAAGTACATTGGTTGAAAAACAAAGTTTGAGCAACTATATAATAATTGGTTGAAAATAACAAAAATCAACTCCTTATTTATATATTGTATGAATTTGTGTAAAAATGAACTTAAAAATGTTTTATTATATTTTTATAATTATTATGAAAATATAAATCACTTTTATTAAATTACGAATTATGTTACATATGATAGCATAATTGATTTCCAGATTTTAGAATCGATTTATTATGAAATTATGCATCATATTGATTAGGTAACTTATTGATTTTAAGGTAATTATCGGTTTCACATTGGTTCAAACCTGAAAAATGTTATTAAAACAGTCATTATGATGCCCAAATTTCATCATGACCGATAATAAAATTTAGAAATATGTTAAGTCTTGTGAATTCCCAAATAATATAAGACTCTAATCAATAATTATTCCTAAACAACAAATAATTATACGTATTTAATGAACTTATAATGGAAAGTTTAGGATTAGGATGCCTAGAAACATTGTTATGATCCAACACAAACAAGTTTTCCTATATGAGCTACGTTCGTTTGCAAAGCCATATGAGCTAGGTTCGTTTCCTAAGCTATATGGGCAATGTTGTTGTCTACACTAAGACTATAAAATCTTAGTAAATATCCTCTACGTTATAACCGTCAATCTATATGGAATGAGGAATGACATGTATAAGATCAATTGTATAGATTTATACGGGTAGACATTCTGCTAACTGTTTCTAGCTACAACCATCTACCGATGAGTTAAATTGGCCATTGACTTTCCTTTACTATTTATTCCATGACGTTTATAAAGCGTTTGATGTGGACTTTCAACACACCCCTTGGTAGTGCTCATGTTGAAGTCTCGCATCATAGTTCAGTTATTAGTTCATTATAGATCCCAGATTCATTTCGTTACCGCACAGAATTGAAATAGGATTTATACGGGTTTTTTTTCCACTTATACCGGTTCAAAGAGACTGTATGTAGTGGGAAATTTGTGACTCAAAATAATAAGTGTCATTACCAAAATTAAGTCATATAACACTTGATTAATATAATTACACGACTGGACAAATTTTATAAGCTTATAATTAAATAAGTTATTTACATAAACCATTCATTTTTGTAGAAAGTATTTTTGGTAAAACTGATTTCTTTTGACACAAATAAAAAGGCACAATATGATTTCTTTTTTGATATTCAAAACCTTTTTTTATAAAAGTTATCTTTTTTTATTCTAAAAGTATTTGGAGTCCAAACCCGTATAACTTACCAACAACCTGTTGTTGACGTATCTTAATACATGTATTATCAGGAAAGCAGTGCGAAGGAAGTTCACGTGCAAGTTTTACGACAACTTTGTTTTATGGTCGTTACAATTCCACCCCCTTAAAGGGATTCCATCCCTGGAATCGTATCATAATTGAGGTCAGGATAACGCTTCATCATTTCATCTTTCTTCTCCCACGTTTGATTTGGACCCAAGGAATGCTTCCATTGAACTAACATAAGTTCAATTTCCTCATTTCTTAGTTTTCTAGTTTGGTATCCAACTATCGCTTCCGGTTCTTCTACCAATGAAGTAGGAGATTCCACTTTTACATCTTTCAATGGTATGATTTCATCATCCTTTGCAAAGTACTTTGTTTAGTAACATACATGAAATACATCATGCATTCCATTAATTTATAGAGGTAATTCTAGATTAAAAGCTTGAGACCCGATCTTTTTCAATATTTTGAATGGTCTGATGTACCATGATGATATTTTCAACATTACTAAATCACAAGGATTCATTTCAAATGGTCTTTTCTGTAACTTTGAATAACTTCTTTGTCGATCTTGAGCTACTTTCATGTGCGTTTGAATGATTTTAATATTTTCATTGGTAATTTTTACCAATTCTGGACCCGTAAGCTTTTTAACACAAAGGTGTTCTACATTTTCTCCCATACAGTGCCTCGTATGGGGGCATTCCAATGCTCATGGTAGTTATTATTATAGGCAAACTCCATGAGTGGAAGATGCTCATTCCGTTTGTTATTAAAATCAATTACACATGCTCACAACATGTATTCAACAATTTAAATTGTACGCTTGCTTTGACTGTCAGTTTGGGGATGATATGTTGTATTCAAGTGGATTTTTGTCCCCAATTCTGCTTGTAAATCTTGCCAAAATTTAGAAGTAAATTCACATCTCTGTTTGACACAGATAACCTTTTGATGAAGTGTTCACCATCTTCTTTCATCATTGGAGCATTTTTATCATCTAACCGTTGCATTACAATTAGTAGCTTTTGCACACCCTCAATGAGCTCTTTATCTTTTTATAATTCTTCAAGACAAAATAAAACTTTAAAAGAACAAATCAAGTACATTCATTCTAATCATCGATAAAAGAAGGAAAATGGGCATTTGGATCTGACCTGATGGATACATTGGAGTGGATTGCGACATCATCGGGCGAGACTGGACCAAATTAGGTTTTTTAGACTAGTATCATTGAGGCATTTCGTCGAACAATTTAAGTGCATGTTTGAAAAGAATGAACAACTTGTAAAAACACACATTTAGTAAGTGTAAGGATTTTGTGGAGACAATGATGTTTGTTTTGCCAATAATCTCAAAATACGCTAAGAAAAAGAAAATTTTCAAAAATTAATTACAAGAAAAGCATAAAGAGCACGATCATCATAAAAAATCTCAAAACGTTATCCTTAATGCTGATGTGCAATGATTGATCCATAATTTTCTGTGTCTCATTCGATTCCTTAGGCTCCCATAATCAGACGATGGTGGTGGATGAAGTGTTTCTCGAGAGGGCAGTTGCACCACGGCCAACCAGGTGGGATTTTTTTTGCGTTGGTATGGAAATTTTGGAGAAAGTATAATGGAGGCCAACATACTTACCAGAGCATGAAATTTATTTGTTTCTTTCTCTTCTTTGACGATCGTTAGAGAGAGAAAGTGAAGAATTTGACGCTGGGATTTCTTACATCTATTCTACAAAGAGAATGAAAGAAAAAAATTGATCCAGGTTTACTTTTTCTGGATTGAGGACGGGGTAAGTGGAGTTATCCATCTCCAGTGCTGCAGACATGGTGCGACCGTGGTGGTCTTGTGGAATAGGTGATGGTTTAAAGAATGAAGCAACTTCTTCAACCGATGAAAATGATAAAAAAAAACAAAAAAGTAGAGGCAGCGTATATAAAGGGTGGTAGTATTGGGAAGATAAACATGTACGTATGTATATATGAAAATAAAACTGAATATGTGTACCGGTGAAAGTACAAAGTTGAAAGCCTATGATAACTCAAGAGAAATAAACTATAAAATATTCTTTTTGGAGATGTCTATCTGTCCACTCTTCATCTCTTTCTTAAACTTTTGAGTATAAAAATACATTTTTATTATTGTGGATCCAACCTAATTGTAGATCCAACCCAAATAAAATATAAATTCATTTTATGAATTTTCTTATGAGATGTTTTCTTTATAAGAAAACTCATGTTTTCTTATAGAATATTGATAGATACATATATGTTTTGGGAAATCTAAAAAAAAGTCTTAAAATTTTAGAGAAATTAACAATTAAGTCATAATTTTTTTTAATAGAAAAACCTAAAAACTGGTTCATTTATTCGTTTTACCCCTTTCGACATTTTCAGCAAGTAACCTATATTATATGGCATGTCAAGTTGGACATGTGTTGATATGGCATGACATGGCATGAACCGTTAGCGTTTTCTTCACTTTTGAAAAACATTTTTTTGAGGGAAAGTAGGGAGAAATGATATGTTACTTGTTGAAAAGGTAAACATCCTAAGCGGGGGGATAATTACAACACCCACAAGATAGTGCTAGACTAAAGAAGAATAGGAAAATTATTCATCACAGTGATAAATAGATGTTTTCAATAGAATATTATTTTGGAAAAATAATCTAAATAAAAGTCGTAGTATTCGTAAAAGAGAACTCGTTCATATAGGGAACGTCCAAATCCGACTTCATATGAGGAAGTTATGATTTTTTGAAGTTTTAGCGCAACACAGAAACCGAAATTATAATTGGTCGATTGTTAGGAAAAACAATCTAAACGAGAGACGAAGATCTCATCAATACCTATCCATCGGTATAAAGTCAGTCGTGAACAAATATCGTATAAGAGAGTTATGCTTTTTATACGGACTTTAACAGTTTAAGCCTATAAAAATATAACTTTAAAAATAAAGTGATAACTAGCCGATAGATTCTAAATGAAAGTTGTTGTATGACCCGAACATCAGGTATTTTCCTTTTTTATCCAAAATATGAAATATGTTGCAAATTGGTCCTTACGCCAAGGGTAATTGGGGCGTATGCTTAGCGTAGCTCATTTAAGATGGGTCGCGTGTTCAGGTGAGTAAACTGGGCATACTCATGTGTACGCTGGTCGTACGTGGCAGGTGAACAAACCCTAATTTTTAGGGTTTAAGAACTATTTAAACACCCTTATCCCTCAAAAACCTTTCCTCGATCAGCCTCCATCTCACAAAAACATCCCTTGCAAACCCTAGTTCTTGGGTGTGTGATTTTGAGCTTGAAAAGAGTGTGTTCGTGTTCTTGTGAAGGAGGAAGAAGGCGGTAGATCATCTTGGAAGCTCAAGGCAGCTTAGATCCATATGTATCTCACCCTCAAGCATCCCTTGAATGTATAAAGCTTGGAGTGTGATGAATGTTTTTCTTAGATCTTGCTGGTTCTTAGGTTTTTATGCATTTTGGTCCCATAATCTTGGTGTTCTTGAGTATAGCTTATTTTAAATAATAAGACTTGTCCTTTCAGACGTTTTAGAGTGCTAGGAATCATAAAAATGTGATCTTGGTCCCTTATCCCCTCCATGCAAGAGTTATGATGCTTTGGTTTGGGTATTAAGTTAGGGTTTTGGTTTTTGGACTCCTTCTAGCCATGGAAAGTCATAAAGTTGGATTCTTTATGACTTAGAATGATATTTGGGACTAGATCTGAGCTTTGGACGTGAGATCTTAATGGATTAAGAATTTTATGAGGAAAAGTGGATTCAATTTGAGTACGTTGGGCGTACCAGGTGGTACGCTGAGCGTACTGGGCAAAGGCCCCATAGTTTGGAGGGATCGAGACTACGCTAAGCGTAGTGACTTAGTATGATGGGCGTACTCAGTCCGTGTTGACCTCCTTTGACTTTTGGATTTTTTGACCGTGACTTTGAACAAGAAATTGAACAAGTTTAACTTAGGGGAATGTTGGGTATTTTGAGCAATGATTTGAGATTAGGTCACTGTTTGTTGTATTGGTGACCTATAGAGTTCGCATTTGGAGCCGCATTCATTTATGCTATCTTTCAGAATGAGAGGTATGTTTTCCTCACTGTACTTGTGGGTCGAAGGCACCAATGTCGACCCAATGGATTATGTATCCTGGTATATTGGATTGATGTTATGCTGATTATATGATAGATTGGTAGATCTGTATGATTACCTGTGTTCACTAAGTATGTGTTAGATTGGTAGCTTTGTATGATTACATGTACTTGTTGGTTATTAATTGTTATTGTATATGTTGACATGTTATGGTTTCTTGGGTTGAGGCAATCTTGTTTTATGTTGTAGGCCAAGATACCTGGGGCGGTCCGGATTGGTTGAAGACCCGAGAGGTGGTCCGTTCAGACCGAAGGTCAGAAGAGCAGTCCAGATAGGCTATAGGCCATGTGAGGCGATTCAGTTAGGCTGAAGGCTCATATATGCATGTTGTTATTTGTATGGCTGTGTGTGGTACTTGGGGGAAATGACTAAGCTTTGGCTTATAATTTGATTGCTATGGTTTCAAGTACTTCAAAGGATAGGGGCAAGGCAAATGCTTGATCGTGCACATCATCCTAGATATTTAATGAGTTTATGATTTTAGGATACTATGATTCATGTTTTGATATTTTGGAAACTATTATTTGTAGACATTTATGGTTTTTGGATGGTTTTAAAAATGAAAAAAATTACCTTGATTTTTAGGATGTTACAAGTTGGTATGATAGCCTTGGTTTGAGCAAATTGGATGAACATTTGTGTGAATATAGACTCAAACTAAGGATCTATAAAAGTTTTCAAAATGGTTTTCAAAAGTAACCAAGGAAGGATGAGATGTGTACAATCAGCTAGAGCAAGAAAGTATGCCCCAAGTTACCTACACTATTATTTGCTTATGATGCTTATGATAGAACAACATGCTAGTGGTAGGCTAGGGATCTTTAGGAATTGTTTGAAATATGATTCCTGGTAGATCAATCATTATTATAACTTGGAATTATTAATAGTTCTTATTTATATGTTCATAATAATGACTTATAACTATAAATATAAGTTATAATGAAAGAAATAGAGTGTAGCTTAACTTAAAGAGATTCATCTTGACTAATGTCCGCAAAATGTACTCATAGGGATCCTACTTGGGTTGAATGCCTCAAGAGTCACAAGGCTTCGTCGGAACACAGAAACTAAGGGAAAATGGCCTAAAAGTGAAGACTTATTGAGGGGGAAAGTGTTTAGGGGTGTGGGGGTGAATGCTTATATGAAGTCCACTATTTATAGCCAAGAAAATCCAAGCTCACCATGCATGTATGGGAGCGCGTCGCGCCCTATGGCCATGCTGGCTCCTTTGGGCTTTTGCTATGTGTGCATGCCTTTTCTAGAAGGTGCCACATGTCAAAATATCCTTGGTCCATTTCGGCATGTCTCAAAAGAAAGGGGCTGCCCCACATGGCCATGTGGCGCTCTCTCGTGGTGCCATGTCATCGTGCGCATAGAGCGCTGCGCGTGTGCGAATTTCATATTTTCAAAATGGCATAACTTCTTCATACGGGCTCCATTTTCGACGTTCTTTATATCCACAAAAAGCTATCAACAAGGTCTACAACGTTCCTTTAGACCCTAACAGCTAATTCTCAATTTATCAAAAAATTATATTTTTGATAGGGTTAGGCTGTTAGAAATCGCTGCAAAAAGTATAACACCTACATATGGACTCTGTTCTCGATGTTCTCAATATCGACAGAATCCTATTGATGATATCTTCAATTACCATTTAGATTATTTTATCTAACAACCTAGCATTCAAGAATTCGATTTTTGTGCCCATGCTGTTGCGCTGAAACTTTGAAAAAGCATAACTTTCTCTCATGAAGTCAGATTTGGATGTTCTCTATATGAACATTCTCATTTTAATGACTACTATGACTTTCGTTTAGATCATTATGGCTAAAAGGTAATTTATCAAATTTTCACTTTTTACGATATGCAGAGTTGTTTCGGTTTAATCGCAAAACTTCGAAGAAGCATAACTTCTTCATATGAAGTTGGATTTCAATGTTCCTTTTATCTTCGGAATCCTTATCTCGACTACTTAATCTTTCATCAAGTATATTTGTCCGAATTATTATTCTATTTTGATGTGTATTTTATTCCTATTTTTATTATATCACTATAAGGACATATACTACATATAATTACACATAGAGCACATAATACTCTGATAATTCTCTCTATTTATTTCAAAAAGATTACAATTGTTAAACTTAACTATTACATCATCTTATTAATTCCTAGCAAGAAACGCGGGCGTTAAATCACTAGACTCCCAAGCCTAACCCACTCAGTTTCTTTGTATCACATGTAGCGGTACGAAGGTACAATCCACTGAGAGATTCAAGGAGTTTAGGCCATTAGTAAAATAAGTTAAGGTAAGGCCTGCAATGACTATGTTTTGTATCAGTTATGACATCCCAAGTTTTAATAATCAATGAAAAGCATTTCTTCAGAAATACTTTTATGGGACAAATTCACAATATAAATAATACTCTGATTTAAAATAATCACAAATAAAAATATATTTTACGACTGTGAAAATGGGGATATCGCAAAGAACATTGAAAACGGAGCTCGTATGCGAAAGTTATGGCTTTTTGAAGATTATACAAAATATGTGCTTGTGATGATGTGGCAGTACCGGAATGCACGATGTGGCAAAGAGAGGGTCAAATCTTCCAACCGACACATCGACGTGGCCCATTACATGAACGAGACATGGCTTCAGCTCATGACGTCACGTGGCAAGTTCAGATCGGTAAGAGACAAGGCAACGTAACAGATTGAGTGAATGACATGTGGCAACAACCAGACCCGGACACACCAACCTTGGACGCGGCGTGGCACACCTCCCTATTCTACCTATATATATATATGAACGAATTTAGCCCTTTTGCTCACACAATTCAAACCAAATATCTCTGATATTTCCTCCACCCTTGAGTCTATTTTTTGAGTTTATAAGCACTTTAGCGAGGCTCTGAGATATCTAGGAGCCCAACAAATAAAAGCTTTCGGGTCGGAGTTATGCCTATGAACTTTCCAGTTTTTCGTCGAAAAAACTCTGTAAGTTATCCTGCACTTATTATGCTTTAATTGTACCTTATGTTTAAGCTCATTATCGTTATTATGAACCTATAAACAAAATTTATTTGTGATTTCATTTCATAATACTGATTGATCTATTTACATAAATATTTTATATATACCAAAGGAATCCTACCTCCGATATGATCTTACGTGGTTGTTCCTTATTTGACAGATCTTGATGTATTCATTGTGATTGTTGAGGAATTTGAGAAGTGGTTATAAAACCCTTATAAATACAAATGAATACTAAAGCATATTAATATTCGTATTTAGGATGTTGGAAAGGGATAAGTTGAAGTCTTAGCCATGGAGCTAGCGTTCCTGAGGATCTTCCACCTCCATCAGGTGAATGCATAGTTACTTTCATGAACATGATTTTAATAGAAGTATTTATTAAAAGTATTAAATATTTTTTGAAAGTTTATATGCGAATTTTGTGCTTATTGACTGTAATACGTGTTAGATGTATATTTGATGACATCTGTTGTGCGAACCAGATATGGTTCTATATGTGTTAAGATGTATATATGATATTATCACATGATAATAATAATAAAAGTATTATTATTGAGGAGATAGATGTATATTAATACCTAATGCTCTGCGCTAAATGAATACACTAAATTACGATATTGTTGCCTAAACAGAGTTGGTATTGGAAGATGATGGCAAAGATTGTAGACTAAGATGTATAAAGGATGTTTAGATATAATTAAGTTGGATAATAGTATGGTCTTACTCTATATTGATGATGTTGTAAATTGTATCGATGATGAATAGTGAACTAGTATAGTTGTAAACTAAGGTTTTTCAAAATACATGTAGTATGATTTAAGTTGAATAGATGCTAGATTTACCCTATATTATAAAGATATTACATAGACAAGAGCTTTGGGATGATTATAGGTATCACAATCTTGTTTAGTTACACCCTAAGACTTAGAAGAGGTGTTTGGTTCAATTAAGTTTGGATATTGGGTAGCATATTATCAAGGGTGTGTGTGAGACGGGAATAGAGAGTATAACTCTGTTCGATGACATTGATGATTTGGTGGAGTATTGATATAGCCTTATTTTACTATGTATTTTAGGCCATTATCCTAATATATTTGAGTAAAATGTTATAATTTAATATATATGATACGTAATATGCTTTGAAATGTTAAATTACAGTTAAAATCGGAGTTGGGATGTAAAAGGAGGAGAATGGAGCTGAAAAAGACACAAAAAGGATGTTGCTGACAGATTGACCTTTATTCAGTGTTTTGGAAGTTCCTAATGACTCGTAACTATGATTGATGAGATTAAAGATGTTCTGAAAACTAGACAAAATATTGGATGGCTTTCATTTCTATTCCAAATTTTGATTCCCAGTTCCCACGTTGTGGTAAAGCCATTTCCACGACATGGAAAATCAAAAAATTCGTGGACATGAAGATTCCATCATCCACGGTGTGGAAAGTCCTTTTCCACATCGTGGAAATGTTGTAACCTATAAATTAAGTCGAAATTTATCCCTAATGACATATCTTCAAACCTAATTTGTTCCCTACGAAAATAAACCCCATAAGTGTCGTTTTGAGGGTCTAGAAAGTGGTCGTAGGATCGTTAAGTTGATTTGGAGCAAAGATATGAAGGATTCAAGAGCTAATTCATGACATGAATCATTCAGTTTGTTGTTCTAACCATGATTAGCATTCCATGTGATTCTATATGTGCCTTACTTTCTGATTTAGGGCTTCAAAACCCTATTGATTTGTGTTAGAATAGATGAATCATTAAGATTATGCTTAATTTTGTATTTTCATTATTTATTCTTGTTTAACTTATTTTGTCAAGTTTGATTAAAAGATCCATATGTGTTAAAGATCGCTACTTTATTGTTGTTGTGATATGTTGGAGATGGTAGGATTGAGATGAAGGGTGGGTGTCGAGTTGATTCCTTCTTTTGATATCACAGTACAAAGAAAAGAGATGATCGTTAGACAACGTCTGGGATTCGTTCCTAGGACGAAGCTACGACGATCAAGTTAGAATTGATTCCGAGAGAAGATAGAGAATGTCTAAGAGAAAAGTGTCTAGTCCCCTTCTCCATGGGGAAGAAGGGGTCTTTTATACCTAATCGAGAGGCACGCGCCTCCTAACTGATTTTGTTGAGCCTTCCCTCGTGAGACGAGACGTGACAGATTCGTATTGAAGGTTCCTCCATCACGTCTTTCTATCTCGCTCTCCTATTGGCTAGAGGGGAATCTTCGATATAATGATGATCGTAGCTATCGTCAGATAGGCATGTGGAGCTCTCTAATTGGATCCACATTTGCTGGGGTATTTCTCATGGGGAGAAGAGGGTAAGGCGCAGTTCTGCCCCTTAATCGCCATACCAGTGAGTACATGCAAGCGGAGGCTCGACCTTGGCCTCAGACTGGGTATGACCAGAATCTAACTAGGCCAAGCTTCGTGCTAGTTTGACTTTTCTTCTTTAACATTTTTCCCAAGGGATACGTTAAAAATTGCCTATTGCTAAATTAGAGTTTAGATGACCACTACAATTGTGTTAATTTGAATAATAGTTGTCCATGATCGTTGGAAATTATGACTAGTGTTGGATCAAGAACTTGAATTAGGATAATAAAGTTATGAACTTAGCGTGTTTGCATGAGTAGATGATCATTCTATGCATGATTTAATTCTTATGATCATCAAGATTAATAAAGATCAAATCTTGCTTAATACGAACTCAATAATGAATTTATGGATAATTAATGGCATGACGATGAAATTAAGAGTCTTTAGATTTATTAGGATTAATTTCTAATCATGATGCTAGTTAGATTATGAATCGTTGAATAATAAATGGATAATCATTGCACTTGAGTAATTAACCATGATTTTGAGATGTAATCCAATCTAAACCAAAGTACCTGACGTGATTCGTTTCTAGTAAGTTAATCTAGTTAGCTTAACTGTTGATTTAATTGATCTTTCATAATCAAGACCCCATCTTTTTACTAATTTCATTTATTTAATGTGACCTATAATCAAATATTCTAATATTAATTCACTACCGTTCCCATTGAGTTCGACACCCTTGCTTATCAAAACTATATTATACTCGATCTGGTTCACTACTTGTAAGGTGTCGTTTAGATGTGATAGAATAGGAATTATAAATAAAAAACCAGTGCATTAAAAATATACATCAAGTACGTATTACATACATTATATATTAGTATTTCACCTCCTTTATAGACAACTATAAATGGAATGACTATGATGGGTAGCCGATAGGTGCCTGGATGACCTATCTATAACAGAACAAAGGATTACCAGTCATATGTCAGAGTATGATGACAACCACTGACTAAATTCAGTCTTACGGAAAGAGTATTAAAGTCATAGTCTGTAAGTGTCAATGAATTATACTTATCCATATGAATATGATCGTATGTTCATTCAATGTACTCCTACCCCCCTCATAGTTGCCTTTGTTGACTAACACTTGGTGCCAAGGACACCCCAAAGCAGTATAGTCAACTCGTTGCTTACAATGATCCATCAGGATAAATCACATAAGATCATTGTATTAGGTTTAGTATGTAAGGACTGATGGGACGGACAATTTAGGAAAATGTTTTATAAATGTTTGTGCTACGTTGATTGGATGATAGTTAGTTTTGTAGGTTTATTAACTATGAGTTATTATCATAATAACATTGTGGGACTGAAAACTATATGTATCTCACCTGGTTTCCCAACCTCACCACTCAAATTTTGCGCATCACATATAGTGGTGTTAAGATTGCATAATATTTAAATAGGATGTTGATTGATTGAAGCGAAGACCAACAATAATGTTCAGGACCATTAGGTTTTTACATTGTAATATATGTTGTGTATTGATTATGACATCCTTAGAGTCTTAATATTTTTAGACAATCATTTATACTCAAAATGTTTTAATGTACTGGGACTTTTTGCAAACAAAGATGTTATGAATTTTAAAAGCGTAAAGAATTTTTTTAGTTATGAAAAATAGGGGATGTCACAGCTTTATTGAGATTTCAATCAGGCTCATAGAAAGGGAATAAGGTTCATAGAAAGGAACTATGTGTTTAATTAAATATGTTGTGTTAGGTTTGAAGTTTTGAACCTAAATTTAATATGTCAAACTGGTTCTGGTGTACTTTTTTCTAAGATGCTAAACTGAAGAATTGAACTCGCCTGTAAAGTGTAAACTAGTCGGGCCAAATCAAAAATCTGGTTTGCGGCTCTATGAATTAAAGAAAACATAACTCTTAAAAAAAGTTTTAACTTTTAATTTGGACAAAACTGGAAATTTGGTCCTTGTGGTTTTGCAAGAATTGTGGATAGGGTTTAAAAAGTTTCTGACTTGCATTGAATATCCAAAATCAAGAATTTCTTGTGGTTTTGGTCCTAAAAAAAGGAAAAATTTTCCCATTTCATTTTTTAATATTTAAATCATTACTTTAATAATTAATAAATAAGAAATCCATCCCACACCCAAACGATGGTACACTTCCTTCCTCCCATCTTTCTTTCTCTCTCTCTCTCTCTCTCTCTCACACACACACACACACACTCTCTCTCTCTCACACACACATAAATTGTTACCCTCTTCCTTTATCTCCTTCCTTACCCCTCTTCATTTCCGACTACAACTCATCCCTCCCCTCACCTCTTTTTTTACCATCGGCCTCCATCCTCTACATACTCCCTCTCTATCCGCTACCTATGTCATTCAATAACCAACAAAAACAGAAAGCAAACATCAAATGTAATTGGGATGCACTATAATCGATATCCTCACCACCACCGCAGATCGCGATTGAAACCTATAAGTTCTCACCAATATGCATATTTGATTGGTCTGCATCAAGTTTTTCGAATGAATCAACGCTTGGGAGGGTGTGGTGAAGATGAATCTCTAGTGATGTTAGTGGAAATAGATCTCGGTTGTCCTCCATTTACATGTGTAACACTCGTGTTTCTAGCCTAGGCATTTATATGATAGTCTAGGTTAACCTTTGTAACTCATTTTGAAGAAATGAAAAGGAATTATGTGAATATTATATGAATTATATGTTTTATGCTTAATTATTAGGGTTTAATTAATTAAAAATAAAAATAAGCGTCAAAATTAAAGTGTGAGATAAGCCCAATATCTTTACATAAAGTTGTAGTGGTCGAAACAAGGATTTCGGGGATATAAAGAATACCAAAATCCGAGTTATAACGAAGAAAATTATGACCTGTCGAAGTTTCGCGACAAAACCGGCACGATGCTGAATGTCGTAAAAAGTGAGTTTTTGATAAACTACTTTTTAGCCTTAGTGATCTAAATGAAATTCGTAGTATTCTTCAAACCGAGAAGTTCGATAAAAAGAACGCCCAAATCTGACTTCGTATGAGGAAGTTATGATTTTTCGAAGTTTCAGCTTAGCAGTAGACAGCTAAAAACTCGAATTTTAGATCGAGCGATTTTTAGCCGACACAACCTAAACGAGAATCGAAGGTCTCGTCATTAGGAGCACAACGGTAAAAAGTCTGACGAAAACGGATGTCGGATGAAGAAGTTATGAATTTTTAACAGATTTCCTGTCCCGGTCAGTTAAAAATAATAATATAAAATTTAAAGTCAAAATTCGCCGACGAAGTCTAAACGGAAGTTGTAGAGCATAATTTTAGCTACGCGTGCATATAAAGAACGTCAAAAACGGAGCTCGTATGCGAAAGTTATGGATTTTAGAAGATTTTGGCACAAAATTCGAGAAATTTCGCATAGATAAGCTTCACCCGGAAGTGCCACGTGTCCTCGCTTCGCATGTGCCACGTATCTGGAACCTGCTGAGTCACCGAAGCCACCTGGCAATACGTTTTGCCTTCCCTCGCATGCGAGACTGCCCCTTGTCGCCCTGTGTCCTCTTCTGATTCGAACGAAGGGAGGCCCAATCTGAAGCTCGCAGCTGGACCGAGCCTCGCACCGCCTAGCCTCCGAACCTCGCATGTGGACCAGTAGACCGCGGTCCAATCAGAGGCGGACACCGAGCCCTTCGCACATGCTACCCTCGTGCGAGCCTTCCCTGCGAACCCTCGGATCTGCAAAGCGTGGCTCCTTCTCAGTTGTCCGGTCAGAGGCTCTCCCCTATAAATACAAGGGTGCGAGACCTCCCGGGTAACTTTGAAAATTTGTCAATTTTAACCCCTAAACCCATATTTTCTTCATCTTAACATCCCGTAAAGCCCCGATATCAATTCTAAAGCCCGGAATACTCCACAAAGTGCCTGAGAAGCCTGGAAAATTTATCTTTTCGGTTTCGAAGTCCGACTTTTACAAAGCCTGGTTTCTCAATAAAAGTCCCGGTTTTATTAGAAACGATCGTTTTAGGAAACGAATTGCTGCCCGATTATCATCAAACCATGTGAGTGTATAGTCACTTTCATTTTACACATAGATATGAAGTATTTACCTTATAATACGTGCTATGTGTAAATATATTAATTGTTTATTTGAGGTGATTGTTGAGTTGATGTTTTATACAAGTTTTAAACTGTATAAGTATTTTTATCTACAAATATGTTGGGTAGAACATGGGTAGATAGTGATGTGTGATAAAATAAAATTTATGAGAGGCCTCGATGTGTTTTGAGATCCAGTCATCTAGCGGAGTTTGGATGACGACCACGGACTTTGTAGACAGTCCAGTGGGAAACATTAGCAGGTCCGCAACATGTAGGTGTTAATGAACTGAGAGTGTTCATTCGCTGTACTCCATCCCCCTCATGGTTGCCTTTAGGACATGTATGGATGAGGAAACCCCTTAGCAGTAGTGTCCATCCCGATGATATTCTTTAAGCTAGGTCCCTTGTGACAAGTGTTTAGGGACATAAAGTGAGGATAACGGGAACGGGTAATCAGGGTTATTGTTGATTGATGAACTTAGTAAGTTTATTATTATTGTGGGTTGAAAACCCTATATGCTCACCAGGCTCCCAAGCCTGACCCACTCAGCTTTTTATGTTACAGGTAGTGGACCCCGAGCATAGTCGGAGGACGACGAGAGATTTTTGGATTATAGGCCAGTAGTTGTAAATAATTGTTGAAAGGCTTATAATGTCTTGTTTATGCTTTTGATCTGTATCGGAACATGACATCCCGAGGTTTTGATATATATATGGAAAACATATACCTTCTTAATGAAGGGTTTTGATAAACTTTTATCATATTTTGTTTGGGGACCAATTCCGCAACATCTTTTAAAAAGATTTCTCTGATTTTATTTTAAAAAGCATAAATTAAATCGGTCTTTTCTGGCCGAGAAATTAGGGGATGTGACATCCACTCTCCGAGCCTCGGCATGTCTGGTCTGCCCTCTTGGGGCCTTCAGCCTATCCGGACCGCTCGTCGGGCCTTCGGTATAACCGGTCCGCCCTAGGTATGTTGGCCTACAGCACAAAGTAGTACCCGCTTCAACCCAACGCCTATCCAACGACCATTTTCGCATAAACATATAATCATATAGCAATTCACAACTAATCAACCGATCTAGCATATCACATAACATAGCAACATCCTAACCAGGATACTGACCTAACCGGTCACTAACATAACATCATCTTATATACCAGGATACCGACCTTAACCAGGTCTCTAACATATACCATCCTAACTACCAGGATGCAGACATAGCAAAACAATAACATAACAAACAACTACCTGGATTCCCATTCGATAAAGGGACGACCTTGGTGCCTTAGACCCTGTCGATATAGTGAGGATAACTCACCTCGCAACCGCCGAAATCTTGCAAATCTCCGACCACCGACTCACCTGGACTCCCAACTATCACATGATAATCACCAAGTTAGAGTCCAATCATGACTTCCTAGACCAAGGGCCCACAACACTCATTAAGTTCATCATCCTATTATTGGACCAAGTCTCAATATCAAATCCTCATGCAAAGCCCAATATTGGCCCAATTTACTAAATTGGTCACCAAATGGGCCTAGATCCAAGGTCCATAATAATTATTGAGTCCAAATTACTCCATCCATGATGTTCGGTCACGACCCAAGCCCCACTAGCCCAATAACAACCAATCACTTAAGGCCCAAAATCAAAAACCCAACAGAGGGCGTACGCTGGGCGTACTCCTCTGGTACGCAGGGCGTACCCCATCTCAGGTTGACTGGAAAATGGGTTGTTGACCCTGCACGCTGGGCGTACAGCTTCCTACGCCCTATCACTTTGGACGTCCAGAAAGTTCTTAATCCAAGGTCTTAATCCATTAAGACCTTCCTACTACTTGCATGGGACCTCATAAGCCATTGGGACCTCATTTTTATCACTCAACACCCCATCAAGAGTCTAAAAGGACAGATCATTTCGTCCAAAACACAACATACATCATCTTGGGACTTTTGGGACAAGAAATGGTTCCAAAATGCTAGAATGGCTAGATCTATGATATACAAGCATAAAGTTCCAAACTTTTTACCTTCTGGAGCTTCAAAGACACAAACCAACTTCAGATCTACAAGCCAATATTCTTCTCCAACTTCTTGGTGCAATGCCTTCACTTCCAAGAGCTCAAAATACCCACCAACTCACACTCTCACACAAGATCTAGGGTTTGGGACGTTTCTGGAGGATGGAGGGTGAGAGTGATGAGAGAAAATGAACCTTAAGGATGCTTATATAGATCTCAAACCGAGACATTAGGGTTTTCATCTTTTACGAGTACAGCCAGCATACACAAGATTACGCCCAACGTACCCTTATGTACGCGCGACGTACTCTTCCTGGTCCCAATTTTACAAATTAGTCCCTCGGCTCTTCAAGACTTTACCCCATCCATTCCCATGGACTACAAATGACAAACTTGGGATGTTACCTTCTCGAATGAAACCCATTGCCCACAAAAGACCAAAACGCCCTTACTCTTGATCTCGGAAATTCATAAATAAGCACTTTTAGAAAAGGGCGTTACACGGTGTTATTCAATAACCAACAAAACCAAAAAGAAAACATTAGAGGTAATTGGGATGCACTATAATCGGTATCCTCACCAGAAACAAAACAAGGAAAGATAGAGGAGTAGACACCCTCCGCCAAATTAGATACTATGAGGAGCTATCGGAGATTACAACTCCCATTTATTGTATCCTGCTCATCTTCATCACCAACACAGATCGTGATTGACACCTATAAATTCTCACCAATATGCATCTTTGATTGGTCTGATTTAAGTTCTTCGAACGAATAAACGCTTGAGAGGGTGGGGTGGAGATGGATCTCTAGTGACGATGGCAATGATAGATCTCGGTTGTTCTCCGTTTTCATGGGTCACAGTGAGAGAGAAGGTAAAGGGTGGGAAACCATGGAAATGAAGACGGGGAATGGAGTGTTTTTTATTGGAATGAAGGAATGGTGAGGTGTCGATGACGGTGGGGGTGGGCCGCCAGAAAAGATCAAGGTGAGGTGGGTGGTGTCGTTTGGGATGAGAGAGGGGGTGTTATTGGTGGGGAGGGGTAGGTGATTTCATGTTTTCATTTTTTTATAATTATTAGAAAAGGTGGGATTTTATTTGTTATTTTTATTATTATTATTTTAATAATAAAACAAATAAAAGATTTAAAAATAAATAATAAAAGTAAAATAGTCTTTTTAAATCTATCAATGACAAACTTCACAAAAAATTCCTTATTTTGCGACCAAATTTATGAGAAAATTTTGATTTTGAACCTAAGTTGAAAACTTTTTATACACAATCGACAGTTTTTATAAAGCCACAAGGATTAGTTTTTCAGTTTTATCTTTAACTTAATGTTTTAATATTTAAAGACATCACCAACATTCAACATATCAACTCATTAAACCAGGCCGAATGTGATAATGGGCTTTTAAAAGCCCAACATAGTCAATTAAAATGTAAGAGTTATTCCTTCAATCCTTCTCATTGGCAAGGCTGTAACCGGATGTTGGTGGAAGAATTAAATGTTTTAAAAAATAAGGTCAATTATTAGAAATAATTAATTGGATCAAGAAACTATATTTTATATACTCAGTTAGTTAAAACTACTAAAGTTTCATTCATATTTAATTACATAATTTCATCATTGTTAGGCAATTCGATGTTAAATCTTTGTTTAAATTCGAATCTGAGCAACGTGTACATGAATATTAGGCTCTGTGTAAAATGAACAAACATGATTATTTTAACAAGAAAAAAACATATACTACATTTTAAATTTGTTTAAAATATAAGATGTTTTGGAAAGCTATGTGAATTGTGAGGTGGGGTTCCAAGTCCAAGTTAAATAAGGAAATGTCGTGGTCCTTACGTTAGGTGAATTATCACCATCGTCCATTTAGGTAGGTCATAAGAGACAACCAAAGTACAATCTAATTTCTAGTTGACTGAATTTTCCTTAACAACACTGAAAAATAATAATAACAATACGTTTATGTTAACTGATTTTATATCCCATTTTGTTTGATCCTAATATCCCATACATAAAGTAAAAATAAAAATAATCAAAACCCGTTATGTTATGAAATATTAGTTTGTGAATGATCATTAGATTTTCTATTTCACCTATAACTCTCTATCATTATTTAGCATTAATAACACTCATTTGAATGTGTTTTATGAGTGTAATAATGCACCATCATAATGTGCATTAATCTTTCATCGTATTTTGGTTGTATAAATAGTGAGTCATATGTATTAGAAAGTTGATGATTTCATCACAAGTATTGCAATAAAGGTTCTTTCCACTCTCATGCCTTTTTTACTCTATAATTGATCTTGTTATTTGATCATATTTTATAACACGTTATCAGCATGACTCTACCATAGAGCTCTAACTTTTTATTGTTCTTGTCATTTTCAAGTATGTATTTTATTTTAAGTTTGCATGTACAACGCTTACAACTTATTTTATGTAATTTCTTAACTAACAATTCCTTAACATACAAGTCTTTATTTTTATTGGTATTTTCACTATGAAAAACCATGCTAGAGAAAAAAAATTTCTACTTTTCATGCCACAAACATGCTCCTGCAGCAGCAATGTCGTGAGAAAGTTCTAAAAAAATATGAATTAATTTTAGGTCTTCTTTTGGCTAAACAAAACAATGAATTATTGATGAAAAATCATCAATCAATCCCGACAGGTTCTAGTGCATTACCTGAAGTGAATGCAACACCATATAATCATAATAGTCATGGGTTTAACTGAGGTTATGGAGTTTATCATCATTATCATAAAAATAACAAGATTAAAAGTAACCACCAGAAGTTGGAAAATAGCAAAAACTCACATCCTAATGATAAAAGTGGTCAAGGCAAAAAGAAAGTTGACAATATTTGTCACCGATGTAGAATGATCGGTCATTGGTCCTATACATGCCGCTCTCCAAAGCATTTTGTTGATCTTTATCAAACTTCTCTAAACTTAAAGAGAAATAAAATATCAAAAAAATTATTCAAAATGATTTTCACGAAGATCGACCATAAATGATATATTTGGATGTTGTCGATTTTCTTGTCTACCCAGAAGGGACAAGTGGTGCCATGGATGATGATGGAAGAATAATGTGTCGTTTTGTTTCATGTCATTTATTATGTTTTTATGACATATTCATTTCATAAGAAATGATGTCATCACAATATTCTCAAAGTAATAATAAAATATGACTTTATTTTTCTAAGTCGAATGTTTCTTATGTTTTATTTATTTATTGAAGCAAAATATGGATATTCACAAAAAAAAGAGAAAGATATGTCTTGCAGACAGTGCAAGAACACATAACATTTCTAAGAATGAAAAGTATTTTACTTACTTATCAATTAGAAAAGCAAGTGTTAATACAGTAACGAGTAATGCAAAAATGATTGAAGGCTCCGGAAGAGCGAATATAATACCACAATGGACAATAATTACAATTGGTGATGCATTATTCTCATCGAAATCACCAAGAAATTTATTAAGTTGTAAGGATATTCAATCTAACAGATATCATGTTGAAACAACTGATGATGGTAATTAAGAGTATCTCAACATTACAAAAACGATATCAAGTAAGAAAAGTCTTTTGGAAAAATTACCCATATTGTCATCCATATTGTATTATACAAATGTTAGAATGACTGAATCTCATGCAATTGAAAATAAAAGGTATGATAACACCTTCAAAGTTTGGCATGACCGGTTGGACCATCCAGGATCAATTATGATGTGTAGAATAATTGAAGCTTCAAGTGGTCATTCCTTGAAAAAACAGAAGATTTTTCAAGCTAATGAATTGTCTTGTGATACATGCTCTCAAGGAAATTAATTTCTCATCCATCATTGAAACAAAGTTGGGTATAAAAGACCTAGTTTCTTAAAAATAATTCAAGGGGATATATTTGGACCAATCCATCTACCATGTGGATCATTTAGACATTTTATGATTTTAATTGACGCATCGACTAGATGGTCACGCATGTGCTTGTTGTCTAGTCATAATCTAGCTTTTGCAAGATTACTTGCATAAATAATCCGCCTAAGGGCGCATTTTCTCAATTACCCAATTAAGAAAATTCGACTTCACAATGCTGGAGAATTTACATCACAGGCTTTTAATGAATATTGAATGTCGATTAGGATAACTATTCAATATCTTGATGCACATGTTCATACGCAAAATGGTATAGCTAAGTCGTTAACCAAAAACCTTCAATTAATTGCAAAACCATTATTAATGCGTTCTAAGCTTCCTGCATCGACATGGGGACATGCAATTTTACATGCATCATCACTTATACACATCACACCAAGTTGTTATCGTAAGTTCTTCCCTATTCAACTGGTTTGCGGTCAGGAACCATATATTTCCCATCTCAGGATGTTTGGATGTACAATTTATGTACCCATTTCTCCACCCCGCTGCACAAAAATGGGTCCTCAAAGAAGAATGGGAATAAAATCTATTGGAATGAATTATCACTTTCAGTTTTAGATCCTTGTTCAAGTCAATGTGAACTTGAAGTGAAAAAAATAATTCATTTACAAAATGTAGCAAATAAATTGCCACAAGCATTTACTGACCCTAAGAGAGAAATAAAGTTTCATGTACTAGCTGTAAATGCTCCAATTAGAATTGATATCATAGAAGGTAAAATACAACTACAAATGAATCTAAGGCACGATTGAAGCGTGGAAGACCATCCGGTTCCAAAGATAAAAAAAACCTCGAAAATGAAACGGAACAAATATAATTGATGGTCCAAAAGAGAAAACAAAATCTCTTGAAAAGATTAGTGAAGCTCTAGAAGAGCCCAATGACACAACAAAAGAAACTAAGGTACCTGAAAATTTTGAGAATGAAGAGATCTCAACAAATTATGTCATGACAAGAATAAGATGGAACCGAAATAAGACAGTCATCAACGATAATTTTTCATATCATGTTGTGCATGAGATTATGGAATAAAATGAGGATCTTAAACCCGAATCTATAGATGAATGTAGAAATAGAAAAGATTTGCCAAAGTGGAAAGATGCTTTCATGAAAGATCTTAATTCTCTTACTTAATGAATTTTTTTTGGACTTGTAGTTCGTACACCAAACAGAGTAAAACCAGTGGGACACAAATGAGTATATGTGCTTAAAATAAATTATAAAAATGAAGTTGTGAGATATAAAACAAGACTCGTTGCACAAGATTTTACTCAAAGGCCCATAATTGTTTATGAAGAAACATACGCTCCTTTGGTTGATGCAATTACATTATTTTATCTAATAAGTTTGGCAATACATGCAAAACTGGAGAAATCCTAGAAGAGTTTAAGGTGCCAGAAGCACAAACTTCTAATTCTCGAGAAGTATATTCAGTAAAAGTAAATAGATTTTTGTACGGATTGAAACAATATGGCCATATGTGGTTCAATTGTTTAAGTACATTTTTGTTAAAAGAGGGCTACAAAAATGATCCATTAAGCCCATCTGTATTCATAAAAAGATATGGGTCAGAATTTGTCATAATTGTTGTTTACGTAAATGATTTGAACATAATTGGAACTCCTAGAGAATTGGAAAATGCCACTTCTTTTTTGAATGAAAATTTTGAAATGAAAGATCTTGGTAAAATTAAGTTTTGTTTGGGTCTTCAAATTGATGTGTATTAGAGTCAAGTACTGAATACGGAATCAATCTCAAAAATCAGAAAGAACACGTCGAGTAAATAAGATCTGATTGGCTCATTTATGTATGTAAAGAGTACAAGTGTTTAAGAGAGTTTACAATAATAAACAACATAAAAGATACTCTGTAACACTTGAATTTGGTATGTTCCCTTCAATCCTTATATTTATGAATACTTCACTTTTGGTACTTATGGTTAGTACGCGAGGCGTACCTTAGGGTATGCTTATCGTACTAGCTGAGAAGCTAGTATGCGGGACATACCATGTGTGTACGCTTAGCATACTAGTGTGAGGTTGGGTCGCGCCTTTGGGCATGTACGTGGGGCGTACGTGTGTCTAAATGAGACCCTAATTTTGGGGTTTTACACCCTGTATATTCACCTTAAGTCCCAAGAGTTGGCGTCTATTGCCCTAAAACCCAAATCTAAAACCCTATCTTGAGCCTTGGTCTTGATTTTTTGGTGGTTTGTGCTCCTTGAAGTGATTGAAGAAGAAGTTGGAAGACTCATTCATTGGAGGGATGCTTTGAGGTCCAGATTTAGCTCCATCTTTTGGTGACTTTTGAGGTATGAAGTTCATACCTTGTCTACTCTTTTCTTTGATATACTCTTTAGCTTGTTATGGTCCTATTGGTCCCTTTTGGTTGGTCTTGATGAGTTAAGACCATTTTAGAAGCTAAATCTTGTAGATCTGGATGCTTGGAGGGTTCCTTAAGCTTAAAGGTGCAAACTGTATGGTGTTTGTGGTCTCATGCATACATTAAGTCATTCATTAATCTCTTTTGAGCTCTAAGAGCCTCATTAAGCCATGCATGCACGTAAATTTGGCAACTTTACGTGATACACCATCTCAAGGAAGTCAAATCTAAGTTTTAGAGTGAAGTCTTTACCATTTAAGAGCTGAATGAGAAAGTTGGCCAAACTAGTCGAGTACGTTGGTCGTACACGTTGGTAAAAACAACGTACAAGGCCTAAAGCAAGTACGTTTAGCGTACAGGCTGAGTACGCCCCACGTACTCAGCAGTGGGCTTCGGTGTTATGAGCTTCTCGATATTGGCCCATTGTTGTCTTGAGCCTTGTTGGGCCATCATAATTCTATTGTTAGGTTGTTGGTATTTTAGTGGACTTTTGGTTGAAAGCCTATGAAAGAGATATGGGCCCAATTTGAAAATTTGGGCCATAATTGGGCTTGGAATGATTATTTTGGAAGTTTGGGCTTTTGGACAAATTGGATTGGGCCTAGGTTTGGTCCATGTTGGGTAAAGAGGTAAAAAGGTCGTTTACCCTAGTCTAGATTCTTAGTGTGAGTTGGGATCCAATTATTAATTGGATGTTAATTGTGATTGATAGCGAGGGGATTTTAGCAGGCCAACAGCCAGAGACTTATATGTGAGATTTAGCAGTGTGAGGTGAGTTTCCTCACCAAGTTTAGTGGGTCAAAGGCTCCAATTCCGACTCATGATTTTGTTACGTTAGGATGCTAGATGTTTGCGTGACTCTTGCATGTGTTATGTACTCATATGCTTACTGGGCGGGGCCCAATGACCATTTTGTATGTTATGTATCTTCGTGATTATTGCATGTGTTATGTGTTTATATGTTTATATGTTTATATGTATGCTGAGTGGGGCCTGATGACTGACAGATCTGTATACTAAGTCGGGCCCGATGAGCGGCGGGGCACATTATATGTTTATTTATGTATGTATGGTATGTGGTATTTGGGGAACTCACTAAGCTTTATGCTTACGATTTTCAGTTTATGTTTCAGGTGCATCTGGCTCCAAAGGAAAGACCTCGGTATGATTGCAGAGCACACACCACTCGATTCCGCATTTTGTGATTTACTTTGATATTGATGATGTATCGATACATTTTGATAACTTTGGTTTTATGACAATGATATGATTTGATGTTTTATTAATCTAAAAATGAAAAATGTTGTGGTCTTGTTTTTTTTGGGACGTTTCAATTTGGTATTAGAGCCTTGGTTCGAGGGATTTGGACATACTCTCGGGTCTGTCTGAACTCAAATTGAGGATTTGGTAAAGTTTTTCAAAAAAGGAAATGTTTCAAAAAGGAAAACAAGTTTTCTAATACAAGAAAGGGTGAGGTGCATGGAATCGACCAAGCTCAAGTAAGTTCCCAAAATACCCATACATGTTATCTAATAATTTGATATGTGAATCTGTGAATGTGTGAATATGTGAACCGCATGCTAGTTAGTGCTAAGAATCTTATCAATATTTTTCATGATAGAATGCTAGGAGAGATTCCTCTGTATGCCTATTGTATGAGCTTGTAGACTTTCATGCTAGTATTGATCAGTCAGTGATAGGATGGCCTGATTAGGTGATGCTTTGTGCTTTTAGAAGTTCTCACTAGCTTCATTTAACTAGTAAGAGAATATGCTAGGTTACATATTATGGAAACTAAATAATTTTAGAAGGTTAGGTTTTAACTCGATTGCAAACTCTTGTTTTAGTCTAACCGTTGTAGTGTGAGACCTCTCATTCGAAGAATTATATGGTTTTAGTGATATGTAATTGTATTCGTGAGCTAGTTAGAGGAATTTAGCGGGAGTTCCTTCTGTAGCTAATGGCGGAGAGTGGTGTGGAGTTTTCCGTAGGAAAACCTAGGATGAGATCTAGTTTTGGGAGCCTTATCTTGTTGAGGGTTAATTGTATGAATATAAGGTAACTTGGCAGATTCAAGGCAATCCTTGAGGAAAGTACGGATAGATGTGGAAGGTAGTATGGGCCCATACTAGTGGAAGCAGAGGATTCATACTCGATTTAAGGAAAGCCGTGATGAAACCAGGGAGCTTGTAAAGTTGTGATCACTCGATATATTTTGATGCGTATCCCAATGGTTTATATGGTCTATTCTTAGTATGGTGACATTGCAGGGTAGACCTGTTGGCAGTTCTGGTGCAAGAGAGGGCTCGGGCTCAGTCTCTGGAGCCGGGCACCTAGATGATCAGACTAGGGAGTTCATATCGTATGATATTACGCGTTGCATTCTTGAGCAGACTCCTGTGATCTTTGGTACGATCAAGGAGGGCATTCTGGAGAATTTGTATGAGCGGTTGAGCGCCTTTTGTTCTGAGATGGTGGCCTTGGTTGGGGCTCGTTCTTTAACCTTCATGGAGTTCCGGGCATGTGGAGCTTCGGACTATCATGGGGAGAAGGACTCGATAGAAAGAAGGAGGTGGTTAGAGGATGTTGCTAACGCATTCCGCACCAGCAATTGCCCCGAGGGGGCAAAGGTCAGACTTTCCTCCTGTCTTCCAAAGTACAGGGCACGAGATTAGTAGGAGGAGGTTGGGTGCGCAGTTGGTGATGAGGCTGTTGATTCGATGACCTGGGTTGATTTTGTGACTAGGTTAAGGGCTGAGTTTACACCGGTGATAGAGGTGCAACAGTTGGCACAAGAATTTCAGGATCTTCGCTAGACTACATAGACGGTGGCTGAGATCACCGTGATGTTTCGGGAGAGGGCACTTTTGGTTCTGCAGTATGTGGCGGATGAGGAGATGAAGAAATCTAGGTATCATAAGATGTTGAGGAGTGATATTTGGTAGTTTTGTGAGCCTGTCCAAGTGCAAGACACTGGAGGATATGCTATTGAGGGCTAGGGAGAGGGAGATTGATCTGGAGATGGAGAAGAAGAGGAAGCCAGATTATGTGTTGAGTGCTGAGTGTTCGGTTAAGAGGCCCAAGGCATCTTATTCCAGGATGAGAGGCCAGTAGGGCCGGAGCCGCTATGGCAAGTGTGGCTAGATGCACGGGGGAGTGTGCAAGGTGGGTGGTCCGGGCTGCTTCAAGTGCGGTTGGACTGGTCATATTAGCAGAGATTGCACTACTACTACCACCACCACCCCGATATCTGACTTGATTTTATTTCATTGCAATCAGAGGGGCCATAAGAAGGTCCATTTTCCGAATTTGGTTGCAGCAGGACCGATGTCAGCACCCGCTCCTACATCTTTGCATTACTGACGGATGCCAGGGCTGGGCGGATGCACTTGCGGTGAAGAGCAGGGTCTTTCAGCTGACAGCCGAGGAGGCTCGTGCAGCTCCCGATGTGGTGACAGGTATTTATCTTCTCCTTATCTCTTTATTTATATTGTTTTGTCTGCTTATATTTATGTGTGTTATTACAGGATCATTCCTCTTTAACGGTATTTCTGCTTTCGTATTGTTTGATTCAAAGGCTACCCGATCATTTGTATTGCTTGTGTTTAGCAAGAGGTTTTTCGGAGTTCCGGGGGAGCTGGATTGTCCTCTAAATGTCGATATCGCAGATGATAGGTCTGTTCGGTTTTCGAGGGTTCATCGGGGTTGTACTCTTCAGTTATTCAGCGAGCAGTATACGGTCGACTTGGTTCCCATTCCTTTTCGTGGGAACAAGGTTATTGTGGGCATGAATTGGGTGTGCCCTAATGGGGCGGTGATTGACTGTGATCAGCAGTTAGTCCGGGTTCGAACCCCAAGTGGGGGATAGTTAGTGGTTCAGGGGGAGAGAGCTTAGAGTAGGTCGTTATTGTGTTCAGCAGCGAGGGCCGAACGCTATATTCAACATGGTTGCTCAGGATTTCTCGCCTATGTTATGGATACGTGGGATAAGGGTAAGGCGATTGTGGATGATGTGTCGATTGTGCGGGATTATCCGTACATGTTTACGGAAGATTTGTCTAAGGTGCCTCCGGAGAGGCAGGTTGAGTTCAGGATTGATCTGGTTCCAGGTGCGGCTCTGATAGCTAAAGTATTGTATTGGTTGGCTCCTCCCGAGATGCGGGAGCTGTTAGAAAAGGGATTCATTCGATCGAGCAGTTCACCTTGGGAGCACCGACCTTTTTTGTGAATAAGAAAGATGGGTCTCATCTTATGTGCATTGACTACCGAGGATTGATGATCTCTTTGACCAGCTTCAGGATTCATCTTGGTTTTCCAAGATTGATTTGGGATCGGGTTATCACCAGATGAGGATGTATAGACGACACCTTTCCAGACTCGTTATGATCATTACGAATTCGTGGTGATGCCTTTGGGCTTACCAATGCTCCAGCCGCATTCATAGATCTCCTGAACCATGTGTGCAGATCGATGTAGTGGATCGGTCTGTGATTGTATTTATCGATGAAATCTTGGTCTATTCCAAGACTCGGGAGCAGCACACGGAGCACTTGAGAGAAGTACTGGAGACATTGAGGAGGGAGATACTTTTCGAAAAGTTCTCCAAGTGTGATTTCTGATTGCGTGAGGTGCAGTTTATGGGGAACCTTGTCATCCAGAAGGGTATTCTGGTCGATCTGGCCAAATTCGAGGTTGTGATGCAGTGGGAGGTTCCAAGGTCTCCATCTGAGATTCAGAGTTTCCTTGGTCTTGTTGGTTACTATCAGAGATTTATCCAGGATTTCTCCAAGATAGTTGTTCCTTTGACTCGGTTGAAAAAGAAGATGGTTACATTTCGCTAGGGGCCTGAGTAGCAGGTAACTTTTGAGACCTTGAGACAGCGGTTGTGCGAGGCACCAGTTCTGACCCTGCCACAAGGTGTTGAGGATTTTGTGGTCTATTGTGATGCGTCGATCACGAGTTTAGGGGCAGTGTTGATGTAGAGGGGTCGCGTGATCGCTTATGCTTTGAGGCAGCTAAAGCCTCATGAGACGAATTATCTGACACATGATTTGGAGTAGGGGGTTGTAGTTTTCGCCTCAAAATTTGGAGGCATTACCTGTATGGGGTCTGTTGTACTATTTACGCGGATCACAAGAGCCTAAGGTATGTGATGGATCAGCCAAATCTGAATATGAGGCAGCGCCGATGGTTGGATGTGGTGAAGGATTATGATTGTGAGATCCTTTATCACCCTGCAACTGTTTGGTCCACCTCTTATGTTGTAGAGGGTTGCAGAGGTGGTCCGCAGACTTCATGAATTTTTACTTCAAAAAAAACAAACAACACCTAAGAGAAGGGTATTAAAAACATAGTAGATGCGGTGAGGAAGAGTAGAAATAAAGATTAGAGAAGAGTAGAAGAGACATACGAAAGAAGAAAGAATAGTAGTGTATATTATTAGAGAAAGAAGAAAGATAAGATAAGTGGAAAGAACAAGTCAACAAGAAAGATAAGATAAGTGGAAGGAACAAGTCACCATAAACGTTGTGACTGATGTTGAATAGATGTTTATTTTTTTTAGGTTCAGATAGCAGAAAACATTGTACCAGAAAAAAGACAGGAGCACAAGGACCTCAACTAGATATCTTGTTGTAAGTCCTTGTTGTTCTTTTTATGTAATAGATTAGATTTTTATTGTAAACCTGTGATTTGTCCTAGGATGTAAAGTGTTTTAATTTGTATATAATTCCATACTTGTTAGATAAACTATGTATATCCCTTAGATTTGATGTTAGAAAATCCAGGTCGTTACAACTATGATAGCTACTGAGAATGATATATTGAAAAAGTACTAATTATGAAGTGTTCTTGACCAACTTTGCTACCATGAATGCTAATAGAGTCTCACGATTCATATAACTATTTAATATTATATATCATAATGTTATTTTTCTTATGTTTAGTGTGACAACCCGAAATTTCCATTCTGTACGAACATTATCTATTCAATAGGAGCTAGTCCAGTTTCAATGAATTTCAGATTTGTCCGAATAAGATTGTGTACATTAGGGTTTACATTTAAGGAGATATCAGGAGAGTGGATGCTCATGGGTTTGTGAAACTTGAGCATTTCAAAACTTCATAATGTTAGAGTCCAATTCCAGAATAAAAATATTTTCTGCCAAAATATTTCAGGACTATAAATAGATTTCTGAACTAAATTCATTCATTATTCACATTTCCAACTAGAGAAAAGCCATATTCTCTCTCACGGATCTTCGGGTTTTCATCCCAAATCGTGAGTACACTTCTCTAGTTGTGTTATAATGTTTGTTTTATGCTTATTAACATAGATTACATGTCTAATATATGAGATCCGGGAGTTTACCGACCAAGAACGTTCTTGGGGAGTAAACTCCAGAATGGAGCTTTAAGGCTATCTAGTCCCAATTCCTTGTTAGACAACTAGTTTAGCATATTATGTAGGATCATTTGAGGCTAGAAATCATTCAAGAACACCAAGTTTTAGGAGTTTACGGCCCAAGAATTTCTTGGACCGTAAACACCATTTTCAATGGCAAAATAAGCCCTAATCACCCCCTAAGGCTTTAGACTATTACCCTCAAATACTTGTAGCTAAAATGGGGACTAAATCACATCAAAATCCTCCCTAAAAGGGAGTTTACGGCCAAGAAATTCTCTTGGGCCGTAAACTCCAAGTAAAGGCACCAAAGTGTGCCTAAAGTCCCCTTTAGCCTAAATCAAAAGCCTAGAAATTATCCTACTTGTGCAAGGGACTTAAAAGAATTAAAACATCCACCCCATGAGAGTTTACGACCGTAAACTCTAAGGGGTATGGTCTTTAGGCTGTAAACTCCTCAAAGGAGTGTTATCTATGCCCTAAACTACCCAAAGGATTAAACCACCAAGCTAGGCTTATTCTAGAATTCATTTAGCACCTTAAAACACCCAAATCCACCAAGAGTGGAGTTCACGGCCGTAAACTCAAGGGTTTACGACCGTAAACTCCTTGTGTGGTGTTTTATGGGTAGTAAACTCCTATACAAGGCCCTTTAGTGCATTAAACCCCTTTTTCCTTGTCCCATAACAACTTAGATGCAACCATTAGGACCTATAACACTTATACAAAGTGTTTACATGTTCCTAAGTGTCCCAACTTATTTCATTAAGTTATTATTTGGCTAATTAGTTATATATATGCTTATTATATGATAACTAGGCTCGTGCGTGTGAACAAGTCTCCGTTTGCCACCTAGCACGGTATCCGACACTACAATCCAAACCACTCACCACAAGTGAGTTCATACCCATTTAATTAACCTTTGAAATGCTTTTAAATGTTTTAAATACTTTAAGGGGGGGATACAAGTTCAATGCTTATAGTTATTGAAATCAATCACATGTGATTGCATTAATCACATGTGATTAATAACTAGAAAACCAATGATTTTATCACTGTTCAAACTGTTTATCAAACTGCTTTACTTCGAAATGTTTTACAAACTCTTTTACTTATCAAATACTTTTATTTAAACTTTGTTATACTTCTTATAATTTGCATGCCCATATATGTATAGATATATAAACAATGTTTAAAGGGCTTAGGAAGGCCATCCGCCCTATTTCCTTTTTCTCGATTTGGATGTGGTCTGGTGGGATTTCGGGTGACCATCCGAAAGTCGTTTCAATATTAGTTATATATCAAATATACATATATAGACATAAAAGTACTTCCATATTCATGCGTACTATACACATCACTAGTAAGTTACCATCGGGGTAACACATGATCATACTACTACAACTTCTAGATCAATGAGTCAGTTCATTCATGAGTCTATACATTACATTACTACGAGAACATATACAACTATACTAGAAAGAGAACATATACAACTATACTAGGAAGGGAACATATACAACTATACTAGAAGGAGAACATATACAACTATACTAGAAAGAGAACATATACAACTTTACTAGGAGGAGAACATATACAACTATACTAGAACGAGAAACATTACACTACATATACAAGAATATGTTAACAATTGTGATCCACTGGATCGGAGCATGCCTTAAATGTCATGGACCGAGTTGTAGCCAGAATTCTCTTGGAGGGAGAGCGTGAGTTTGCGTATAGATCTATACTGGATTGACTATCCTACACCTTGTTGCTAGCTACAGCCGGACCTGCAGGTCTGCGGGTGCCAAACGTCATTCCATTATTATGACCATTCGTATGTCGTTGTTACCAGTTGATAGTATGGTGCAATTATCACATTATACCTTAATATAAATCCGGTTTAAGGTAGTTAGTACAGCAGTAGTTCCTATAATACAAAACTACAGTACTACAATGATTTACCCATTACATATTTTTAGTGATAGCCTCACTTAAACATTAATGTACAAACTATATTTGTTAAATGATAGTTACACTTGGGAAATTACACACTTTTACAACAAACGAGCATACAAAACAGTTAAGCCTTGGTAGAAGGCTACTTTAATAGAAAATATAGGTTTTTCTAAGAGATTCGAACTTTTACAAACACTTACATACATTTTACAAACTTACACTTGAGACACGTTCAAACGTTTTGATAAAAACATCGACACTAAAATACTTATGAACTCACCAGCTTAATGCTGATAAACTCTTTCAAAATAACTTGTATTCTCAGGTCATCACTAGACAGGTACCGATGCCAGCTTTTGAGAAGATGGAGCGCATTCAAGACTCATCATATTATTTTGATTTACATTATATTTTTGGTGTCTAAAACTGTACAGAACACGCTTGTATTAAAATTATATATTTAATGCAATGGATGATGTTGTTTGCTTAAGTACATTTACTGTGTTGTGATACTATACATGACGTCCTCCGCCCCAGAACGTTTCCGCCGTTCTTGGTTTTGGGGTGTGACATTTCGATTGTTTTTATAACATTTATCAAGTTATCATAGTATGATATATAGATAAAAAATCTATATTTGGGTCCCATTTTTATTTTTTGCGCAAGGCCATCAAAATAAATGGAACGCTTATATATATATATATATATATATATATATATATATATATATATATATATATATATATATATATATATATATATTGTTGATACATGAAAACTGAACCTCTAGCAATAACAAGCAATCAAGTTCTGAAGTCAGCTGAATCCGAGATATGGTGAAGTTCCGAGATTGAGATCATGTCCGAGATCAAGATGTTCCGGGATCAGAAGTCTGTTTATGCATTTAATGCATTTTGTCTTTTCTTTGACGTAACATTTCATAAGACTTATTCGTGTGTATCTTTTATGGTATGTACTATGTTCCTCCTTCACTATTTAAGGAGTGAATGTTTCAACAATTTTAGACGTGAATGATTCAAATTATTAATCCAAGAATAGAAATTATTCTCTTCACATCACTTTCATCTTTCCTTCATGTCTAAGTTCTTTCATAACATTCTTCTTGTTCTTTAAATATCTTTGCATTGCTTATACTCAAGGTTACTTCATTTAGTACTTGAATAGTTTGTTGATTATTTATCTTCAAGTCCTAACTGGTTTACCAGATTCGACGGAAACCTCATATTAAGAGCAAATGTTGATCTTAAAGATTAACTCAAGATTTGAGTTTTCAAACCTTGTCCTTGCGCATTGATTCTTTTACTCACAATTGGTATCAGTGCTTGAGTGGTTGTCCTTTGAATCCATATGAACAGATTATAGATGATTTTAGATTACCTTGGTATTTCAATCATATCTGTGTTCAGAATAAAAGTTCTTCTATATACCGATTCTACTCTGATATCTTAACTTCAATGGCTATTCCTAATTCACCTCAACAAATGTATTCAATGCAAATAGCAAATAGTGTGGATTGCCCTTCTCGTGCCCCACTGCTAGTTGTTGAAGAATATGATCACTAGAAAGTCAGAATGGAAAGATTCTTACTTGGTAAGGAAAAAGGTGAAGAAATATGGAGATCCATGAAAGATGGTCCACATGTTTTGGTCAGATAAACGGTGAGAGATGTCGCTGCAACTCTCGTGGGCCAAGAAGAGCAACGCCAAACACCTCTCACTGCTACAAACATTGAGAGACTGCATGCAGATCAAGTTGCATTTTCTGAGATGGTGTTCGGTGTCCCCCTTCTCTCTTTGAGCACATTAAATAATGCAAATCTGCTAAAGAGATTTGGGACACTCTCCATGATCTATTAGAGGGATCAGAAAACATGAAGGATAAGCGTCTGACTTCAGTTGTCAACGAGTTCAATACTTTCACCACTACTCCACGTGAATCAGTTTCTTAGTCTTCCAATAGGTATCAAATCGCCGTTAACAACATGACTGCTCATGGGATTGTCCGAACTCCACTAGAATACAATTTCAAGTTCATCAATAGTCTTGGTAAAGAACGAGGAAATGTAAAATCGTGTCTTCAGAGTCATGGATATCTGAAGAAGCTGAAGCTTTACCAGTTGTTTGATGAGCTGCAAGGACATGAATCAAATTTTGTACCAACATTAAAAGAACTCTCAGGAGGTCCTCTTGCTCTTGTTAGCTCTTTCGATCCACAAGTCTCGAACCCCTATGTTTCGGACCCTTTCAAAGTTGTTATCCCACCCATTCCATCTGTTCAACCCACTCTACTAGCTTTACCTGTTCTTACTAATTCCAACTATCATTTTGATGAAGACCTTGTTCCTGAAGCTATGGACTCCGAACTTCGATTCCAACAAGAGTTTGCCTTACTCTCCATGAAATACAAGTGTCCATGGAATCCCACTCACAAACCATATCATAATAATTTCCAAACCCCTCACAAGAATAATCCTCAACTTTCCTAAACCATCAGAGAACCCACCTGCTTACAAACTTGACATCTCGTTATCAAATCATCCCTCGGAATCCCACAATAATCTGAACTCAAACAAACCCAAGATAGTTTGTCACAAGTGTGGTCATGGCAATCATTTTGCCAAAGATTGTATGGCTGAATCCACACAGAAACCAAAGATCAAGGATTGTGTATACTATGACTGTAGAGCCCAAGAGATGGATGCAAGTGAGAAAGCGTTCATCACTACTCCGACGAGAGATGTTGAAGGGTACTGGTCTTTAGGAGATGAGGACGATGTGAGCACTAGAAGAAACATGTGTCTTATGGATAGAAAATGATCAAATGTGATAAAGGCTACTGGTCATCAGGTTCAGAAGGGGATGAAGAAGATGTTGAGCTAAACTTTTGCTAAATGGAAACCAATGATCCACCAAGCAAAAGCATTGTTCAGCATGTAAAATCAATGATTACTGATAATAATTTTGATTTATCACTTTGTGAACCATATCTAACCTAGATCCAATCAGATAT
This sequence comes from Lactuca serriola, assembly GCF_051521515.1. Lineage (NCBI taxonomy): Eukaryota > Viridiplantae > Streptophyta > Magnoliopsida > Asterales > Asteraceae > Lactuca > Lactuca serriola. The sequence continues at coordinate 229,055,048 of NC_136409.1, read as the reverse complement.
GACCATCATCCATAAAGCCTATGAGTCTACCATAGAAGTGAATGAGAAGATGGAAAGTGAACTGACTCGTCATAGACTACATTTCGAGGATAGGAAGCTTAAGATAGAATCACTTGAACGAGAGCTTGTGATGTCTTAAGATGAATGTATCATTTTAAAAGACAAATGTGAAATCACTTATTCTGAAAGGAATGTTTTAATTTCTAATAACAAACGTTTGAATGCCAAAATTGATGATTTAAATCATGGAATATATATTATTGAAGCAACTGAATGGATGACACATAATTTTTGTCATCCTTGGTCCAAAGCTCCTGGTCTCGGAAGCGAGTTTCCGAAACCTATTGCTCGTCTATTGAAGGAGTTACAAAATCTAACTTTTATGGGAGACATTTTGAACCACAAACATTCGGATAGCCCTGTCTCACCATTGTCACCCTTCCTAAGACCTAAGACAACTTTCAATCTCTGATTCCTAAGTTTCAACCCATAGTTGTCAAATGTCCTGATTCCACGCCTCTTCGACCTCTGATACTGATTGACCTGAATCAGACCTCAGAATCATTCCCTAGCATCACCCATACTGGAGTTCAGATTCCGAACTTCAGTCATCCTAACAAATGTGTTGTTGAGGAAATAATTCTAGAGACAACTGGACATGACTCTGATAGATCAAATTCTTTTTGGGCATTTTTAGATAGTGACGTTGAAGAAGAAATTTTAGGTGATTATTCATATGACTCGTATGTTTATAATTCTCAAGTGATTTAAAAAACAACCCTAGTGCCGATCAAGCCTAAGTTCAATAATCCATCTACTGGACAAACTTCCAAGTCATCATTTGACTCTCAAAAGAAACCTTCGTTAAATAGGAAAGATGTCGTCGACCCTAAGATTGAAGCCAAAAATCCCCTCAAAAAGGAAATTAGGTCATGACATGATTCAAGATTCATTGAGAATTCCAAAAAGAAAGTATCTCCGACTATTAGCCCATCCATTAGGAACCACAACACATTTGCATTTGTTAAGATGCTTAAAAGGCCATCCAATCCTCCTAGTTCGGTAACTCAAAACAAGGTTGTTAGTTCCATTACAAAAAAGACTATTGTTGATACTCATCCCACCAAAACTAACTCTCCTCGGACAGTTTCCTCTGTAATCATTGCTAAATCTGATGGTATGATTTTCAAACCATAACAGCTTTCAAAACTAAACGTGCCATCAAAAGTAGCAAACAAAGAATGAGTTGCTAAGAACACTGTTACTAAAAAAATTTCAAATGATTCAAGAATTTTTTTGAGTGGAAAGTAAAAAGTGTTGACAAAGAAACTACAACTTCAAGTAACACTGTGATTCCTACAACTCCAAAATCTGTTTGTCCGAGAAAAGTTGTTCCTAAACAGCCTGTTGTTGAATATGATTTTTGGATCAATGAAAAGACCATGGCTTTTTGCTTCTTTCCAAAAGTATCTCAGAACAAACCCTCCGAGACATTCATTGCTCAAAAGTCACAACCCAAGTCCAAAGCCCGTGCCAAAGTCCTAAAACCTAACTCGAAACCTAAAAACTCCAAAATTCACTTCATCGGCTTTAGGTTGAAACTTTGGAACAAGGTACGATATGGTATATTGATAGTGCTTGTTCTATGCACATGGCGAGGCAGAAAGACTTTCTACATGATCTCAAACTCTCTCCAAATGTTGGCTATGTGACGTCTGGCAACAACTCCAATTCTTAGATCTGATGTCATGACATCCTCACCAATGGAAATTTCTCTGTCTCAAATGTGGCATATGTAGCTGACCTGAGGCACAATCTGATTAGTGTGGCTCAACTCACTGACTCTAACCGAAGAGTTGAGTTCAACAAAATGTATAGCTAGCTGCTTCATGACAGAAGATTTGAAAGAATGTCTAATAAAATTGAATCACAACAAGAACATGTATTCTCTAGACATCAACATGATCATTGGAAAACCTCAAATCTATCTACTCTCAAAAGTCATTCTTGACGTCAGTTGGTTATGGCATCAAAGGCTTCCTCGTCTAAACTTTTGATATATGAATGATCTTGTTTCCGATGAAATGTTCAGAGGTATGCCACTCCTCAAGTTTGAAAATGATCACTTGTGTGTTGCATGCGAATGTGGGAAGCAATCCAAGAAAGGTCATTCTGTTATTATTGAAAAATCAATTTCGAAACCATTAGAACTTCTGCATATTGATATTTGTGGACCCTCCAGTGTACAAAGTCTACATCACAAAAATTACATTCTTGTGATTGTTGATGATTTTATTAGGTTCACCTGGGTCTTCTTCCTTAGGCTGAAATCTGAGAAAGCCTCGAAACTAATCAAATTTATCAAAGGAATTGAAGTTCTTGTCAAACTACCTGCAAGACACATCCGGAGTGATAATGGCTCGAAATTCACCAATGTCACCATTGAGAAATTCCTCTCCGACAAAGCCATTGACCACAATTTCTCTGCTCCTTACACTCATCAACAAAACGCTTTGGTTGAAAGAAGAAACATAACTCTCGTTGAAGCTGCTCGATCGATGCTCAACTTTGCAAATCTTTAGTTTATCTTTGGGATGAAGTTGTATCCACTACCTGCTTCACTCAAAATTGAAGTATCATCAATCGACGCCTCAACATGACACCATATGAATCCATGAATGGTCGCAAGCTGAGTATCTCATTCCTACATGTATTTGGCTGCAGGTGCTTTATTAAAAACAACCGTGATGAACTCATGAAGTTTCAACCTAAAGCCGATGAAGTGATCTTCTTAGGATTCTCAGCAAAATCCAAAGCATACTAAGTTCTGAATCGCCGGACTCGATGTCTTGAAGAAAGCTTTGATGTCACCTGCGATGACAGCTATGTTCAGAATTCTGGTCTCACCCACGTTACAACCCACATCATGGAGTCCGATGCTCCATCTCCAAGATGTCCGAATTCTCAAATTATGCATGAAGTTGACTTTGAAACCCTGTTCGGACCATCAGAAACAACTCTTGATTCAGAATCTCGATCAATACCATCCTCATCAACCGCAACTCTAATTTCCCAAATGTTTCTGGTCTGGCCCCCACTTTTCCTCCATTTGATTCCAATCTGATTCAACCTTCTTAGTTTGAGGGTGAGAATGGTCTTCCCTCTCTTGAATCAAATGTTGAAGGATTCCAAGATGCAACAGATCAATTCGCTGAATTCGATCCTATTCCGAACAACAACAAAGGTGATGCCAACATCTTTGACTTTTCGAATGAAGACGACGTAGATATCTCCGCTTCAGAAGTTCAGGGGGAGCATCATCCTCAAATTCAAACTGTTTAGGGGGAGAAAGATAACCCCATTGTTGATTTCGGATCGTCCGCTACACAAGAGTTAGCGTTCTGCTACTAGCATCCAAAACGAATGTCATTTATCGACATTTATCTCAATGGTTGAACCAAAATCCATAAAGGAAACATTAGATCATGTTGACTGGATTACAACCATGTAAGAAGAGTTAGCAGAATTTGATAGAAATGAAGTGTGTGCTCTCGTCCCTCCTCCTCAGGATCACCCTATTGTTGGTACGAGATGGGTTTTCCGAAACAAGTTAGACGATGTTAGAGTTATTATCTGAAACAAAGCAAGATTAGTGGCCAGATGATTCACTCAGATTTAAGGAATTGATTACGAGGAGACCTTTTCTTCTGTTGCTCGTCTTGAGACCATCAGAATGTTTCTTGCTTATGCAGCTCACAAAGGCTTTAAGGTTTACCAAATGGACGTTAAGAGTGATTTTGTTAATGGTGAACTAGATACTGACGTGTATCTCCAACAACCCCTGGTTTTGTCAATCTTTCTTACCTGAACTACTACTACAAACTCTGAAAAGCTATTTATGGCCTCAAGCAAGCTCCTCACGCCTAGTATGAGACTCTCACCGACTTTCTCAAGCGTTCTGGTTTTCAAAGAGGAATTCTCGATCCTACCCTATTCCGAAGATCAAATGGAACACACCTCATGTTAGTCCAAATCTACGTTGACGATATCATTTTTCGATCCACAGATTCATCAATGGTGGCTGATTTTGCTAAGTTAATGGTTAGTCGATTCCAAATGAGCATGAATCATGAATAAAGTTTCTTCCTCATACTCCAAGTAAAGCAATCCAGCATAGGAATCTTTATTCACCAAGAAAATTACATTTTCGAGCTTCTCAAGAAACATTCAATGGACACTTGTGCCTCTGGAAAGGTTCCTATGGGTTTCGGACACAAGATCTTCTCGGACCCATCATGTTTTGCTGTTAATGAAAAGAAGTATAGGGGAATGATTGGCTAGCTACTTTACCTAACAACAAGTCGTCCAGACATCATGTTCTCTACATGCTTGTGTGCCATATTTCAGGTCAATCCAAAGATGTCTCATCTTTTGGCGGTTAAGCAAATATTCTGATACCTCAAAGGTAGAAAGAGTCTCGAAATCTAATATCCAACAAATGAGACTGTCCTCCTTCAAGCATACTCCGATTCAAACTATGGTGGTCTTCAATTAGACAGAAAAAGCACTCAGGAGGTTGTCAATTTTTGGGTGGAAGATTGGTTAGCTGGTCATCTAAGAAACAGAATTGCATTGCTCTTTCAACAGCCGAAGCGGAATACATTGATGCTGCTAGTTGCACTTCTCAAGTTCTTTGGATGAAATCTCAACTTTTGGACTATGGTTGTCGATTTCAACAAATTCCAATCTAGTGTTATTCTCAAAGTGCCATTGCGATTTCTCACAATCCAATTTAACACTTCATGACGAAGCACATCAATATTCGGTACCATTTTATTAAAGATCATGTCTTAAAAGGAAATATTGAACTTATTTTTGTTCCATCTGACGATGAAATTGTTGATTTCTTTACTAAGGCATTAGAAGAAACCAAATTCAATGGGTTTCTGAACAAAATGGGTATGTTGTTGCCTGGTCCTCAATTCTTCCAGGAGGCTTGTACTCTCTGATGGAAACACCAGAAAGTGAATTAATTCCGAAGTCAAAATCTTTTTCATCTCGGAATCATTTCCTCTCATAATAAATAGGATCATTTTACATGTCTTTTTATCTAACCTCTTCTTATGGTTTTAAGTTGTACAACTTTCCTCGTCTTTTGAAGTTCATGAACAATATTTTTACATTGGTATTTTGTTGTGATCCTGTCTCAGAATCTATCTCAAAAGAGTGTTATGAAGTTCACCTCAGAATTCAAGTCTGAAACGGTAATGTGCATTCACCTCTTACCACTGTCCGAGCTTTGACTCTTCATGTCTCAGAATCTCAAATCTGTTTAAAAATTTTCCTCTAAGATCTTCATACATTTTACCTCTAATATTCAGTCTGAGACTGTGCCATCTCGAACTCTATATCATGTACAAGTGATTGTGTTCATTTTCTCCTCGAAGCATCTTATGACACTCAATCTCAGAACCTCCTTGTTCCAGATCATCCGTTTCAAGAGAAGCTCAAAGGTTTTTCATTAAAGTTTTTTTTTTGAAACATTTTTCTTAAATGACTTAACGGTTATTTTTTTTAATGATTATCCTTAATTCCTAAATAATCACGCTTTTTGCATACGTCTCGATAAAGTACACGTCAACTCAACTAAAACGACGATTTTCTTTTTCGCACGTATTATCATCGCATCTTTCGTCCTTGCAGGATAAACACATGCCAAGTTTGGCAACACATTTAATGCAATCCGTTTACCAATTGGGTGTCATCATTACACTTTTTTACAAACCCGACCCGGATATCCAAACTATTTAAAGATTTTAAAACCCAATTGTTCCTTTTTACGCTCTATTAACCTTCTTCTCCTACATTCTCTCTGCAACCTGTTCTTAAAGCTATCATACCTGCAATAATGGCATCGTCTTAAAATGCTCCATAAATTCCAAACATAGTCTCAAAGAAGAAATCCTCGAAAGGTTCCGCTTCATATTCGTCCACATAACCTTTACTTCGCGAAACCACTCAACTTTTCTCACTCGATCCTATGGATTATGACGAATCCATTCGAGTGATCATTGAGTTCCTATCACACCATCTCATCACCATTCACTACTAGAAAAACAACCTTTTACGACGCGCAATGCGTGTCGTAAAACGATTAGACGACGCGCAAATGCGTGTCAAGGAAGACCCTGTCATAAAGAGGGACAACACGCTTTTGCACGTCGTCTATAGAGGACGCGCATTTATGACGCAGAGTTATGGAACACATTTACTACGCTCATTTACGACACGCAATGCGTATCAAGGAAGGCCCTGTCATAAAGGAAGACGACTCGCATTTGCGTGTCGTCACCTTACGACGTACGTTTAGGACACGCATTGCGTATCATTAAAGCCCCTGTCATAAATGAAGATGACATGCATTTTGCGTGTCATAAAGTTAAATGTTTTAAAAATTATATATTTTGATAGATTTACTAATTTTCATATTAAATAACACATTAAAAATCTCATAATACAAAATAAAATACCATAAATAACAAAGATAATGTTATAAAAAAATGGACTCAAGAGAAGCAAAATTTATATACAATTGCATTATCTAGCTTACTATGTGCGAACAACTCTCTGTATGTTTGCTTTTGCTTGAGTCTCATTTCCTCCAAAGCTTCTAGCCATGCCAAAGTATGATATCTTAGGGTTCATGTCCAAATCAATTAAAACATTGCTAGCTTAAATTCATCAAGTCCTTGGCGTGAAGTATTAGATAGAAGCTTAACTGCAATCTCCAATCCTTCTAGCAGACCCTAAATATCATTATTGGCCATGTAGCAGGATCAACCTACCAAAATTGGATTAGTTAAGAATATGCAACAAGAATGGTGAAAAGACATAAATGCCCCTACCTTGTATTCAACAGTCGCAATGTTTTATAGAAAGCGGAAGTTGTTTTTCCTGCTGTAAGAATAGTACTAATATTTCAATTTATAGTTTTATAATGTAGCTTAAACCAGGTCTGAGTGCATTTGTAAGCGACCCTAAAGCAGCTGCAGATTCCCTTCTGCCTCTTTTACAGAAAGCAGAAGTTTATGTTCAAGCAGTAAGTCATTTTATCCATGTCTATGTGATGTTTCCATTTACTATTCTCTCATTCAATCAAAAAAATTAGAACTCACATTCTGGCTTTGATTATATAGATCGTATATAAAAAAGATATGATTTATAACCAAGTACAAATACATACAACAAATTTAAAGCCTCCTTTTTAGAAATACAGACAAAAGAAGAAGACTTGTAAGCGGATTTGGGGAAGGGTTTGGGATTTTCACTGAGTGCCATCTTGATGTAATTTAGAAAAGCGCAGGAAAAAGAAGAGGATTTGAGGAAAGATTTGTTAGAATATGAAGACTTACCATAGTTCCAGACAGAGAAATAGAACTTAATCATCTCCTTCTTGATTATTAAACCAATTTCTAGCAGTTTCCAGGATTTTATTCTTGTTTACCTGTAATATCGACTGAGTCATTCTGATTAATTCATTTTTGAAAGCACTTTAAGAAAACCATGATCATAAAACTTCAAAATATGGCAAAAAAAGGCAAAGTTTTATATTATTTTGTTTCTACAATAAACTCAATCATAATCGTACAGGCCAAGATTGTGAGGCTTGTAAACATGACATAATCTACAACCGAAATGACAAGAATATTGAAGGTATCTATAGTGCCCGCGAATACATAATTTGCAATTAAGCAATGATATATTTATAAAACTTTTTCCATTAACGATCTTTTGTTTAATACAAAAACATCAACCATATTTTGACTTATTGCTCCGAAGAAAAACATCACGAACATGAGAAAAATGATCAAATTGAACTCTTTCTTTGATTGGCTTGAGGATTGTGATTAGTGAATGTATCTAGATAAAATTCCCTATCTCCTATATATATTCCCAATGCCTCTCAGAACCAGAGTTTTACAAGTTTTGGGGAGTTATCGACCCAAATAAATTTGATGGAAAAATTAGGGTAAAATTATTAAAACTACATAATTGATGATTGGGGACCAAAGAGAAATGTAAAACGGGAATATATGAAAATTTTCATTCATTATAAAGAACCCCTTCACTCTCATCATAACAATAATAAAAAATTCAATGTACCCAGAAGAATACCTTAGGGAAATGGAAATCTTATCTTGAATAAGAAGCCAAATGGATCATAAAAAATGAAATCAAAATCATACTTTGATTGCTGATCCGAGAATTTGAAAATGATTAATAAAGACAATTGAAAGTAATCATCAAGGAAAGAAAAATTTTCTTATGTTACCTGACACACAAGATCTCCAAGTCCCAAGATACGTTCACCATCTGTCACCACAATAAGTTTGAGTACTCCTCTTAGGCCAGTTCTTGAGTACGTCAATAAACAGGAGAACCTGAAGCTCTTGTGGTGAAATAAGTTCTGTAATTTTAATTCATAACCACCCAAATAGAATTTAACACACAGATGCCCAAATCAAGGAAAAGAATCTCATAAATAAAGAGACAGAAGAACCTGAAGCCTTTTGGTTATGATTTCAAGCATAAGCAAGCAAAAGAAGATGTGGATGACTTGTAATTGAGGAGAGATAGAATCGGGTCGGTGGAAGAAAATAAGAACAAATCGGTAAGAAGAAGTGGAGGCTGAGTGACATAGTGGAGGAGAGATCAATATAGCTAATGGCGGTTGGTGGAAATTTAAAATACCTAGTATACCCACCGGTCGACCCATTGGCGTCGTAACATCTTAGGGTCAAGCAACCACATATCCGAATAAACAATCCCTTTTTCTGAGCTGTTTTTATCAGAAGATACCTCTTTTGATTACTCACCATATAAATAAATCTACAATTTTAAAATATCTACTTTTAACTCACATCATCTTGGTAAACAAATAGTTGGAAGCCACTTCGAGCACTTGGCCACAAGCATCCAAGTGTAGGTATGATTTCTTGCCACTACAATAACACATTATATTTATATTAGTTACAAAACTTGATTCACCGAGAAAAGAATTATCAACCATTTTAAGTTGTTTCACTTTCTTCACCACTTCACCTTAAAAGTATCAAGATCAAAGACGTGAAAATCATTGAAGTATCTGCATGAAGAAACAAAGTAACAAATAACAGAATAAAATATCATATCTTTAAGTTTTGCACTGTTTGTAGATTGTAAACAAACACAAATGAATAAGCTTCTGCTACATTCAATATAAAAAAATACAACAATTGATGATATTGATGCAGTAATATATTACCTTGTTGGCCCTAGAGGTAGATACTTTGTTCTTGGAAAATAACAAAATAATGAAACAATATCTATAAGCCTTTCATGTGTCTCATATAGCTTCTTCAGTTCTTCATCACTCCACTCTTTTTTGGCATTATCATGGTTACGCATATCCCTGCAAACTCAAGTACAAAAAAACAATCATTACAAACCTTTATATGTTGATTTGCAGAATAATAAATAAATAAATAAATAAAGACTTATTCATACGCACTTTATGAGACTGCACCCCTAGTTCCAGAGCTCCTTGATCTTCCCCATTAAAAGTATGCATATCTGAAAACTAAGACTGCAACCCCTTATGCTAGAGCATGTAAAAATTCATAGCTACAACCATTTTATCTGCATCTAACATCATGAGTGCAGTCCCACGAGGGGTTCTTGATTCCCAAGCAAACTCAGATGCAACATCATTTGCATTTTCACCAAGGAATCACACCTGAAAGTAAACTTATTCATGAAACACACCGAGCAAAATTTACATAATCAAACTCACTCAGTAGAAATATGATATGGTACTTACTGCTGCTTGGACAAGCACCATTTACATAATCCAAACAACTACCATTGGTAGTTTCATCTTGAATCTGAAAAGTGCCCAAGTCCCTACATATATTGCCCATTTTCATGATTATATAAAATTTGAGGAGGTAAACACAACTTTGTCACTCATTTCCATGGAATGCCACCTCCTGCTTTGTTTCAAGCGCCGGTTAGAAAACGGGTTGAATCATCGATTGATGTAGGTTACACCGCCTTCCCCCCAAACGACACATCATACTTCTTTTCTCTCGTTTCCTAGGGCTCCTCCCTTGAACCTTAAATTCATGGTTTTCTCTTGTCTTATCCTCTCTTAAGACAAATCCTAATCTCCAATTAGCTAACATGATAACCACTTCCAAAAAACAAACACATATTATTTAGAAGTAGGGCTATAGTTTAATAAGATAAGTAGCTACATAAAATGAGAAAGTTTTACCAAAATCACATAACAACGACACAAACTAAAGTCATATTTGGAAGAGAAGGGACGAACTAACAAGTGCAACATCTGATTAAAAAAACTGTCAAAATACAGACTTAGAAATGAAATTAAGGTTCTAGCCCTTCACCTGGATCGATTCCAGACATAAAAAGAAAAGATAATAAAGATGAATCATATGGTGTTCAAGATAAAGAGAGAAACAAAACCTAGAACGGAAGCGAAGTCCAGAAGATGGTCGGACCAAGTAGTTGGTGGCGAGGTTAGAAGCAAAACCCACTTTTAAGTCTCCTATGGCAGCGGCTGGAGCTCTTGACAGAGGGTGACTCGCTAAAAGGAAGTAAAGGCTACAAGGCACATTTCATGGCTCTTCAAACCAAGCAGGATGTGGCAAGTAGTTTTGGGAAAACTCTTGGAAGTCTTGTTCTTATCGATTGACACGACTACGAAGCCGTATAAGTTAAAAATGGTCGCCACTAGTCTTTCTATTGAACGAGGAAAACCCTCATCGACGTGGACCAAAATAGTTTTCTTGAACATATAGTTAACAAGAGATAGAAGGAGAGAGAGAAGAACGATGGAAATAAGTTAGAGGATAACAATGGCGGCCTTTCAAACTTTTGGGATTTTCGTTTTCCCCCCAGCTGCAAAAGAAGAGAACACGCCTTTCATTAAAAAAAATATAAAGCAACATTTCTAGACGACACCCATTTTTAAATAAGTGCCCTCCGTGTTTTTAATTTTTTTTGTTAGACATTAATTTTAGGACACGCACAAAAGCGTGTCCTCTATCCTTCAAATTTTAGAAGAGATAACATTATTTTTAGGGCACACGCTTTGCGTATAGTAAATCACCGCGTGTCATTGTTTGCGTGTCATTAAAGGGTTGTTTTCTAGTAGTGATTCCCCTCACTAAAACTCCAAATCCCTAAATACATCTACGAATTCTTCACATTGCCTTCGAGAGGATCAAGATTCAAGAAAGAGTTTTAGAAACAAAAACCATAGGTGATCGAATTGTTCCTGTGTCAAAGCAAACATTCCTTAATGTTATTGGAATCCCAGAAAACCCCAAGGGTTTTTAAGTGCAAGAACCATTGACTGAAGAGTTCCAGACGTTCCTCGATGAAATTGGGTATACTGAAGATTTTAAGGCCAACAAGTTCAAGAAATCAGTCGTTCCTGGCCTTTGGACTGTATTGATGCACCTCATTCTTTGAGGTCTTTCAGGCAAACATGGTGGTACTGATACAATGAGAAAATACTTGCTCTATGTTTTTTACAATATCTACTCAAGGAGGACCAACGTCGTCAATCTTACCGACGCCCTATGGAAAGACTTTTGGAAGTTTGCCATTAAAAGAAAGCCACAAGAAATTTTAAGTTCGTGGTTTTGGGCTCTTACACCTCAACAACTCTATCGAGAGAGACAAGAGCCTATTCCTATCAACAAAGAACCAAAAGAGGTTTTTCTCTCTTTTAAATCTATTAAGACATACAGACTTACGAACCAATCGTCTTTCGAACCCACTCGTAGCACAACACATGTTGGCTACTCTTCCATCTGATTCTTCTTTCTCGAAATATCACTTATAGACTTCGACTGTGTATGACCCAACACAGTATGCCCTGGTCTCTGTTGCACAAGCCTCTCATGTGGTTAAACCAGTTTTGACTGGTGACAAATAGAAGAACATAGCTAAATGCAAAACCTCTCCTATCAAACCTAAAACCAAAAAAGATCCAAAGTTAGTGCTTCCTCTCAAAAGGAATCACACGATGAAATTCCGGATGACTGTGTCATCCGCTTACCCCTCCAGACCACTCTTCCGAAGTATCCTTCGAAGCTTCAATACCACATGCACACACACACACACACACGAGGAGTCTACACATGATCCAACCTCATCTTCCCAAAAAGATGATGCAGATGTTGAAAAAAGTTTCTTGCACCCCCTGGAACACACCCACGAGTCACTTCGAAAATCCTTTTTTCTTCAACACAAGCACAATTAGAGGCCCCTGCCTCGGATCCTAAGCTCTCTGAAGCTCGGGTTGTCCCTACGACTTCAAGAGCCATAACTGTTCTGATACGTAGTTCAGGTAGAAGAACAGGTTCTAATGAAGGATATGGGATTGATTTCATTAACAGGACTCACACGATACATCCACAACTGACTCATTCTCAAGTTGAATCAACTCTCATTTCCATGAGAAATCGAGTCATTTGGAGTAACCATCCATTTTTTTCTCCCACTGACGATGTCACAGATCAAGAATTTGCAACAGGAGAAGTTCATCAAACCACAATCATCTCGGATGATCCTCCGAGGTCTCCTCATCATGATGCTTGTCAACCTCACTCAGAAGAAGAACACTCAATAGAGTTTATGTTCGATGATGACAACGTTTCCGTTGGTTTTCATCTACTCTTTTCTTCCTTCCATTCACTGCAAAAAGCCTTCTTCATCATGGACTGTTTACGATTTCAGATTGACATCATCTTCATCGGAGCATGTTGATGAAGAAATTCAAATCGATGACCAAGCCCAGGAAACTCTAGGAGGTGAAACTGAAACAGATCCTCCCAAATAAAATCAAACAGACAACAATCCAACTCCTTCCAAACCTTAAGTCAACAAAAGTGTTGATAAAGACAAGTGTGATAGTTCCACCTCGGACACTGGATCATCATATGAAAACATAGCTTATCTATTTGGCCTTTTGGATCTCCAAGACAACTTTGTTGCTGCTATCTTGAAGGTCGAATCACTCGATAAATCTGTGGCAAAGTTAGAGTCTAAGCTTGATGAAAAGGTCTCTAGCCTCGATTCCAAGCTTGACGTCATTCTCAAGTCTCTGTCTGAGATAAAGCAACCTGGGACCTCGGAAGCAGAAAGGGAATATCAACTTGATCAGCTCATCTCCCTGCACTTCAAGCACACCTTGGAAGAAGTTGAGAAGAAATACAACTCCATCCTGAATCACTACATCGAAACCACCTCTACCATGCTCAAAATTCATGAAGATATAATCAATGCCACCAATGAGCTGATCAAGAAAACACATGTACGACATGAGAAGCAAGTCCAAAGGTTGAAAAAGGAAATCAAAAAGAAGGATGAACTTAATCTCAACATGCAACAGGTCCTCATCAAGTTAATCCGAGCTTGTTGGAACATAGTCGACGTTCCGAACAACAAGTTCGACGAAAAGCTCTCCATTCTAGCCTCCTTGTTTGATCATCTAAAATCATAAGCTCCCATTGTTGAATCCTATGATACTTTCTCCAAGAAAATCAACATGAGCTTCAAGAGATATTCGAAAGGTTGTCCGAAGTTCAAGCTACAACTTGACTTTGTCTCGGATGCAGGGCTTTCCGAAGCAAGAGGGGGAGGACCTAGCTGAAAGGGTTGAACCTTTCAAGGGAAACCTTCCTCGAATTTCAGTATTTGAGATAAATCCGATGATGATGACATACATGTTTTGTCCATGGACACTTCACCCAAAGATGATGATGAAGAAGATGAAGAAGAAGTTGAGTATATCACCAATGTTGTTTTAGGAATTCAAGCTCCTCAGAAATTTCCAGCTAAAGTTCTTTCAGAGGAAGAAAAAAGGATATGGTCTGTTGTTACTTGGCCATCATCCTTGGTAGAAGTTTTTCAAAGAAGCCATGAACTGGCTACAGTCAAGACTAAGCTCACCATCGATGCATTCCGAGCTACTCGGTCTATGTTGCCTTGTAACGTCCATAAAATTCGAGTCAAATTAAAACATTTTAATTCATTCAAAAATCATTAAGTTCATACATTTGTTTTCAAAATAGTTTAAACATCAAAGTATTTCCCAGAACCATATCACATAAGTCATAAATCATGAGGAGCGATAAGATCATGCCTTCGCCTTGCCACGATCTCCAGAAGTACCTGAAACAAAACACTGAACTGTAAGCCCGAAAGCTTAGTGAGTTACCCCCAAAATACCAACCACACATAAACATGTTGGATTAGTGTCTAAGTCCATAACTATTTTGGTATGTACTTGACCCGATGGTGCATGGTCCTTTTGGGTTGCCTTCACCAAGGCAACTTGATAGGATGAATTATGGAGAGAAAGGATTAAATATGATTTATTAATATATTATGGGAATAATATATTAAAGGAGAAATCATATTGTTTAATTAATATTAGTCAATAATTAATTGGTAATTAGTTTTGTGACTAAAAGAGATTAATTAAACTTAAGGGACTGGAATTGTAATTATAAGATAATTGCAATTTGGGCCATGGATTGCCTTATATTAAGGAGTGGACGAATTCTATGGGGAAGCCCATAAGAAATCGTCCAAGGCCTTAAGGAAAGGGATCCATGGGTTGCTTAGGGCTTAAGCATCCAAATTAGGGTTTCCTTGTTAGATAACCCTAATAGCCTCACTATATATAGAACCCTTAAGGCTCAAAAACGGGGGGAAACATCTCTTCTAGGGTTAGAACACGTTTTGGGCAGCCTCCATCCTCTCTCCTCTTCATCCTCTTGCTTATGGTGTTTGTGAACCATTAGAGGAGTGACATTTGTGACTCTAGGCTTTCTAAAGTCAATACAAGGAGATTTGGGATTGTTATTACTACATAACAATCAAGGTAACATCTTAAACCTATTCTTATGTTAATATGATTACTTGTATGCTAGAATTAGGGTTTATAGTCTTGGATAACTTGCATGTACAATAGAGAAACCTAGATCCAAGCATTAGGGTTTGTATGAGCACATAGGATGTTCTTAGGACCAAAACCCATCAAAACATACTCATAACATATCATAGATAGAACACTGAACAACCAGGCACATCGGGTCTACTGTGTAACTGGTCCACCCGCACCGGGCCTTCAGTCCACCTGGTCCACCCTTCGAGTCTAGCCATGTACATCAAGTCTACAGTGTGATTGGTCCGCCCGCACCGGGCCTTCAATCCACCTGGTCCACTCTCTGAGTCTATAGTATGACTGGTCCGCCCACACCGGGCCTTCAGTCGGCCTGGTCCACTCTCCGAGCCTCGACATGTCTGGTCCACCCTCTTGGGGTCTTTAGCCTATCCGGACCGCTCGTTGGGCCTTCGGAATATCCGGTCCGCCCTGGGTATGTTGGCCTACAGCACAAAGCAGGACCCGCCTCAACCCACCCCCGTCAAACAACCATGTGCACTTACAACAATTAACCACATAACAAATCCTTAACCAGACAAACAGTCTAACAGATCACATAGCATATCAACATCCTAACCAGGATTCCGACCTAACTGGTCACTAGCATAACATTACCCTATATACCAGGTACTGACCTTACCCAGGTCACTAACATAACATTACCCTAAATACCGGGTACCGACCTTAACCAGGTCACTAACATAGCATTACCCTAAATACAGGGTACCGACCTTAACCAGGTCACTAACATAGCATTACCCTAAATACCGAGTACCGACCTTAACCAGGTCAATAACATAATACCATCCTAAATACCAGGATGTAGATCTAGCAAAGCAATAACATAACAAACAATACCCGGATTTCCATCCAATAAAAGGCCGACTTTGGTTCCGTACACCCTGTCGATATAGTGAGGATAACTCACCTGCAATTGCCGACTGGAAAGATAAGACCAAGCTGCTCCGACCACCGACACGATCTTCACCATAGAACACTACCAAAGAACCAATTCCATAAATACCCAAAATTTCCAAAATACCCTTGGAAGTCAGACTGGTCAACTATTGGTCAAAGTCAAAGTCCTCAGTCAAAGTCAACCTTCCTGGTTGATCCTACTCCCCGAGTCAACCCGTCAACTCGCCGAGTTCCCATTCCCAGAAAACTCTCATAACACAACTCAACTCGCCGAGTCGCCCCAAGACTCGTCGAGTTGAACGATCTCGGAATTCCATCCTGTCCAACTCACCGAGTCGCCAACCGACTCACTAATCCAAAGCTTAAACCAAAAGAGGTTAGGTTCTGCGACCAGACTCGCCGAGTCCAAGAACAGACTCGCCGAGTCCAAGGAAATCTTCATCAGACTCGCCGAGTTGTTCTTCCACTCGCCGACTCCATTCACAAGTTCATACAACTCGTCGAGTACACCCATGTGACTCGCTGACTCTCTCCAGTTCTTAACCCATTCAGAAGCTTTTCGAGCAATGCAGGGGCTCCAATCCATAGATCCACCCTTCTACAATCTAACCCTCACATAAAGTTGCAAACTTTATGTGAAACCAAGGAGATATAAGCCCAAAACACACTAGGGCTTGGGTTTTAGACAAAGGGGCTTCACCAACAACTCAAAGACTGAAGCTTTATAACATTCTAGGCCATCATGAGTCTAGATCTGGAGTAGCAACCCCAGATCTAACTCCAAATCCGAGATAGGTCTCAAAACAAGCTAAGGAACTCCCAAAACAACCACCAAGGACGAACCAAAAGGAAATAGCTTAAGATAAGGGCTCCTTACCTCAGAGATGTGCCCAAAACTGATGTAGATACCAGATCTAAATAAGCCCCCTTGATGCTAGCTTCAAATTTCTCAAGCTCCTTCCACCAATTTCCTCTTCCAAGCCCCAATCTCCTCCACAATGAAGCCTCACACGAAATTAGTGTTTTTTGGAACTATTTGGGGAAATAAGAGGCTGGGAGAAGGACATAACGTCCTATAAATAGGGTGCAAGCTCTAAGATTAGGGATTTCTCATTCCAACACCAACTCGTCGAGTCCGGCTTTCGACTCGGCGAGTTGGTCACTTAATTCGCGATCCAAACCCGCTCCGACTCGGCGAGTAAGCGTACCTACTCGTCGAGTCCCTTCCATTATTTACACTTAGCACCCTTCACTTCTTGTTCCAGACTTGGGATGTTACATGCCTCCTATTCCTTCTCCAAGAATTGCTCCTATTGATGAAGGTTCTCCTCTTCGCAAACCTTACGACATTCCAGAAGAGCCTTTGATTCCTCTGCCTCCAGATTTCACTATCCATGAAAACATTCAAAAAGCCATCTTTGACTTAAACGGTTAAACCAACCACATCAAGACAAAGGAAATAACATTGCCTCAGAACCTCACAACCCTCCAATGACATTTAGAAAGTCTGAAGGATGGTCACAAGCTCAAATCGATCAAGAACTTGAAGAGAGCATTCAGATCCAAGCTCTAAAAGACAACCTCAATCCGATGTTGGGTATATCCCCAGTCTTCCGAGAAGTGATAATTCATGACCAATACATTATGCCCTTCATGTACATTGATCTACCCATGCAAGATTTAGACCAAATCGATCTCCTAATCTCTCCCTTTGAAAAGTATTACATCAAGATTTCTCCACTCCATCCTAATGATGATCCTCAAACAATAATCAGAACTGAGCGAAAGATATTGAAGACATTCTACTCCGTCAATGCACGGCCTCAAAAGGAAGTGTAGTCTTAGAAGAGAATCAAAAAAATTGTTGGGTTTTGAAGAAAGGTTTAAAGCAAGTTCAACATGAACTTCATGTTGTACAAATACTACATCAATCGGAACAAACAAACCATCATCACCATCACGGATGCAGATTTCCCTTCCATCAATCCATCTGATATTCTCACGATTGTCGCTTACCTCCGAAGTCACAAAAATGATCAAATGAACATCGCAACATACAGTGCCACAATGAACTTCCTAAAGGATTATGTACATGAGTTCTGCAGATCCGATTCCGAGCTTGCACATCAGTTCGGAACTGAAAACGTTTTGGCTAAGATCAACTATGAACTGCCTAAAGCACAAATTCTAGCAGAGGGACCTATTGAGGAACCAGAGCTTGGATATGTCTACTTGCAAAAGAAGACCAAACGAAAAGATTTCTTTCGAGCTCTTGACAAACACCTCGTTCCCTCCATGATCCTCCAAAAATTCATTGCCAATACAGCTAAGAGATATGCTCCGGAGCATGTGAAGAACAAGTTCATTAGCCATCTCAAGTGGTACCTGGAGTTCTGAGATTGGCTCTACAGAGCTTACTTGATCATTTCCGAAGAAGCCAACTAAGTTAACAAGATTGCTAAGTTCACTTAGGGGGAGATTGTTGATACATGAAAAGTGAACCTCTAGAAATTACGAGCAATCAAGTTTTGAAGTCAGCTGAATCCAAGATATGGTGAAGTTCTAAGATTAAGATCAAGTCTGAGATTAAGATGTTCCGAGATCAGAAGTATATTCATGCATTTAATGCATTTTGTCCTTTCTTTGATGTAACATTTCATAGGACTTATTCGTGTGTATCATTTAGATGTCAGTTTGTCAAACACTGATCATTATCCAGTCCTTAGAATGTTTTATGGTTTGTACTATGTTCCTCCTTCACTATTTAAGGAGTGAATGTTTCAACAATTTTAGACATGAACGATTCAAATTATTAATCCAAGAATAGCAATTATTCTCTTCACATCACTTTCATATTTCCGTCAAGTCTAAGTTCTTTCATAACATTATTCTTGTTCTTTAAATATCTTTGTATTGATTATACTCAAGTTTACTTTATTTATTGCTTGAATACTTTGTTGATTATTTATCTTCAAGTCTTAACTGGTTTACCGGATTCGATTGGAACCTCATAGAATAACACTGTCCACACATCCGCATAATAAATGTCAATCCATATTTGAACCTAGCTCTCTCTCTCTCTCTCTGTACATACATATATATATATATATATATATATATATATATATATATATATTCTTTTGACAATAATAGTTATTGCGAGAACTTAAGAAATATATTTGTATTCCATTGATCAAAATTCATCATATTGTTCTCATCAAATTAGATTAAACTAGGATTGACGACATAAATGTAAACATAATTTACAATTAATTAGAAACAATAATCACTTCCTGTTAATTTATCAAAATTTTAATATTCCCACGTCTGTATATTATTACTTAATATTCAACCGTCTTATTAATTTGCATCTATTCTAGAAAAATATTCTTCATAAAAATCAACTTAGTAATATATTAAATCATTGATGATGGAGAATCATACGGTTAAGACCCAGAATCACAGGTTAAATGATGACCATGAATAGCAGGTTAAATGATGGATGATTTATAACCTTTAGCAAGAATATTTTCTAGAATCTGTATGCAAGTATCTATTTCATGATCCACATTTGAGAATCATATATTGAGCATCAGAACCGTTAGCAAAACATGATTTCTATTACTATACAAGTTATATCATTACATTAAGAATAAATACACTGAAATAAAGTTGGCATGAGTCGGATGTTACGTTAATCAATAATAGAAGGTATTATATACATACGGTTTAGTCGCAAGAGAAAAATTTCCTTCACTCAACGCTAAAACTTGTACAAGTAGTGTACGCCACAAATTCAAATAGTAAGCTAAATATCTTAGTGAACAACATTATTCAGTTCTTGCACACCAACACAATATATGCATATATTACATATAGGGCTCAACACAATCATGTCACCAATGTAAGATTTATATTTTCAAAACATGCATATATTATTTCAACAATAATAAAGATGGTGACATCTATAATTGAATCATAGCTTACTAACAAAATCTCTTTAACTATCATCAATACATATATCATAGAGATGAGATTATTCGTTCACGTGTCCATCTTAGTATCTCAAGTATATCCTAAACATAGGTAAGACAACTTATTCACTTCTGATTAACTCTATATTGAAATACTCATTGCTACATATTAATTTCACATATCTATTCCAACTCACCTTAAGTGATTGTTCATAAGTACAAATAGTTCAAAAGTTTAATCATGAATACATCGATGATCTTCGACTTGAGAATTACTCTAATGATCCAATGATCTGATAATAAGTACAATGACGGTCTCCAAAATAAGAACCAAATCAAATGACAGAAGATTCCAATAATAAGTACCATGATGGTCTGTGACTTTAGAAACGTACCAAAAAACCAAAATGTCCAATCATAAGTATCAACAAGTATTTCATTATCCCTATTTTAAGTATCCATGTATACATTAATGGCTTCAACTTAAGCATGTTGAATCACTTTTGGTATCCCTAACTTAAGCATACCAATGTATCTTTTAAGTTTCAACTTGAACATACTAATATCCTTTAGTAAACTTCGAATTGAGAATACCACTATCGTTAGGTAGTTCGGATTTGAACATACCTAATACTTCTCACATAACTATCACACAACAATACAATACCCAATACTAACTATATATGAACTCCCTGTAATATTTGGTAGTTATATTATAAGCAAAACAATTGATATTAACATCTTCCACCTAGAAGTAAGTTTATGAGTACATGGTATATTACCTAATACAAAAGTCTTATGACTTTTTTCATTATTCATAACCATCTACTCTTTAACGTTTAAAGTAAGGTTATCATTATAGACAATATCATGCTTGTCTCTTACCAATTATCCAATCAAGATTCTTTAGCATTTCAGTGATAATACATATAAAGCTTTACATTCTTTTGTATAACATATGCATATAAATGTTACTTTAATTATGTTGAGTAGTTGTTGTAGGATTACTTACATATTGATCATTTCTTCCTACACAAAGAACCATCCACAAAACATTATGGGACAATAACCTCATAGTTAAACCCCTCATATGTAACGCCTGTGTTTCCGGGCTTGCCATTTTTAGCAATGTAATAGTCTAGGTTAACCTTTGTAACTCGTTTTGAAATAATAAAAGTGTATTATTTGAATATTATGTGTTTTGTGCTTAATTGCTTAATTATGTGGTTTGATTAATTAAGAATAAAAATAAGCGTCAAAATTAAAGTATGAGATAAGCCCGATATCTTTTCATAAAGTTGTAGTGGTCGAAGCAAGGATTCCGGAGATATAAGGAATGCCGAAATCCGAGTTATAACGAAGAAGTTATGACCTGTCGAAGTTTCACGACAGAACCGGCACGACCCAGCGCGACGTAGATAGTGAATTTAAGGTAGATAGATATCTATCCTTAGTGATCTAAATGAGAATTGAAGATCTCATTGATAGTAGTGCAACGAAGGAAAGACAGACGGAATTGGAGTTCAGATGAAGGAGTTATGAATTTCGAACGGAGTTTTCCTGTCCCGGCCTACTAAAGATAATATATAAGTAATATACTTATAATATATTAAAAATAAAGTCAAAATTAGCCAATGGAGTCTAAACGAGAGTTGTAGAGCATAATCTCACCTTCGCGGCGATATAAAGAACGTCGAAAATGGAGTTCGTATGCGAAAGTTATGAATTTCTGAAGTTCGGGGCGCGAAACCCCAAAACCGTCAGAGCCCACGACGTGGAACAAGGTTGCCACGACGTGGCAAGTGTCCTGTCACCTCCGGAAGGCCCCCAGATGCAACTTGGGATGACGCATGCAGTGACGACCAAACCCACGACGTGGAACAAGGTTGCCACGACGTGGCAAGGGCCAAATTTGCCCTATAAATAGATTTGAAGGGCCAGCCGTTTAGGGTTGCTATTTTCTCTCTTCTCTCTCCCGTTTTGCATCGATTTGCGTGCCAGAAGTACCCCGAAGCCCCGATAATATTCCCAAGTCCCGAAGCAAGTCCCGAGATTCCGAAGATCCCGAGAAGTGCGGTTCCCGAGCCGAAGCTTTGCCCGCGAGAAGTTCGATTTTTGAAGAGATCTTCCAGATCTACTGAGGATTACTACTTTTGCAAGTCGTAGTGCTGTCCGATCATCTTCTGATCAAGTGAGTGTGTAGTTATTTTCTTCCAAATACAATAATATGAAGTATTTTATATAAAATACGTGCTATGTGTATATATTTGGTTGTGTTATGTGTGAATGTGTATTCACTCTCTTCTATCTTATAGATCTGATTATTTCTCTATGAGATATGTGTTATGTGTGTGTGTGCCTCATCTGTTATGTGATATATGTGTTGATTAAAGCATGCTATACAGGTTTTTAAACTATGTATACAAATGTATATTTTTATCTACTAATATGTTGGGTAGAACATAGGTAGATAGTTGGTGTGTAATAAACAGATGAGAGGCCTCGTTGTTGTTTGATTTAGTCATCTAGCGGAGTTTAGATGACGACCACATACTTTTCTAGATAGTCTTGTGGAAACATTAGCAGGTTCGCCACCTGTAGGTGTTAATGAACTTGGGTGTTCATTCGCTGTACTCCATCCCCCTCATGGTTGCCTTATTTGACTTATATTGCTGAGGTACCCCCGAAGCATGTGTTGTCGCCCCGATGAAATATTCTTAGACTAGGTCCCTTATGTTAGTTGTTTTAGGGACATTAAAGTGAGAATAACGGGAATGGGTAATTGGGTTATTGTTGGTTGGTGAAAATTAAATATGATATTTATTGTGGGTTGAAAACCCTATATGCTCACCAGGCTCCCAAGCCTGACCCACTCAGTTTTAAATTGTATTACAGGAAGTGGCGGAAGGGCATGAGATGGATGAACCATCAAGTTGTTTTGTTTACAAGTCTGCATATGTTTATATTTGTTATATGACTTGTAATGTATTCGTTTATGGTTATTGGTCTGTATCGGAACATGACACCCCGAGTTTTGATTATAATGAAAATACATTTCTTTTATGAAATGCTTTGGTAAACATTGTTTTATCATGTTTTGTTTTTGGGAACAAATTTCGCAACTCTTTCAAATCAAAAGGATTTACTCTGAAAATATTTAAAAGCATAAATGAAAATCGGTCTTTTCTGGCCGAGATTTTGGGGATGTCACATCATACTTTTCACCATGAATCATCCCATCCTTTTAGTATACCATAAACATGGGGTAAAATTATAATATTGATGGGATTTTTTTCCATTTCTAATCAATCTTCATCAATTACAAAGTTTAAATTCAATTCCAATCATCTTCCCCTAAAACCATTCAATACCTCAAGAACCCAAATTTCTTTGATCATAAATCTTTGATGTATGTTGTGTAATTCGTTGCATATCATTGCATTGGAGTTCAGATGACTAATATCAACATGTCATTAATTAAACTCATCTTTCATTATCAACTTGCGACTTTCCCACTAAACATGAAACTTCACCATCTAATTCATTTAACTATAGATGCAAAGATTCATACTGTGATTTGGTATGTGTAGTTACTTGAATATTGTTACAAGGAGTAGAATTCCTCATCAAATGGTGAAATTTCACAAATAATCACCCCTCAAGTAGCTCGCACCTACTTTATCTTTATTTGGGTCAAAATTGTGAAGAACTTACCAAAATGAACATTTCCTAACATAAAATCCACTTACTGCCTAAAAATTCGTCCAAGCGGAAGTAAACCGTCTAGGAGGATTTTACAGAAGCTATAAAACATATATAGTTCCTAAAATCGTCTAACATGGTGCAAAAATTGTCAATGATGATTTTCCTATCATACTGGTGGGTCGTATATGACGATCTTATTTTATTCATAACTTTTTCACCCTTAATCCGATTTAGGTGATTCAAAATGCTATAGAAAGAGGAGAGAGTCATTTACATGTGTTGCTGAAATTAACGGTTCAAAATAAGTTATGCCCGCTTAAAAATCAAGGCAAATAAAAGTCAATGTAGGTCAACATAGTTAGTAAGTCGGGAGGTGTCCAAATAGTGTCTAATGTCAATCAATTTTTATCCTACTATGAGGTACACAACGACCTTCATGTTGTATACCATATGTCATGTCTTCCACCAATTGAGCACATGTATAAAAGATATGACAAATAAAGTTAGATGCATATCATATTCAACCTCACATTTTTTTCCTTAGCCAAATACAAAACCAAACAAGTGTCATCCATCACGTGATGTCTATGTGCGTCTACTATATTATGTTGACCATTAAACAAGACACACATGGTTTTATATCACGTTCAACATCATACAAAATGTCATTTTGATGAAACTTGAGGCGATGTTTTCTTAGACAAAGACTAGGCGTAATTTAGTGGCACTTTTCCAAAGTGGTGCACAAGTGATCGTTGAGATAATCTCAGCAATGCAAAACTCAACCCAAGTATATTTTGATTCTTAAAATGGAAATTAAAAATTCGTTGAGATGTTCTCAACAACAAATTATTGTTTCATAAGTGCATTAGTTACTTGTATATTTATGTCCTTACACATAGGAATGTTAACCGTTCCAACAACTTCGCAAGTCGTTGGTACAAGTCTTGAAAACTTGTATAACATCCATTCTTTCCACACTTAACCATCCACGAGGATGGCATAACCCCCATTGTAGGAGGATGTTACATTCTATTATCGATTACTGATTTTGTTAAGGGTGATTCTCTCGTATCATGGCAAAGTAAGAAACAATCTTTTATAGAATGTCCGACTTTCGAAGCTAAATATTAGACTCTAGCATATACAATTCAAGAAATTAATTTGGTTACATTGGCTCGTAGTTTATTGCCTTATTGGACGCTCATCAGTCTCTTCCTACAATCATATGGTGTGATAACATGAGTGTCGTTCATATTACACATGATACATCGGTCTCTTCCTAAAATCATAACATGAGTGTCGTTCATATTACACATGATACATCAATCTCGCCTTTTATTTTATTACTCGGTCATTGTATACGACTATCACAATGCAAGCGCATAACTTTGTTTTATATACCTTAATATGGATTAATTTTAGGTTATACTTATTTTAAAAAAGGTTGAATAGAAATTGTTTAAAACGTAGGCTAAAGTGGATATGATTAAATATAGTTGAAAATGTATTCAAATGTTACTCACATGCCGCATAATTAAATTTATAATGTTCATGTATTTATTCCATTAATTAGTTACATCCTAAAATATAAATAGAAAGAAGCAAACCTATATTTTCCATGAATTTAAAAAATTATCCGTTGGACCCAATTAGTACACGACCTTTATGATTTGGTTATATATATATCTATAGCAATACGACAAAGAGGAGGGAAGCAAAAACACATGGTGATGTTACTTGTTACTTGTTAGTGTTGGAGACAAGAACGCTCCTCATGACCTCCGAATTTCGTTTAAATGGTTTTCGTTTTCTGCGAATCATACAAAATAAACACCATATCAGATGACTAACCCTATTATTCCCTCTCTCTCCTCATTGTCTCTCAAATTTTCAAAAATTAACCAAAACAAAACAACTTTTTTCAAAATCTACCAAATTTACCTATAAACTCATCTTTTGGTAATATACGTGACAAAATTAAAACATGGAACATATTGGCTAACAAGTAAAATAGTTACTATATATTGATATATCACTGAAAGACATAATTTGAGCCAAGGTTGGTTGACTCATTAATAGATTTTTAGTTTTCTAACTATTTTAATAGAAAAAAATTATAATTTTATGTTTTTATAATTATAACGTGTTTTTTTTTAGTAAAATGAGATGCAAAGTTGTAATCATTTGAATATATGTCAAATCCATACGTTCGGACCATATCTCAATCTATTTAGATGTAAAGTATTCGGTTCTATATATATCTTTAGTGGCGGACGCATAACAAAATCCAAGTTGTAGCATAAATGATTTTAGGGTGGCATGTCGAAAAATTTATGCTAAGCCGAAATCTTTTCGAAAAAAATCTACATTGTGCTTTAAAATTTACAGGGTTACATTGGTCACTCTGAGAACCCCTATGTTCACCGCTGTATATCTTAATATGATTAACATTTATTTTTTAATCAAATTAAGATTATGTCTTTTATGTAACAAACAATATATTAAAAGTAATTATATATATATATATATATATATATATATATATATATATATATATATATATTAACCGAATATGATAATAAATTGTAACAATCAATTATAATTTGTACTATTTCATCATATTATTATTATGGTAATTTAATTTCATCATACCTAACAACTCATAAGGTAAATGAATTGGTTTCTTTTGGTACCGTTTATATTTATATTTATAAGCACATTTCTTATTGAAAAATAATATAGAGAGAGGTCGTTGAATTTTTTTTTTGAAGTGTTTCGAATACACCGTCTCATTTATTAGGAAAAAAAAACACGTCCAAAACTCACATATTTGTAAAATTTGTATCATTTACATCAAAATGACAAAAATTGGCATATATATATATATATATATATATATATATATATATATATATATATATATATATATATATATATATATATATATATATATATACTAGCCGTTTACCCGCGCCAAGCGTCGGGTATGAATAGTTTTTTCAAAAATTGGTTTCTAAAGGTTATACTCGAGCAGATCTTAACGTTCCAATGACAATTAAACATCGTTAAAAACTTTGGGTTATATGGTACCATTGTACCGTTCAAATGAGATTGTATGTTTTAGTCCGCACCATCACCATAATAAGAGATTGTAAATTTTGTCATCACTGAAGTAAAATATTTTTTCTATGCTTTTCCCATTAAGTGAGGTAAAAAAAGCAACCTTTCGATTTTTCATATTTCACTTTATCTTATTAAATATCAAGTAATTTAAAAAATAAACTATTATTTCATTTTAGTAATCTTTTGTTTTGAGTTTTATCGGTTCCTATACAATATGTGTTTTTGTGTAATGTCAACACATCATTTTGAGTTATTATTAGTTTTAAACTTGGTACTAAATTTCTTGGGCCGAATGGTGAAAGTAAGGGAAAGGGTGAGGAAGTTTTCCCTCTCAGCTGAACACCTCATCTTGAGTGAGGAAAAGGTGGTGAGGGAGCTTATTCCCTCACTTTCTCTCTCCTATTTTTATTGGTCAATTTTTCTTATCTTTTTTAATACTTATTAAATTATATACTTACTAAAAATTAGTATATCACAACTCATGACTTTTAATTCCTTATAAAATGAGTATAATATTTGTAGGAAATATATATTTTTTTTAAAAATAAAAAAATTGTGAGGGAAGATTCACACCCATTCCTTAGGTTTAGGTGATGGAAAGGAAAAGTAAACGTAATGGTGTTGTGGCCCACAAAAAGTGAGAGGAGTTTCTCATCCACACCCTCCTTATATTTATATTTTTTGAAAACTTCTTGTATTTAAAGTATTCTCCTATTGAAAACGGGGATTTTGTAATTTAACAAAAGAGTAATTAAAATCATATTAAAGGAAAAACAATAAAAGATAAAGAAAATTTCAAGCTATATTACACAGATAAATAAAAATTTCTTGAAAAGAAGTATTGATCACAATGCTTTAAAGACATCGACAAAATTATAGCTAATTTTGTGTTTAATGATTAATTTACTAAATTATAATATCTGTTATCATTTTTGTTAAGAAAACATCAAGCGAAAGTTATAGATTATCTGACCATTAATCTGCATAACATATACAAATATTGATTTAATAATTAAGAAAATTCATGTTCCTCCTGTAGACCAAGTGGCACTTTCACCATCACTTGCGCATCTACTTGTGCTTACCTGTATAGTAAACCAAAGATGTAGGTAAGCAATTTGGAAAACCAAAACGAAACCTTTGTGTGTATGTGTGAGAGAGAAGAGACAGGAATTGGTCAGTCTGGTGAACACAATTCAACCCCATTTTCTTAAATAACTTCCTCTCATATGTGTTTTTTCTAGTAAATCTTGGACTCATGTACATACTTTGCTTTCCATCTTCAAACATTCACTCTTGCACAAAAAAAAATAGTAAAAATAGAGATAAATCAAAGAATAAATCATTAAAATCGCATCTCAGTTAAAAAAACATGTGTCAAAAATAAACAAAACGCACATTATACGTTGAAATTTAACTCACCTAATAGAGGCTACATTTTTTGTTGCTATGTGGTATACTTTGCCTAACCATAAAGCTAATACTTTTATTTCATCATACCGGATAAAAGAAGCATTAAAGCAATGGTATTAGACATCTTTTGGATATATCTTAGTCACCCATTATAGATGTCTTCAAAAATAAGATAAAAGTATAGACTAATGGCCAAAAAAATTCAACCATGACATGCCAAAAAAAAAAAGACTACAAATGCAAAAAAATGATAGATGTTGACTTAGCAAGAAAATATATAAGTTCCAAATATTATATATTATATAACCATTTTTATACGTATACTCAAACATCGGCTTCTCCATTTTTAGCAAAAAAAAAAAAAAAAAAAAAGAAGAAGCAACTTTAACATAAGTAGCAATACAAGGTGAAGTGATAACAAATACAAACAAAAAATAAACCTAAGATGGTCATTTTAGCAATCTCTCACAAGATTTTTGTTTTTATTTAAAGAGATTTGTTACCATATGTGCAGGATGCGTCAGAAAATGTTGAGTATATCAACTATTTGGGTGGATTAAACCAGAAAAATTCACTTGTCAATGGGGTGGTTCCTCAAGATCTCATCAATTTCATGCCATTGTCTTCTGTCAACTTGCTAATTCTCCATGGATTTCTAGCCAATCTTTCCTCTTTCCTTATCAATTTCTTGCCATCATATGATTTTCCCATAGATATTTGTAGAACCCTCAAAATGTAATAAGGCTTATTACATACTAAATGCATTAACACTAAACTACAACGATAGTTTTTTACATATTAAATGCATTAACACTAGACTACAACGATTAAAATCTGATTGCATACAAATAACTTATGATTAAATGTACCAATTAAGAAGTTTCAATTTATGCACACTTTATAGGATCAAAGCACATGAGTGTTGGAACAACTTGCAAGCAAAGAACAACCTATTATTTAACCTAAATACATGATATTTAAGAATAGAAAGTAGTGTAGCATCCTGGAATGAAGAAGGGTTAAAAGAACATTTGACAACATGTCTTAAATTATTATTAAAAGGATACGTATTAGGTTTAAATGAAAGTATGTTTCTATTTCCTGCATTTAGTTGAAACTTAAAAGGGTTAAATGCAAGAAATAACAACATATTTCATAGAGTTTATATCAATTTCCAAAGAAAGCAATTAACAGACGCCAAAAGATTCTCAGAAAGCTGTCGACATAAGGTGAAAATGAAGGTGAGCAAATCACTTAAATTGATAAGGGGTGCTTAAACTCGTACAAGGAAACTGGCAAGGGATATGTTGGTCTTTTAGAAGAGGGTGGGAGAAGACAAGGTAATCTTTTCTTATTTCATATTTTTTTGGTAATCTTTTGAGGAATGATTACATCACCATCTTTAGTTTTGTCTCTGTTCAGGCTGAAGTAAGGAAAAGAGAAGAAACATAAGCTGCAAAAACATTGAAGAATGAACAAGAGCTTCCTTTAAATAAGTATCATTCATTTGCTCCTATAAGTCTGAAACAATTATATAACACTAGACGAATTCCCGCGCGTTGCACAGTGAAGATTAAAAATATATTGTTAAAATATTGAAAAATATATGTTTAAAATGATTATATTATTGACATTAACTTTAAGATAATATCTTTACACTAGTATATATATATATATATATATATATATATATATATATATATATATATATATATATATATATATATATATACTAGACGAATTCCCGCGCGTTGCGCAGTGAAGATTAAAAATATATTGTTAAAATATTGAAAAATATATGTTTAAAATGGTTATGTTATTGACATTAACTTTGAGATAATATCTTTACACTAATATATATATATATATATATATATATATATATATATATATATATATATATATATATATATACTAGACGAATTCCCACGTGTTGCGCAGTGAAGATTAAAAATATATTGTTAAAATATTGAAAAATATATGTTTAAAATGGTTATGTTATTGACATTAACTTTGAGATAATATCTTTATACTAATATATATATATATATATATATATATATATATATATATATATATATATATATATATAATCTCTATTATTTTGAACATTAATATTCATTGAAATCAACCCACATTACTCATTAATAGAATTAAATATAATTATGTATTTAGTATTATTTTTAACAATTATTATTATTGATTAATTATATTTTTACTTATGCGATCGGTTTCTAATTTCAATAATGATGTTCATTTAAAATACAATTTATTTATAGCTAAATGTAATTTATAATTTGATGTTATTATCATTTAAAATTGTTATTCATTAGTTTGAAACCATTTATTATTAATAATAAGTTAAAAAAGACTTTTAAGAAACACTTAATATTATTATTAAAATGTGAAACATACACTAAATAATAAAGTGATAAGATATCCATGTAATTTGATTTTATTATTTATAATTATTGCTTATTTATTTTAAAACCACTTGTTATTATTAATAAGTGAAAGAAACTTTTAAAAATCACTTATTATTATAATTAAAATGTTAAACATATACTAAAATATAAAGTGTTAAGATAAACAATTTGCATTTTAAAAAAGGCTTACATGGATAATATTGATAATATGACATATCCATGATTTTTAATTAATTATTGTTTTGAAGCAACATGAATATACAAACATGAATACAATAGTTAATTAAATATTATATATATATATATATATATATATATATATATCACCTTCCCTAACATATGATCGATAACATTAATCTAATCTAATTTACATTAAAATTTCAACCACAACATACGATGATATTCTTAAAACAATACTTAAATCAAGAAAATACAAAAAAGAATTAGTATATAACAAACTTACAAATAAAAAACTTCAACATAATAACATGGCTCGAAAAATTGTTCAAAGCCCTCAAACCAACACAAAAAAACTTTAAACTTGTTTTTTTTATGAATTTTGTATGTGAATTGTATTTGTGTCTCTACTAAAAAAAATTGATCTTTTTATAGTAGAGTATCCATTAATTGTTTATTAAATATATTATATAAGTTATAAAACCTTTGAATTTTTAATCATTATTAAGAGACTTTTGAGTGATATTCATTAAAATAGGAGGTTTCAAATGCATGAGGTGTTTGCAAATTTTTATGGGGGTTTCAAATGCATGAGGTTCAAGAAAAAATGCTAGCTTTATAAGTATGTATGATTATTACTAAAAATTATAATATATACTTAATGAGAAAGTACTCAATAACATCACCTTGTGTCTCATAATCTCCTCCTTATCTTCCATGTCAGCAATCTTTTCTCAAAGACTAAAGAAATAAGATAAAAAAACAATAAAACTCACATTTTTAGCTTGACATAGTAAAATAATAAATATATTTATGGAGGAAAATTAGGATGCTCTAATACAAATAATTGAAATTCACTTATGACCGACCTTATGCAGATCTGTTAGTAAAAAATCATGAAAGAACCAAAAAATGCTTGAATCAAATAATTAGTACCATCTTGTAGCCTTTGTTTTTTTTTATTGCTTTTATGAAATCTAAAATCTAGCTTTGTTCATTGGTTTAACAAATATGATAGAGCTAAAGAATGTTTTGAATCACCTGGTCAACTAACATGTAGCACCTGATTCCTGGTATGTATTTGTGACTCGCCGAGTAGAAGCGGGACTAGACGCGGGATCTACTCGGTCTACTCGGTGAGTAGGTCCGATGGACTCGGCGAGTAGACCCTGTTTGGACTGAAACCCTAAACCGGGTGTTTGCACCCTATTTAATCGATCTAACCCAGCCTCCACTTCCCTTAGCACTCCCAGAGACCTGTAGAACAAAACCCTAGCCTCTTTTGTGTCCTTGTGAGTGATTGTTAACATTTTGAAGGTGATTTGGGGCTTGGGAGAAGAAGGAGAAGTTTGAAGAGTGCAAGAAGGGAAGGAGATCCAGAATCTACTCTGTGAAAGGCCTCTATTCAGGTGGAAAAGACCCTAACTTGATCTTTAGCTCGTTAGTCCCCTTTTGTCCCTAAGAAAAGAGGTTTTAAGCCCTAAAAACCTAAATCTCTATGTGTTTATGGCTAATGTTCTGCAAGAACTTCGATTGTGAACCTTTTGGACTTCATAGTAGCATAAAGTCCCTGTGGTTGAGGTAGTGGAAGTCCCCAATAAGCATAGGACCTCTTGTATAGCTTGGAAGTGCATGTTTGAACTCATAGGGCCATGCATGCACGTAAAGTTTACAACTTTACGTGGTAAATGAACCCTAGGACCATGGATCTGTGGTCTGGAAGTGTTGCATGTCCTAGATCTGGCCTACTCAGGAAGTGGGTCGAAGGACTCGGCGAGTCCCAAGGTGGAACTCGGCGAGTTCTATGAAGATGGTCGTCGACTCGGCGAGTTGGATGAACAAACTCGGCGAGTCCTATGAAGATTGCCTGGAACTCGCCGAGTAGTTCTTCAAACTCGGCGAGTAATATGAACATCCACAGAACACGAGGGGTTTAAGCGTCAAAGGCTCAGCCCTTTGTACCTGTGCACGGAATTAACCGTATAACGTGGTCCCGAAACCCCCAAACCCTCGAATGGGGTGTTTTGGTGTGGATTGGAAGCAAACAGAGGACCTGCTCGAGGAACTCGGCGAGTTGGTACTCGAGTCGGCCCTAGAGTCCCGAATAGCGAGTCAGGGGTGACTCAGTGAGTGAAAGAGGGACCTGGTGAGTGGGACCGGATCAGTGAGAGATGGACTCGGCGAGTTGCTCTCTGGACTCGGCGAGTCCAGTCAACTGGAAGTTGACTTTGACCTGGTCTTTGACTTGGTGAGGGGTAAAAGGGTCATTTTACCCTAAGAACATCTAGCGTGTTTGGCTGATCGTATTGTGGGAATTGCAGCCGGAGGGTTTCCGGAGCAGCAGCAGCAGTAGTAGGTGATCAATTCCCACACAGACCGGCAGCTATTTCGAGGTGAGTTTCCTTTCCAGTAGGAACGGGTCTAAGGCACCAAGGCCGACCCGTGTAGACAAGATGCTAGTACTAGAGTGTGGGCCGAGCCCGTATATTTGGGTTTAGTCAAGTATGATATATGTGTTAATATGATAGAGTTGCTTATACTTGTTGTCTGCGTGATACTTGTATGTTATGGGTTAGCGGTAGAGTGTGGGCAGGGTCCCGTATCTCTCCGAGGTCAGAGTGTGGGCTAGGCCCGTATCTCCCAGATAGTGAAGTGTGAGCAGGGCCCGTATCTTCACAAGTGTGGGTGAGGCCCGTATCTCCCGGCTAGCGAAGTGTGGGCAGGGCCCGTATCTTCCCGAGTGTGGGCAAGGCCCGTAACTCCTAGCTGAACATTGGTTGTTATATGTTTGCATGGTATGGGGTATTATGGGGGAACTCACTAAGCTTTGTGCTTACAGTTATAGTTTTGGTTTCAGGTACCTCTTCGTCGAAGGGGAAGGAGCCGGCGCGGTAGCGGCACATCATGCACACACACGGATTTCCGCACTTACGAGATTCTCTGGGATTTATACTCTGATATTATGATGATTGTATGATTTGATTTTTAGACATCGCTTACGTTTTGTTATGGTTCGATCAAACAATGTTTTTAACAATTAATGTTCTTCTAAAGTAATGTTTTAAAACGAAATTTTTGGGTCGTTACATAACATTTTAAAGATAAAATAACATGTATTAGACAAATATTGGGTGAATTCAAAGAAAAAAAAGAGCCCACATATAAAAAGAAATAAAGAAACCAAACCTGAGTAAACTATCGATTACATTGACCCTCTGTGCCTAGGATCTTGTATCCAGCCTAAGAGTTGAAGGGAAAACATGATGTTAATTTTGTAACATTGTAGATCCAAACTCAACAGCCCCTGCAGTCATTAGCTAGCTATCGGTGTTGGTTCTACAAAAAAAAAGTCACCACACAATCGATGTTAGGAGTTTGGTTAAACAATGATAAGACAAGTAATGTGGATGAAAATAAGAAATTACAAATATTTATGGTTTCTTGAAGAAAGTGGAGTGTTTGTAAGCCATAAATTTCTCACATCGTTGTCTGTATGTTACTACTTATGTTCAGAAGTACAAAGGGAACTTGTAATGGAAAGAGGTTATCTCCCACTCATTTCTCCATATGGCTACAAGTAACTAAGAACATGAAGCGTACATCCTCTGATCTTCTGTAAAAACAATGCACACTACATAAACCAAAAAAAAATGGTAAAGAAGATAAAACTATTTTTTCAAATACCCTTCAACTACCATTAAATGGATCTCAACGAAGACGAACCCTGAGCTACAGGACGATAAAAGGGAAAATAATAGACAAAGAAGAGGAAACTGAATGAATTGCCATACCTTAAATCGAAGTAACAAACAGGAAGATGAATCTCAAGGAAGGAATATCTTCATCACAAGTAAATCAAAGACCTAATATTGGTTTTTGAATCGATTCCATCCATCTTCATAAGGTTTGTTCATTCTCTTTAAGCATATAACAAATCCAATGTTTTAATCCATTGACGCATCTTCAATTGCCAATATTGTTTGATATGATTGTTAGACTTCCATTAACATTCTAATAAATAACAAAAAAAAAACAAAATGCCCATTTCGAATCTAATGGAAAAATAGGGGAAAAAACTGAAGATCGAACCTTTAATCACAAACACACCTTGTTAGAGGAGACGACGGTGGGAGCTGTTAGAGGAGACGATGGTAAATGTCGTGTCTATGGTTTTTAGAGAGGGTTGAATGGCGTTGGAGATGGCGGTCTCTAGGGTTTTAATAGGGGCGATGGTTCACTGGTGGTGCAATGGTGGTGAGGTAGAGAGGAGAAGGGAACACCAGTTCGAGATAAGGATTGCAAGAGATACCAGCTGAGGAGCCAAATGTGGATACGGGAACCATAACTGGAATAGGAGGGATATGGATTAGGGTTCTTATCAGAGAGATCGAGAGAGCATACGGCTAAGGGTTCTTCCACAAGCAATGTCTATTAATCGACCGAGATAAGAGATGATATATAGAGAGACAAAAGAGAGCAATTAGAGAGACAGAAGAAATTTGGAGTGAGCAATTAGAGAGGCGATGACCGATAGCATGTTGATGAAATTAGGGTTTTCCACATTTAGATAGATGAATAAGGTACTACCGTCAGTTACAATCAAAGGAGCATGTGCATACGTTTTCATTATGCTTAAAAGGATTGTACATGATGTTATAACATATATATCTCTTAATTTTCAAGAAATGAGCAATATGCTTAATAATATAGTGTATATATATATATATATATATATATATATATATATATATATATATATATTATGAGTTCTTCAAGGAACCAAATCTTTTTTTCAATTTCTAGAGCTTATTCTTTATAAAAAAAAATCTAATAATATCTAAATTCATATATTAACATTGTGAATGTGAAAAATATTTTTCAGATTCACCGTGTGAATTCGGATTCACGTTGTGAGTTTTCGAAGATTCACATTCTGAATTTGACGTAAAAAAAAATTAAATTTTATATCATTGGAAAAAGGATAAAAAGTTATGAATTTCTGTATTTTTAGTTTTTTTTTTTGATAAAAAATAAGTTCTAAAAGTTGAAAAAAAGATTAGTTCCTTGGTTCCTTGGTTAATTATGGTTCTCTATTGAACCTCACTCTCTCTCTCTCTCTCTCTCTCTCTCTCTCTCTCTCTCTCTATATATATATATATATATATATATATATATATATATATATATATATATATATATATATATATATATAGGTTCAGGTTCATTTGAGACAATTTTAATTTTGTGAGACCGTGAGACCAAATCTAAAAATAATTTTAAAATGCAAAAAATAAATGGAAAAACCCAATAATTCTTTTTTTAAATATTATTTTCGGAAATTGAATTAACTAAAAAAAATAAAAAAAATTCCGTTTTTTTTGAAGAATACGTGAAATATTCTAATAAAATATTATACTGACATATTCTAAAAAATAATTTTAAAATGCAAAATAAATGGAAAAATTTTAAAATTCTTTTTTTAAATATTATTTTCGGAACTTGAATTAACTAAAAAATTTAAAAAAAATTCCATTATTTTTAAAAAATACGTGAACTATTCTAACAGAATATTACACTGTACATATTCTAAAAAATAATTTTAAAATGCAAAATAAATGGAAAATCCAAAAAAAAAAATTTAAATATTATTTTCGAAACTTGAATTAACTAAAAAAATTTAAAAAAATTAAAAAAAACAAAAATAAATTAAAAAAATGCGTCTCACGGTCTCACAAAATTAGGTCGTCTCACATGAACCTAACCCTATATATATATATATATATATATATATATATATATATATATATATATATATATATATATATATATATATATATATATATATATATATATATATATATATATATATATATATATATATATATAGTAAACGAGCTTACCATGTATCCCATATTAATAAATATGTTATGGTGCATGTCTATACCATAATTAAGCATCATGCCCTCCACAAACGTTTTCGAATTTTGAATAGTCGACATGAGTCAGGAATAGTTGTGTAGATAACGAATCTGAATCTGAGACTCAGACACGTGTTTATATGTTTAGAACAAATTGGCATAGAAATGATATTGAAAAGATTATTAAATGACTAGTAAAAACACGCTAGAAAATTTAACATGTTACATTAATTGTTTTTAAGTCAGTTTAGCCAACTAATTTTGAACTTCTAACACATGCAAGAAAATATAATAAAATGAAAGGTTAGTAATTTAAGAGAAAAAATTGGAAAACCAAATGACGCCAAAGGAAGTAATCATACAGCGGATGCTTGAGGTACCAATCAAGGTGATATGTTTTATATGGGGCAAACTTAGAACGCATTCCAACCAAATGCGCTCTAAAAAAAGGGGTATCAACATCGATTCCATATTATGTGTACATTGCAATTCCGCTCATGAAGATATCAACCATGTTCTAATTTAGTGTCCAATGGCAACAGATGTATGAGATTGGATTTTTAGGTGGTGCGATATTGGAAAACCCCAACTCGCTAGCACCAGAGGTATGATGGTTTTTTGTACAATGGGAGAAATGTTTGAAAAGCAGGAAAAATCTCATCAGCATATGTTACGATGCTATGTGGCTGATTTGGAAAGCCAGATGTTATTGGGTCTTCAAAAAAAAAATCATTTGTCCCCAACAAAAGTGGATGATAATATTAAGTCCCTTGTATTCAAATAGATTAAACATAGGAGAAAAGATTTGATCCTTTAGTTAGATAGAATGACATGTAAACCCCTTTTTGTGCATGTAAATATTTGTACTTCTCATTTTGTTGGCCTCTTCTAGTTACTTTACTTGCTAGAAGTTGGTATTTTTATTATATATATTTGGTTAAGAAAAACAACTACAATTTTAATAATGATACTAGTTAACACATATTTTCAATATTTAATTAGTTAATTAATTAGTTTCTTGTCGTATTACATATAAAATAGTTTAAACAAATAAGACATCAATAAATGTATATATCCAAATAACCTTTTTTATATTACGACATTATATGTGAGATTTGTATACTATACAAATTGATTAAAAAGTTAAAAAAATAAATGTGAACTTTAAATATTTTTAAAGTAAAATTTTGAAATAAACACAAAATAAAATGATAAATAGGTAAGTAATTCAATGTATTAATAAAGAAACCATTGATATATTCTAAATAATTGTATTGAATATCAAGGTGTCTAAAAATTAAATATTTTATAAAGTAAACTTTCGAAATAAATACAATAAAAACATGAATAAGTGGTAATCTAATTTATATTAATAAAATAAACTATTGACATATTGTAAACAATTGTTATGAATCACAAATTTTTAAAAACTTATTTGAATATAACATTAGATTTCATATTCCTAAGTTTACCGTAATTATCTAAAATTAATATTTTTAATTCGTTTATGCTTTTAACTCTAGAAATATAACATATAAATGTCTATAAGTGAACAATGGTTGTCTAAAAAACAACCACACATTCGATAACGATTGTCGTTGACTTTTATTTATTATAATCGCAAAACATACGACCAATGGAAATTGGAAGCCACAAAGACCAAAAGCAACAGTATGAACAATAAGGACCATTCATGCAAGTTTTGGAAGTCACAAAGATCATGTTTGTAAAAAATATTAACAAAGATAGAGTTTATGACTGTTGGTAAATCACACATACTATTTATGTAACTTTATCTTAATTAATTTGTACTAATAAAATTAATTAATATGAATTTACAAATGAAATGTTACTACATTTAATATACATTAATTAATATATTAATAGAAATAAAATTCATAAATGAAAAGCTATTATATATATTAATATTAATTAATTAATTAATATATTAATAAAATGAAAGAAAGACATGTGAGAGAGTAATCCTTATTTTTTGGTATAGCCAATGATGCAAAAGTTAAAGGACACAAAACAATTATTTATATAAATTTTAGTTAATGTTTAATTATGCATTTAAATATATAATCAATGGAACAAAAACGATTATTTGTACAATTTGTATTTGATACGTTTGGTTTCCTCGCGTCGAATGTGATGAGACTTTTTAATAAAATACAAGAGATCATGCATATCAATGTTATATTCCTTAGATCTATAAATGTAGTTTTCAAAAAAATTGATTTTATTATACAAAAGATTTAACGGCACAACTTATTGTCCGTTCGTCATCTCACTTGTTGTACGATGATTATTAAGTTTTATTACATATTGAAATATTTGATTTCGTGGTTATATATATATATATATATATATATATATATATATATATATATATATATATATATATATATATATATATATATATATATATATGAACTGATAATGTTATAATTAGATTGTTGGGTATGGGCAACGCCCATCGTAGCGTTTCTGCACGTTATAACGCACAAACACCCACCCTCCCCCTCTCTCTTCATCGTTTCTGGACGTTATACGCATGCACGTTGCTTTCTGTTATCACCACATCCTTCGGTTAATGTTGTTTCCTTCTTTTTTTTTTCTAAAAATGTTGGTGTGGGTGTTACCCACACCTTTCAGTCTTAGCAAATTGTACCATGGGCAATATTGGAATTTTTAGAAACATAGAGCGGGGACCAGGTGCATTCTAACAGTAACCCCTATGAATATGTAAGTTGGCTCTTGGACAAATGGATAAATAATGGGTGTTATACTTTTATTTACTACTACCAAGTAACCTGCAGTTTGTTTCAAAAATAATGTTATTATATTACTAGGACAAAATTAAAAAGTAAAATATGTTTCTTGCCGTCAGAGTCCACATTAATGACATAAGACTTCGAAAAAAATGAATATTAAAACATAGTAGTGTAATAATCAAAGTTTATATAATGTAATCAAATAACTAAGTAGGGGCTATTTAAAAAAAATTAAATCATTCAGTGCTAAATATTTTTAACATCTTAATATTTTAGAAAAGCATGGCTATAAAAACTTTTAAGCGGTTTAAACCAATTCAGAAATAAAATATTACTTAACTGGTTACAACCGTTAAAACATAAAAACGTGACCTTAGTTGTAGTGTCCTTTTAGTTCTTAGCATTTTCATTTTTCAAAGGTCATGTAAATAATAAGTCTTTCCATTGTCATTGAGTTAAAAATTGATTGAATAAAATCCAGTTTATCACGCCCAATATGATAAATTGATAAGTGAATTATAGATTTTTAAAGAATTTTAATTATAATATTAAACAGATCGAATTTGATTAAATCAAGCCTAATCTATTGCCATACCCAGTAAAAAAATCAGGCCTGCCCTAAGATCATGCTAACCGTAAGTTTTGATAGAAATATACATAGTCACAAATATACGTAGAGAAATTTCATGAAATAATCAAATTTTAAGAGGTGTTTTAAGTATTTAGCCACAAAATTTCGAGTTTTGTAAAATGACCACCAGATTCACAGAGGGGGATATGCGGATCGCTTAATGTCTCTGAGAAACTTAACATACATTTGCGGAAATGAGGTGGCAACACTAAAAAACAATTTTTTTTGGGGGGTTTTAAGGTTCCGCAGAAGTGTCTTTGCGGATCTTCTGAACACCTCTACAGATTGTTTAATGTCTCTGAGGAATGGATATAAACAATTTTTTAAGAGAATTTTTTTAGAGGTTTTAAGTATTTACTCATTCCTCAGAGACATAAAACGATTCGCAAAGGTGTTCACAAGATCCACAGAGACCTCCCTGTGGAACCTTAAACCCCCCCTCCCCCTCTAAAAAAAATTGTCTTTTAGTCAGGGGCGGAGCTTCAACATTTGATTCGGGGGGGGGGGAGGGGCAAATATATAATATGTAAAAAAAGTTGGTAATTAGGGGGCCAATGACAAAATTTTATATTTTTGGGTATAAAATGTATAAAATGAAACTATAAGGGCTATCTATAACCAAAAAATCGGGGCGAGGGGGGCACAACCCCCCTTGGCCCTAATAATGCTCCGCCAATGCTTTTAGTGCTGCCACCTTAGTTTCGTAGGTGTGTAGGGATGGCAAAAAGCCTCATACCCAATGGGGAACCCGAAACCCGCACCCGTTTTGACTGGGGAATCCCCAGGTTAACCAGGGATGGGGACGGGGATGTGGAATTCCCGAATAAAAAAAGTGGGGATGGGGAATACCCAATGGGGAACCCGAAACCCGCACCCGTTTTGACTAGGGAATCCCCAGGTTGACCAGGGATGGAGACGGGGATGGGGAATACCCGAATAAAAAAAGTGGGGATGGGGAATACCCGAATAAAAAAAGTGGGGGGGGGGGGGCAAATATATAATATGTAAAAAAAATTGGTAATAAGGGGGCCAATGACAAAATTTTATATTTTTGGGTATAAAATGTAAAAAATAAAACTATAAGGGCTATTTAGAACCAAAAAATCGGGGGGAGGGGGGCACAACCCCCCTTGGCCCTAATAATGCTCTGCCAATGCTTTTAGTGCTGCCACCTTAGTTTTACAGGTGTGTAGGGATGGCAAAAAGCTCCATACCCAATGGGGAACTCGAAATCTGCACCCGTTTTGACTGGGGAATCCCCAGGTTGACCAGGGATGGGGACGGGGATGGGGAATACCCGAATAAAAAAAGTGGGGATGAGGATGGAGATGGGGATACCTATAATCCCCGACCCTGGACCCACCCCCGACATATATTAATATATAAAAATAATACAAAACATATATTTATAATATAGTTTATAATACATTAAATTTGATCTAAGTAACCTAACTCATTAGTAATTACTTGATTGAAATTATACTTTTTACTTTTTCTTTTATCTAATTTAAACTCGTGTATATATATATTTTTCTCTTTGGTTGATCTATTTTACCTTAAATATCAATCTGATAATTTTTTTCTACTTGATTTATCATGTATGTATTTAAATTTGGTAGAAAATTTATTTATATTTTTTCTGCAATTTATGGGTTTATATATTATATAAAATCTTTGAACTTATGCTGGTAAAATTGAAATATAGAGTTTTTTCTTACGTAAAAGTTTACATGATAAAAGAGAAAAAGAAATCCCCGTTTCCCCTTAGGGATCCCCAGTCCACGTTGGGGGTGGGGATGGGGATTGGGGTCCCCTGTATTCCCCGCCCCCGTTGCCATCTCTACAGGTGTGTGCTAAGTTCCTCAGAGACATTAAACGATCCGTAGAGCCCCTCTGCGGATGTGGTGGTGATTTTACAAAACTGGAAATTTTGTGGCTAAATACTTAAAACACCCCTTAAGATTTGATTATCTCATGAAATTTCTCATATATGTACATATAAATCCATCTAGGTATTGAAGCATACCTTGTTAAGAAAGAATTCAAAATGTTAGTTGGAAAAAGAATGTACACAAGACTATTATTGTAGTATGGACCAAGTACGTACGCTCTGTCACTAAAAGCCAAGTGGGCTCCATCAATGATCAATACTTTCACCAAAAGGGCCATTATGTTAGCACAACATAACACAAGACCATAACACCATCGCAGACCGACTGAGTTCACTTAGATCCGTTACAATTACAATTTCTTTATGTCATATTAAAATTACTAATAACTCATAACAGAAACGTATATGTTATAACGTAACCAGTTATTCTTCATTAACACTTCTTTTGAGAACAATTATTTAAATTTGAACCATATATAATATATAATATTATATATATAAATTTCTTATCTTTTTACAAGACTATTTAGTTATACGATAATTTATTTATCTCAACGAATTAGGATAGAGTAGATAGGAATGGGATGGTAAAGTGGGTGAACTTGGCAACAAGTACAAACATTTGAATGAAATGCAAAACGGGTATATGATTGCAGATCCCTAGAAAACTAATTTAATCCCCACCATGTCACATTCCAATTTTTTTATTATGTTGTAGACATATTATATTGATTATACTCAAGAATAATGCAAATAAACTTACACATCACGTACTTTGCTTGCTGTAAAGTTTTTTTGTTTCAAATTTCATGTTTTGAGTATGGGTTGTATGTAACAAGTCTCATATTAACAGAGATAAAATGTTTTTTTAACGGACAACCATATATAAAAATACAAAAACCACTAATGAGCTAGAAAAAAATAATTACAAAATTTTCATGGGATTTTGAAGCCAATTTAATCAGACTAACGAACACTTGCAATTCCTATTGGTATACCACCAAAAAAAATCTTCGATAGTGTAAATAATCAC
Source organism: Lactuca serriola (assembly GCF_051521515.1). Classification (NCBI taxonomy): domain Eukaryota; kingdom Viridiplantae; phylum Streptophyta; class Magnoliopsida; order Asterales; family Asteraceae; genus Lactuca; species Lactuca serriola. The sequence continues at coordinate 229,012,034 of NC_136409.1, read as the reverse complement.
TTTTTTCGTATCATTTCTGCTCCAAACACATTATTATGAAGTCTTCAAACATGGCCGGTCCTGAGGTTTCAAATGCACTAGACGAGACAAAAAAGACATTTACACCCTAAGGATATGATAAAGATCAATACGGATATTGGTTGTATTAATTACATTCTCAAATTCAAAATATGATTACAACACACCTCTTCATATTTTGAATTGTGAAGCCTAATTAGAGGCTTGACGAAACATCGTGAAATAGGAATCTACACTTCCATGAGAAAGTCAAAGGGTATTGATTTCTAGAAGTTCAGTTGATTTCTGACTACATATCAAAGCTAATGAGAGCTTAATTGTTATGCTGGTATTGCATGTTGATAATACTATTCATAAAGAATAATGTCTCTAGTTTGCAAGTTACAAAAGTTTGGAACTGTTTTGCTATAGTGGACTTAAGGGAGAGTGCATTTATACTTCGCTGAGAATCTAACGGTTTAGATCGTATAATTTAATAGAACTTAGTAAAAATCATATATGAATAGTGAGTTGAAATGTTTCAACATAGAAAATTCTATATGGAAATATTATAACAAGGGATTGAACAAATATCAAATCCTTATATAAGATATAATGAATCGAGTCTCATATATTTTAGATATAGGATCGATTATATATGCTATAATATTTGTTTATTTTAATTTTTTAAATACTATGAGAATTGTGAGGAAAAGGGACTGAAATTTTAAGTAACTAAAGTTATTAAACAAAATGTCAAAGAACATTCTCAGGTTTACTAAAGATTGGTTGTTTGTGGACAGTTGGAAGTATGGTATTGTTTTAGAAGGACCATAGTGACACGTTTTGGATTGAGATGATTATTGATCAGAATTGATGGTCATATTGGAATATGGAAATGATTCCATGATGGGAAATAGGTATATGAAAATGTTTCCATAATTAGAGTTGGTTATAAAATCTATATGTGAGTTGGAAACTTTAATGCAAGAGAAGTGTTCAAGGAGTGTTCTTAAATTTAAGACTTCATAACCATTGAATTGTTCTGAGTAACAGGTTCCAATGGAACATTTTGTAATATCAAAGGCTCAGTTCCTATGACTTTAGAACCTCGACATCTCAAAAGGACAATACATGTAAACAAGAAACTCCACTACATCTCAGATAGCGATGAGAATTAGGAATTATGAAATGAGCATAATTGGAGTAATGTACAATTGATCTGTTCACAGCAGAAGGACCATAGATAGGCATAGTATGCGTGTTTAGAACATGATATGACTGATGTTACATAATGCAAGTAGTTAGTTGATTACACGAAACAATCTACAACCAATAAATTTGTAATTGTTATGGTGATTAAATAATAAACATTTATTTATAATCCAAGTGTTTCATGCCATAGTTGATTAATTTATTATTAGTGTTTCACTTTGCATGTTTTATTTCCTGAATATTTTTATTATTCAAAATTCCACAGTCGATCATACTTTTGGAAGTGAGTAGTGAATTAAGACTATGATGAATAGGTTGTGGATTGTCTATAGAGATTTGACATTGCATGGGGATTGCTGCAAATTCATGAGTACTTGGAAAAGGAGATTTCAAGTATTGGATACACCCACACTTAGAGATTACTCCATGGACTCAATCAAAAGTAATTCTAAGATGATAATATCAACTATTCTTAAAGCAAATATATATAGCTCAGAGTTTACAAATCAGTTGTGCTTTGGTTTACTCAAACGCATCTCCTAACTAGATGGTATAAAGGGTTATTCCATGTATGATTTGGTGAGTAAAAGGTTTGACTATATAGTCAATGTAATTCGTTCTTTTTGCCTAAATAAGGAAAAGCGATATCTTTTGGCCCCTCAGTGATTTGAGTTGATCTATAAGAACCAGGCTTGGTCTGGACTAAATTGATGTATTCGATTTTGTAGTCTGAATTTGATCATTAAATCGGAGATTTAGAAACAAACAAATGAACATAAGGTTGATCCTTTAATCCATGACTCTATTATACGATATTTTAAAGAACGAAGGAATAATTGATCACTTATCTTAGGGCCGAAGTGTAATACTCGCATTTCTGACTAAGCATTATTACAATGATGCAATAGTTAGGGTCAACAATTATAACCTATTTGGAGTACCGAAGAAGAATTATTTGAGTATTATGTGATTTATGTGCAATATACGTGCTTATAACGATATAATAAAATAGTAATAAAAATATGCGTAAAAAATGGAATGAAAATTAGACATAATATCTTTATATAAAGTTGAAGTAGTCGTGACAAGGATTCCGAAGATATAAAGAACGTTGAAATCCAACTTATAACGAATAAATTATGACCCGTCGAAGTTTCGCGACTAAACCGACATGGCGCCGTGTATCATAAAAAGTGAATTTTGATAAACTACTTTTTAGCCTTAGCGATCTAAATGAAAATCGTAGTATACGTTAAACCGAGAACGTACATAAAAAGAACGTCCAAATTTGACTTCGTTAGAGGAAGTTATGATTTTTCTAAGATTTAGAGTAGCAGTACACAACCCGGAAATCGAATTTTAGACCCATTGATTTTTATCCGACACAATCTAAACAAGAATTGAATATCTCGTTAATAGGAGCTCAACGATATAAAGACAGTAAAAAACAGACGTCGGATGACAAAGTTATGAATTTTGAACGGACTTTAACTGTCTAAGTCTGTTAAAATATAACTTTAAAAATAAAGTCAAAATTAGTCGAAGGGGTCTAAATGAAAGTTGTATATCACATCGCTACCTATGCATGGATATAAAGAACGTCAAAAACGGAGCTCGTATGCGAAAATTACGGATTTTAGAAGATAATTACTTTTTGAGCTAAACCAGCGAGTGACACGTGGCACGATCTGAGCCACAACTTCTTCCCCACAGCTTGGCACCAGATGCTGACTTGTGGCAAATTACGCCCAACGTAATTCTTAGGTACACCCAACGTACTGCTATTTTAGCCGTTACGACCCGCGTAATTTTGAGTACGCCCAGCGTACTGGGCACTGGGCAGTCTATAAATAAAGTTCGTTTTTCACTCATTTCTTCACACCTCTTCAACCCATTCTTTCCCAAACACCCTCTAAACCTTTCCTTAACACCTCCTAGGTGTTAGTAGCGAGTCCCGAAGCGCCAGAAGGTCCCGAGAAGAAGAGCTTTCGGCTTAGAAGTTCTGCCCGCGCAGAGCCCGGTTTCTCGCTAAACACCCCAGTAAGTGAGTTATGCTTACCATAATTTAATTATAACTAATGTTTAAGTTCATTATTGTTATTATGAACCTATAAACAAGATTTATCAGTGATTCCAAGTCGTTATACTGATTGATCTACTTACGAGGATGATGTTTAGGCTCTGATTTAGTGAGGTGTTTTATAGTGAGATTTCCAAACAATATACTTCGTGTACCAAACGGACCCTACCTCCGATATGATCCTACTTGGTTGTTCCTTACTTGATAGATCATGAAAGTAGACTTTGAGTCAATGATGAATCTAGACTAATAATTAGTCACAATAAATATTAGACTAAAAATTAATAATAATGATACTAGGTTTCGTCAAAGAAAAGATAATTGTTAGAAGCGAAGCGTTGTCCGAAATATGATTCATCACTTTAACAAGTGAGTGCATATTTATTTTCATTTTACACATAGATATGAAGTGTTTAATATAAATTACTTGCTATATGTGCATATTATCTGTGTTCCTGATATCTATCACTACTAGAAAACAACCCTTTAATGACACGCAAACAATGACACGCGCTGATAGAGGACACGCATTTGTGCGTGCCCTAAAAAATATTGTCAGTTTTGCAAAATTTGAAGGATAAAGGACACACATTTGTGAGTGCCTTAAAATTAGTTTCAGAAAAGAAAAAAAGGGAAATGCGGAGGGCGCCTTTCAAAAAATGCGTGTCATCTAAATGTGTCGCTTTATAATTTTTTAATGAAACACGCGTTTTAAGAACGCGAGATTTCACCCGCCTATTGGATCCCAAAAATCAAAACACCCCCCCCCCCCTTCCAATTAGCAAGAAAAAGCCCTAGGGCCTTTGTCTTCATAGCAGCATCGCACCACCACCCAACCTCCGATCTCGCACGACCAAGTGTCTTTGACCATCTTCTCCAACCATTCTTTCCTGTCGCACTTCACTAATAACAAAACCCCCCATCATGATATGCTATTGTTTGTATTTTTGTCAATCGAGATCAAATCGTTCATGTCACAGGTGCTCATGCTTCATGTTCGTATGATAAAACCCTAATAGTAAAAACCATCATTCTCTAGGTCGAGAGCAACGATTCCATCAAGAATGTCAAATACATGATCCAGGTTCCTCTTTCTCCTCTATTCTTACCTTTAATATTGATTTTGAAATTTCTCATCTTCTCCTCTATAAAACCCTAACCAGAAAAATCATACGGGTTTCAATTGTGATTTCCTCTTCCATACTTGATCCCTACTTCCACTCTCTACGCATCTCAGTTAGGATCCGTTCTTTCTCTTTTTTCTCCTTCTTTTTATTTGTTTTCTCAGTTAATCCTAATCCTAAAAACCATCATTCTCTAGGTCGAGAGCAACGATTCCATCAATAATGTCAAATACATGATCCAGGTTCCTCTTTCTCCTCTATTATTACCTTTAATTTTGATTTTGCAACTTCTCATCTTCTCCTTTATAAAACCCTAACCGGAAAAATCATACGGGTTTCAATTGTTATTTCCTCCTCCATACTCGATCCCTACTTCCACTCTCTACGCATCTCAGGTAGGATCCGTTCTTTCTCCTTTTTCTCCTTCTTTTTATTTGTTTTCTCAGGTAATCCTAATCCTAAAAACCATCATTCTCTAGGTCGAGAGCAACGATTCCATCAATAATGTCAAATACATGATCCAGGTTCCTCTTTCTCCTCTATTCTTACCTTTAATTTTGATTTTGAAATTTCTCATCTTCTCCTCTATAAAACCCTAACCGGAAAAATCATACGGGTTTCGATTGTGATTTCCTCCTCTATACTCGATCCCTACTTCCACTCTCTACGCATCTCAGGTAGGATCCGTTCTTTCTTCTTTTTTCTCCTTCTTTTTATTTTTTTCTCAGGTACGACATCATTCTCCCCTACTTTAATGCTTGTGCATCCCATTCTAATACTTTTCAGAGTCGCACACAGCACCACACACATATGCTCACATTTACTATTTTGAGCATAAATTTTGATACTTGTTCATTGTCATGTGTGATGAGATTGAAGATGATTCTTTCTTGTTCTTCTTTACATTTCTCAATTATAGATTTGCGAGCAAGAAGTCTTTTATGTTCCTTATCCACAGTCTCTATCAAACTGGTTAATGTCTCCCCATGTTTCAAAGCTTTCAGCGTGGGGGGGAATAACCATTGATCTTGCCTTTGTAAAGGATTCCGCAAAAACACTCATATGATCACGTATACCTTCATATTAAAGACCCTAAGCAAGATCATCATGATTTAAAAATCACGAATCACAAATATAATAACAAAAATATATAATAAAGATGATGGAGTTTTTGATTAATTAGCACCTGGCTGCTAAACAGAACATCACCTTTCCTGTGATCAACTTTCATTGATATAAAATTGTGTTTTACAGCATCCACTGAAATTTTCTCCACAACAGAGAAGTCGAAAAAGGGTATCATTCCTGTTAGAGTTTCTATCTTCATTACCTGATACACCTGGGACACCTAGCAAAACCAGAAATCATATATAAAAAACTCCTCATTTTGTCAAAAAAAAAAAATAATACAACTGAAGGAGACTAGAGATGGGGATGAAAGTAAGGATCACATGTTGTAGCAATCTGAGGGTGACAAGTTTTTCCAGTGAAGGGATATATTCAGATAACTGAATTTCATGGACTGAAGAAGCTGAAGAAAGTTTACCCCCAAGTTTTGATATTTTCATGAGCAAGGGTTGTACTTTTTTTGCAAGATCCAAAGGGGAGAAATCATGCTCCAAAATATGGTAAAAATCTCTTACTTCCTGTGTTACACATGTCATTACACTCTTCGATACCTGAAAACATCATACACATTCCCATTCCTTACTTTATAGATCTAAAAGTATGTATATATTTCTCTTTTATGGTATATTTTCATTTGATCTTACCAATTTTGAGAGGAGTGACGAACGTGAAATTTGGGGAAAGTAACAATAAAAGATTATGTAAATAAGCAATTGAAAAAATATATATGGTAAAACAAATTTAACAACAAATGACCAAAATGGGTGGATTAGATAACCGAATGACCATAATTTTAACACTTAATAGAAAATGAGCACTTAATTGGAGAAAAAGATGGCAAAATACTTTTTGTTTTCCATGAAATTGAATCTACAATGGTCCCCACCATCATATTCCGTGAAATTTAATTTTTTGCTTTGTTGGTACTTTTTTTGTGAAATTGATTCTTCAGTGTTAGAGAAAGTAATTTTGGGAATTTGCGAACATTATTTTGCAAAATAGATGGTCATGTTGTGATAAATGTTGAAGATGCAGTCATCTTGTGATATGAACTTCCCATTTCTGATCATTATTATGATTTAACTTGAAAAAAAAAAACATGGGCACAGTTAAACTAATCATTAAAGTTACCACTTCTCTTGTCTCTGATCTTAGATCAACAATGAAAGAAATGGAATGAGTAATATAAAAATGTTATTTGCTGTAGACAATAATATGTAACAGTCATTATGTCTTCATGCCTATTATATTATATATTTAACTATAATTAGGGTCTCAATTTCCTAGCTGATGTTTTGTTATTAATTAATGGAACTTAATTAAGGGTATGGTGTATGTGTGTGTGTTATCTATTGGGTACTATCATGCCCAACATTAATTCTTATTTGTGAACTTGATACCATGTAATTGCAATTTTGGATTGCATTTGATCTTATTAATTCGTATTTTTATAATTACTAACCGTTATATATTCTTTTCCCACATTCAGGTAACCACCTGGAATTATGCATTTCATCTCCAATGCATTATTGAGTGGTATTTTTATAATCCATTCTTATTAACTTCGATCATATTTTAATATGTTATTATTTTCTACACCTTTTTAAATAATGGCATTGGTTGCTTTACGACCCTTAGACCCTGATTTTCACCCTCTTCAATTTCAAATCAGATTTAGTTTTGAAGTGGGAAAGAAAAGATGAAACGTTTAAATAAGGTCATTTTACCAAAATTATGTTAAGACTTAAGAGGCTCAAATGCATTTTAAATATAAAGCTCAGTGGCTGAAGTACAAATACAAAATTGTGTCAATTTTCTTTCTGAATATGCAGCAGAAAATGAGGAAGAAGAGAAGGGTAGAATGGTAATTGATGCCATAGATGATGCACAAGTAATTCTACAAAACATAATTTATGTAACAGTAAAAATGATCCAACATTCCATTTGGAGTGTTTATTTGGATGGAATGCATATATGATGCACACATGCAATTAAAAGATCAACCTTTATTATTCCTTATATAAAAAAACTATACCTGATAAAGTTTTTCTTTATAGTACTCTTGAAGATCAACGACTTCTTGTCTCATCTTAATTATATATAATCTTCTTTGACTGCTTCTTTGTTGACTCGATTGAGATAATGTAGTAGAAAATGTACCAGAAGCTGTGGTTCAACTCAAGGGACGTTTTAAAGTGTCAGATACTGCCCCTTATATGCCTCTTAGTGTGTCCCCAACGGAGGACCTTTTGTGTTCTGTTGTTCCTTATAGCTTTTCTGTTTTGAATGTAATCGAGGCACATCGAAGCTTAATCAGACTCTACTGATGGCTCTTGCAAATCACAAGAAGTCGATCCCGAAGCTCAACCGTGTCAATCGGACACCGATACTTCCGTTGAAAGACGATCATATCGTCGCCACGAATCACACACCGCCAGGCAGTGGAAGAAGACGATGAAGCTTGTCGTTGTCGTATGCCGCCCTCCCTCGCTGCCTCCTTCTATCTCTGCCCTTTCTTTTTTCTTCGCTTCTATGATCCTCATAAACTTTCTTCCCCAAATTGGCGAGATCTCATCGATTCCAATTGGTTAGTTTTTTATGTTTTTTCCCTCTGTTTTTAATTTAACCTTTCTCTTCATTAATTCAAACTTTGTTAGGGTTTGAATCTAATTTGGGGATTCTGTTGATTTTGGGTGTTGGCATGGAGAAACAGATCCTTTGGGTCTGCATTGGAGATTGTTTGGTCATCAGATGGTGAATATGTTGTTAGAGAGAATGGAAATTGGTTGAAGGGTATCTTAGAATTGACATTTTTCTTTAACTACACAGCTTTACGGGCTTGAACTTATGGATGCGAAGGTAAATGCAGCAGAACATGCAGCAAAAGTTTGAAGAGGCTCATTACACAATCAAAGAAGCAGATGTTATGATCAATGAGCTTGTGATTGCAAAAGAAACCATGAAGCTTGACATTGAAGCTTTGAAGAAAAAGGAGGTTGCTTTAGTCAATGAGAGGGATACCCTTAAGGAAAATTATGAAGAAGATATTATGGGAATGAAGAAAGAAGTAAGGGAGCTCGAGGGTATGATTATGGAAATCCAGTCTTTGGTAGATAAGGATTTGATACCAACAGTGTCTGATTTGTTTTCCATGAAGTCTCGCCTTCATGAAGACATATGGTCTGAGATTATTATGAAAGATTATGCTGTGTTAGTGCTACATGTGTGTCACATGGGAATACTCTTGCAAACAGTAACTGGACTGAAAGCAGAAAATAGTTTGCTTCAACATGGTTTATGTGAATCGAATTCTCTAGTGTCACAACTAAAGGATCATAACTTGAAATCAATAAAAGAGCTGGAAATGTGTAGAGTGGTTCAAGGGAAGTTACTTGCTGACATCAAGAATAGTTTTGATTGTGTCACCAAGAGTACAGAAGAAAATGGAGTGTTTTCCATGAAGCTAGCCAGTTTTGAAAAGAGGATACTAAGCTTACAGCTTCAAGAGGAAGCAATGGTGGAAAGATCAAATTACATGGGATCCGAGCTTTCTGTTTTAGTGAAGGAAATGAATGCCATGGATAAAGATGAAGAGCTGAGAGATCTTGAAAAGAAGTTCATGGTGGATTTGTTTGTAAAAGAAATTGAATTGCTTATTGTGTCATCAGCACTAAAACAAATGGATTCAAAAAGAATGGATCTTGAGCATGAGAATAACAATATGTTTATGGTTCTTGAGAAGTTTAAAGAAAACATTGTTATGGTTAGTGTGGATATGCAATTCAAAGATGCCATCTTGTTGGACAAAGAAGCCAAGTTGCTTATTGTGTCATCAGGGCTAAGCCAAATGGATTCAAAAAGAAAGGAACTTGAGAATGAGAATAACAAGATGTTTATGGTTCTTGAGAAGTTTAAAGAAAACATGGTTATGGCTAATGTGGATATGCAATCAAAAGATTCCATCTTGTTGGAAAAAGAAGCTGAGGTTGCCTTTTTGAACAAAGATGTGAAGCAGTGAAGGCAAAAGAAAATGAGTTGATTATTGTGTCATCAAGACTAGAACAATTGGATTCACAAAGAAAGGATCTTGAGAATGAGAATAATAGTATGTTAATGGTTCTTGAAAAGTTTAAATAAGAGGGGGTGAAACAAGTAGACTGTATGCTGAATATAGATTGCTGAAACAATAGTATGAGAATAATAGTATTATTGTTTTGTATTTACTTAATGAAATCTCATTTCTACAACATTGTTAATTCTTTTTTTGAATATAGATTGCTGAAACAAGTAGACTGTATGCTGAAGAGAAAGAAGAGGAGGTGAAATTATATGAGAAATCTGTTGAAGAGCTGGATTGTATGGTGATTGTCCTTGAAAACCAGGTTAGCTTTTTTTTTTTTTTTTTAATTAGAAGTTAGCATTATATTGTAAAACTTTAGATGTATTTTTTAATTTTTGTTGTATATTAATTTAAGGTTGACAGGTCAAAGGAGATGCTGAAAGGCAACGATTGCAAAGGGAAGAGCTAGAACTAGAGTTTCATGCTTTTATACAACAAATCAACCAAGTCAAAGCTAGTGATTAAGACATAAAAAGGTTTGATAACCATAACTCATCAAAGAAACATTGAAATAATTGTGCATTTTTTTTTGACAAATGACTCTTTTTCTACAGAGCTTTGAATGAAAAAGAGAAAAGTCTTCAAGAGTCCCTTCAGCGGGTTGAACTTCTTGAAAAAGAGATTGCCAACAAAGATAAAGTGGTGCAAGTTCTTCTCTTTTTTCCTGTATCTGATTAAAACCATATGTAAGTTAACTAATTTAACCTGTATTTTTATTATTTTTTAATTTTTTCTCAGATTGTCCAACATAAAGCTCACATTTCCGAGCTTAATCTGCATGCTGAAGCTCAAGCTAGAGAATACAAACAAACGGTAAACAATAGTTAGATTTTTTTGATTAAATTCTTGATATTGTTTTACAATCTTAACTTCAAAAAACAATTTAAAGCATTGGAGGCAATGGCTGTTGCTGACCAAGTCAAATCAAATGTTTTTGTTTCCCACATCTCAAATTCACCATCAAAGAAACTAGAAAAGAATGGATCAAGAACAAGAGGTTTTGGTTCCTCTTTTTAATGCATAAGAATAGGATTAGCACAACAAATAAAGTCTGAGAGAGATAAAGAGCTTACTACTGCAAGAAAGCGAATTGAAGAGCTTGAAGCATTGGCTGCAAGTCGCCAAAAAGAGGCATAAATTTCAAATCATTTTATAGATAAAATTTATCTATTTCTGAAAGAACATCATGTGAAACTTTCTGCATTAAGTGAAGAAACACTCATATATAGCTTACTGGATTAAGGGATTGTTTCTTTCTACTTAGTATTTCTTACTGTTTGTGAACAAGCCTCTCATCTCACATTTGAGTTTATAGGAATCAACAATCACTATGAAACTTCTAGTGTTTAGATTTCTTACTGGTTGTGAACATTTGTTTCTTCCCTTTCTACCCTTTACTTGCAGGTTGATGATTTGTCAAGAATGTTCAGACTATTTTTCAAAAATACCCCATGGATTGGATCTTGTCTCTAGTATGTTTAAACAGGTTTGTGATTTAGGAGTTGGATTCTATTTTTTTTTAAGTAGAATGCAGTTATTTGTATTTGTTGTCATCTGTTTTTATCTTTTTGACGCAATGCAGCATGTTGCTGCTGAAGGCACAACCTTCGTCAAACAGGCAAAAGATGCTGCAAGTAATGAGAAGACAGAAAGAGATTGGAGGTTGATCCTGCTACATGGCCAATAATGATCTTTAGGGTCTGCTAGAAGGATTGGAGATTGTAGTTAAGCTTCTATCTAAGACTTCACGCCAAAGACTTAATGAATTTAAGATATCATATTTTGGCATGGCTAGAAGCTTTGGAGGAAACGAGACTCAAGCAAAAGTAAACACACAGAGAGTTGTTGGCACATAGTAAGCAAGATAATGCAATTGTATATAAGCGAGTTCATTTATTTATAGCATTTACTCACTATTGGAATAATTATTTGTATTTGACATATTACTGAAATGAATTATCTTTGTTATTTGTGGTATTTTATTTTGTATTATGAGATTTTTAATGTATTATTTAATTTGAAAATTAGTAAATCTATAAATAATATTTTTTTAAACATTTAAAATTATGATACGCAAAAACATGTGTCATCTTCATTTATGACATGGCCTTTCTTGATATGCATTGCGTGTCATTAACACGCGCGTCGTAAGGTTACGACACGCGAATGCGTGTCGTCTTCCTTTATGACAGGGCCTTCCTTGATACGCATTGCGTGTCGTAAACGCGCGTCGTAATTGCACGTCGTAAATGAGCGTCGTCTATAGGCGACGCGCAAAAGCGCGTCGTCTCTCTTTATGACAGGGCCTTCCTTGACGCGCATTTGCGCGTCGTCTGAGCCTTTTACGACGCGCAATGAGCGTCGTAAAAGGCTGTTTTTCTAGTAGTGTATGCTAGATGAACGATTTATACATGTTTACTCGATTTAAATTGTATATGTATTTTATACCTATAATTATGTTGGGTAAAGATGGGTAGATAATATAGATGATGAAATATGAAATAAATGATGAGAAGCCTTGATGTTAATGTTGATCCAATCATCTAGCGGAGTATAGATGATGATCATGGAGTATTCTAGACAGTCTAATGGAACGTTGACAGGCTCACAACTTGTAGGTGTTTTTGAACTACGTGTTCACCAAGTTTACTCCGTCCCCCTCATGGTTTCCTTACTGACATATATTGCTCAGGAATCCCCAAAGCATTATTTTCAATACTGAATATAATCCTTAGGCTAAGTCCCTTAAATTAGATGCTTTAGGTACAACAAGTGAGGATAACGGGAACAGGTAATCGGGTTGAATGATTTGCTGAAATTAAAGAGCTTAATTATTGTGAGTTGAAATGTAACGACGTGAAAATTTGAAACAATTTTTCATTTTTAAAATGCATACTCTTCATAACATATCTTATAAAAATCTCTTTTATTTAATTAAAAAGCACAACTCCATTATAAATCCAGGATCCTCTTAACTCTTTCTTTGGTGTGTACAATCAAGTTGGTGTCGTCCCACGATCCAGACAAGAAACCTGAAACACATAACACATAACACATAACACGGTAAACACGAAGCTTAGTGAGTTCCCCAAAATACCACATACAATACATATTAGCCACTCGAGGATATAACTCTGTTTGACCCTCTAGTCAATGTGTCTCAGTGGGACCCTCCAGTCCCATAACTCTGTGGACCCTCTGGTCCTAAGCTCGTTGGACCCTCCGGTCCGGTCTGCTTGAGCCTTCCGGCCTCATGAATCGTTGGACCCTCCGGTCCGGTCTATAAACTCTGCATAGCATAAATCACAAAGACATAATGCATAGCATGTTACATATAACATGATAACATAATACTCAATGTAAGCACATAAGACCTTCCGGTCACACATAACTACCACTCAAGGTAAAGTATAGTGAGAAGACTCAGCTCGGGTGAAGAACAGCTCCTATAAACACTGCTGCTACGCACCGGCCTCTAACCCTGTGCCAAACCCACAATTTCCTCAATTAGGAGCGAAGTCCAACCTCTAACTTATTGGGTCCAAGGATAGACCACCTACCAGCCCATTAATGCCCTAAGCCCATTGGGCACACCAAGGCCTAATAATAAATGGGCCCTCACACGGCCCAAAATCCAAACTAAGAGGCAAGCCCAACTTAAGGGCCCAAAGCACAAACATATGATTCTCTGATCCAAGGCTCTATTGCGTGAAGCCCGAACCCTAGGCCCAACACTCAAGGTCCAACTCATCACTTAGCCCAAAAGCCCACAGAGGGGTTACGCGGGGCGTACCTCCTTTGGTATGCTCAGCGTACTCAAGCATGGACAAATCTGATCGGGGACTTTAACCTAGTACGCGGGGCGTACTAGGATTACACTAGGCATACTCTCAGTTTTGCTTAAATCAATTTCTGGGTCTTAACCCGTTAAGACCTTAACTCATCTCTTGGGTCTGGACTTCCTAGCATCTCCTACTCCATAAAGTTATCGACTTTAAGCCTTTGCATGGTTGAAGAATTCACAAGCACCTAAAACATTTATTCTCTTAACCCATTAAGCTCTTATCTCATGCATAACTTGGTTCCAACACCCAAGATCCCATTTTTATGACATTACACCATTAATAAGCTCAAAAAGGAAGGGTCTTAGTCTCTGGAGTTCAAGATCTCATCAAGTCTCCACCTTTTTGGGACAAAACCCTAAAATACCCCATTAACATACTTAAACAAAAGAGAGGTAAAGTTTAAAGCTTTATACCTCAAAAAGAAGCTCCCATCTCAGATATGCTCAGATCTAGAAGCTTGGACTCCAACTCCTTCTTCTTTAAGGCTTCCACTTCTCCTCAAGAGCACACAAAACTCTCAAAAGCTCTTAAATACACATACAAGCTCCAAGCATGAAGGACTAGGGTTTTGGAGGGTTTGTTCTCTGAGAAAGGTGGCCAGAAATGAGGCCATCTCATTCTTTATATAGGGTCACTTAAAATATTAGGGTTTTCCTTCTGTGCCTAGTACGCCCAACGTACTAGGTGGCTCTTGCTTAAGGAATACGTGCAATTGTACGCTAAGCGTACGCATGCGTACGCCCAGCGTACTTCGCTGCTACACTTCTCCACTTAGGGACTCATCTTGCCAAATCTTCAAACTTCCATAGCTCCTTTGATATAACTCTGATTCCAGAGATCCTTATACCTACAGGAAGGTGATGAGATGCCTTATGATTTCAGCAACTCGCCACAACCCGAGACTTTCTCATGTCCGGCTCATGGCCCACGAACCCTAATCATGGACAATCCGAATCAGGATATTACATGAAAACCCTATGTGCTCACTAAACTTCCAATCCTGACCCACTCAGTTTCTTGTATTACAGGTAATGGCACGAGACCACTAGTATGATGAACAGATAAGAGAATTATGGATTATAGACCAGTAGAATAATAGATGTTGTAAGAGCTATGTTATTTTTCGTTTATGTTTATGTATTGTATTGATGATAACATCCCAACGTTTTTAATATAATTAAAATGCATTTCTTCGGAAATGCTTTGATAATATCTTTATCACATTTTGCGAACAAATTCCGCAATATTATTCTTCAAAACGATACTCTGATTTTTAAATAAAGCATAAACAAATCGGTCTTTTCTGGCCGTGAAATTGGGGATGTCACGTGAAGTTTGTTTTGAATTAGAGTTCGACAGTGGCTTTGGAAATCACTTTTTGTTGTTTGGTTATACTTGTAATTGTAGTTATAGACTTATCCAAGTGGGAGACTGTCAGATGAAGGTGTCTATGCTCATAAGTAAATTGGTATAAATTTACAAATAGAAGCAAAATCCTTTTTGGATTGCCTTCATAACCAGAAATAACTAGAAATGATATTAGGGGGGAGAGAGAGAGAGATAAATGATTTGTTAATATATTATGTGATTAATATAGCAATTGGAAATAGATAATTGAAATGTTAATTTGTTATGTGATTAATAAATTAACATGAGATAAATAGTTAAATAATTGATTTATTAATTGATAAATTTATGGGAAATCAATAAGAATTAATATATTTGTTAATCAGAATTAATCTGAAATTAATTTGGGATCAATTGGAATTAATTAAAGGTACAAGAGGTGAATTGTAATTGTTTAATAGTTGAAGAATAGAAGTAATTCTAGAACCATCCAATGATTTGAACATATATTAAATCTATTATTTAATTAATTCAAATCCGTTTTTTCCTGTAACTTACCTAAACTATAAATAGGACTCCAAGACCAAAAAATTCCATTCATACCTTTACCTACAAGCTTAGGAACGGTTTTTCTATCCCTTTCCCCTCTTTCCTCTTCATTCTACAGTTTTTAGGGTTTTAGATGTGAGCCATTAGAGACATCACAATTTTGATGCTTGCTTTCTATAGACACAAAGGAAAGGATTAAAGATTTATTTGCTATAATAAATCAAAAGGTATGTAAATCCTAATTCATGAATTTCTATTTTCATAGAGATCCTTTAAGGTTCTTGAATTTCATAGTATGTTGTTGTCAATTAGAGAACCATATATCCTTTATAGGTTGCATGTGAACTTAAGTGTTTAGAAAGCCTATCAGAAATTAATACAGGAAAATGAATTTCTTTAATTAAATCTAATAGTTATGAATTTACTGGATATGTGGATGTTGATTAAGGTAAGTGTTTATCATCTAGAAGATTTTTTATTGGATATTTGGTATGTATTGGAAAATCGTTTGTTTCCTTGAAAAGCAAGAAACATGCAACTGTTTCTCGTTCTTCCACAGAATCTCATTATTGGGCTTTGGGTTTTATATCTTGTGAAATTCTTTGGATTTTGAAAATTATGTTTGATTTGGCAATTAACGAGTTAACTGATGTTAATGTTTTCTGCGATAATGATTCTGCTATTAAACTTGCATAAAATTATATTTTATCGAGAAAACCATGTATTTTAAGTTGACTTGCATTTTATTAGAGAAAAGGTTATGGGTGGTATTTTAAAAATCTTTAAAATTAGTTCTTCTAAAAAAATGTGGATATTTTGACAAAATCTTTAATCAATTCTCATCATGATTTTCTTTCAAAACGAATTGTTCTTTCTGATCTGTTTTGTAAGGGACAATGTTGATTAAGTTGTTACGTTTGAGAAAGGGTGTTGAAATGTTGTAGTATTTCAGGTCAAACTTAACATCTTTTATTGTTTGGATATGTTTTGTTTATTATTGTATTTTGGAGGGTCTGTTGGTAATTTATGGTAAGTTTAGTTTGTAAAGATTTATTGCTTCGAGGGTATATTTTGTTCATGTTCAAATTGTGTGGGTTGTAGCTTAAATATATAAAAGTTGATGAAGAGGAAGCGCAAATCTTATGCTTCATGGGTCAGATTCTTGACCCGACTATATATGTATTGTGTGCTCATCCGGACGACTACCACACACAAATACTCATATCTCTCTCGTTCTCTCAAGAAAGCTAGGGTTAATTGTGATAGGTTTTGTTCATCGAGTTCATACAATCTTCATATCAGAGTGTTTTGTATCTTGAGTCTAGGTTAGGATTACTGTAGATATGATTCAACTGTAAAGTTTCTTGTACAACGAACTGATTTCTAGTTAATAAGGAAGCTATTAAAGTTGTGAATTTATGTGTTTGTGCATTTTATTAGTTTCTTTACAAGTAATTCTCTTGTCCTTATTCTTGTTAATGTTGCATATGATTTTCTTAGTGGCTTTCAACATTAAGATTACCAGGAACGTTATATTGTTATGGGAACAAGTAGAAATATTGTTGTGTCAAGTTAATGTAGGAAAAGTGTATATATCAAAATCTATTTTTTCGGATGCTTAGATTGTTGTGGGTGAAAAATAGCATTCCAGGGTAGCATTAGAGGTGCACATATATCAGTTTTGAATTGATTTTGATTTTTTAAAATTCGTTTTTTTAAACGGTATATATATATATATATATATATATATATATATATATATATATATATATATATCAAGGTTGTAAAAATCGCTCGACGTAGGCTAATCAGTGGACTAGGGTCAAGGGATTAATCATGAGATTAATCGGGTACCATTAATTATTATAAATATTAAAAATTTAATAAATATAACATTAATCATAAGAATAAGAACAATTCAAATACATGGCTTGACCCTTTTCTAGTATTCTTGTGAAACAAAGCCAATTCAAATACATGTTACATCTATATCACTATCTTTCTTTCATAAAAACATCTAGCCAACAATGAAGTTAGATAATGCTCCAAGTAGATTGCTAAAACAAGATGGTTCATTACATTTTGGAACTTTTGAATGCCTCAATATGTGATGGATGACCATCTGTTTCCCTCCCATGATCTTGTTTCTCTTTTCAAACCCATGAATAACTTGGTATATCAAATAACATCTCACTCAGGCATTTCATCCAATAGGTGGAGTGCTCTAGTAATTTTTCCATTTCTCATCAAACCACCAACAAGAATGAGTATTCCAATGAGTATTATAAGTGACTATTCCGAAAACCATCTTCTCAGAACACAAGCACATCGTATCTACCCGATTGCATTTATAGTACATATCCAAAAGAAAGCATATATAATCGGAAATCATCACAGCTAAAGAGAAGACAAAGGTTGCAATCATACCCCTAGAATTCTGTTCTTGCTACTAATCTGATTCGAGATTGAAGAGCTTACAAATTTCAATTTCAAGAACGAAATTGGAACTAACTTTTTTATTAGTCTGAGAGTAATCAACTGCATACTTAGAGACAGATGTAGAGGATGTTTGAGGTTGGAAGGAGACTCAAACCAGAGTAGAAGGCAAGGTTGGAAGGAGACGCAAACCAGAGCAGAAAGCGATGATTTTGAAATGTCAGAGGAAACAACTCCATCGAG
The DNA here is from genome assembly GCF_051521515.1 of Lactuca serriola. NCBI lineage: Eukaryota > Viridiplantae > Streptophyta > Magnoliopsida > Asterales > Asteraceae > Lactuca > Lactuca serriola. Next base: position 228,993,950 of record NC_136409.1, on the reverse strand, counting down.
TTTTATGGAGAAGATGAGGCCCAATCGATTAGAAATTGGATCGAGATGTGTCGATGATATTGGTGAAGAACAGTATTGTCTTTGTTCATCTTCATCCGTGAAGGTGTTCTTAGAGATTTCGAGTGTAAAGGCACCAAAATCAACTTCAATTGGTGGTAGGATAATAGATGAAGGCAATGGATGTTTTAACAGGTTACAAGTCTCCCATGTGTACAGGGTTAAAATTCTCCCACGTCGCTGGTGGGATAATAGATGAAGACAACTTATTCTATAAAAAAGGGATCTAGCTCCTTTGAGAATCAAACCTAGCTAAGCTTTAGGCTAGCCACCTCCTTTGAGTTGGTGGGTCTTTTAGAGTTACTCAAGTTGTGTTAGTGAGTTAGCTCCATTGACCTGGTGGGTTTCTTAAATATTTGGCCTGATTTAGTCCGATTAGGCGTCCAAATTGGTCCGATTTAGAGCGAATTGAACCGGTTTTGACCGATATTGACCAGGGTCGATTAATTAACCCTCTAACACCTATTTGTAGACGGATGGAGTCCACCAAGCATCTAGGCGCCGATTAATCGGCCGTCTAGACCGATTTTTAAAACATTGATATATATACATACATATATATATATATATATATATATATATATATATATATATATATATATATATAGAGAGAGAGAGAGAGAGAGAGAGAGAGAGAGAGTGTTAAAAACAAATAAGAAGTTAATAACACCGATAAATTGAGAACTTTTCCACGATGAAATTTTAAATAATTATAATATAATAACAACATAAAACATATGTTGTAATTGTCTAAAGGAGTCATAGAAATATCATAATCTTTTTTCAATGTGGATATGTGCATATTTTTGGTCACTTTACATGCATATGTTTGTATGAAAAGTGAAAACTATGAACAAATGGACATTAAAAAAATTCATATTTTTACATTTTGTTCGAAATGGATCCTCCAGATATTGTGTAAGTATATATTTTATGGTGTTTTGATTGAAAAATCTAATTAGAAGAAAAATATCTAATTCACGCATTTTAGTGCTTCATGAAGTTACCATTTAACCCCCACCGATAAGTATATGTAAAATTATAACGCATGTTTCTAGAAATGTCATTTATTACTTTCAAGAAAATAATAAAGAGGGTTTTTGGGAAAAACCTTGTTTACTGTCACTTTATAGGTAGCGGTGTGTGCCACATCATTAGTCACGAGGCGAACATGTATGGGTGTCGACGTATCGCAACAAAAAGCCCTAACCCTAATCTCAGGTCTTGAACCCTAATTAAAGGCAATAACTTCTAGGGTTTCCTCATTTATCCAGCCTCCATCTCTAGAAAGCGTAGATCAAACAAAGCTTAGCCTCATTTCATCCTTCTTATGACTTTAGTGCCTTTAGAGTGTTACTTGAAGAAAAAGAATGTTATTTTAGTTCAAGGATGCAAGATCTAGTGGAGTCTCAATTTTTTACTCATATTCTTAGCTATGTAAGTCATCAAGTTCCAACCTTTATGATTTTAGATTGCTACATCTATGATTTTGAGCATTTTAGGTGTTTTTTATGCAGATTCCATGGAGTTTAGGAAAACTCCAAGTCCAAAGTTTATTTAAAATGGTTTCTAAACCCATTCTGGTGAAAGGAAATGAATGTTAACCTCTTATTTGAACCATGTAGGAAGATTTTTTTTAGCATTTTGGATCTAGGGTTAGAGTTGGTTATGATAGAGGCATGAATGGGGATAAAGTAGGAAACTTTATCCATTAAGATCATCTTTGAGAGTTTTAGAAAGTATGAGCTTTTGTCTTCGAAGATTAAGTTGTTAACAAGAAAAATGATTATGCCTAGAAAAGTACGACACAACCAAGAGCTTGCAAGTGACGCGACTGACCGTTAATCGTTGAATTTTTGATCAGTTAGTTTTTTGGTCAAACTTAGATGGATTTGAGTATTTGAATGTGGTATGATCTTTGTTTGGTATTAGGTGGTTTGTGTGAGCTGTTCGTGTGAGGAAATTGTTTTTGAGATTGTGATTGGTAGATTCAGATGGATTTTCTCACTATATTACGTGAGACATTATATGTCCTTGTCCGGTATAATGTATGAGTATCGTTAGTGTGTATGTGTGTGTATATATATATATATATATATATATATATATATATATATATATATATATATATATATATATATGGGTAAACTAGATAAGTATTTTCTATGTTAATTTGATGGTCATATGGGTGGTTGGCTAAGAGCATTCGGGCCTAGTAGGAGGATGGCTTGGAGTTTGTAGGTCAGTGGGATGATGACCCACTAAGGTGTTGATTGTTATTCGGCTGGGAGTCTACAAGTCAGGTGGGAAGTTGACTACATGCGTACTGGCCCACTGAGGTGTTGACTGTGAGTTTACCGTTGTTATGCATTGTATGTGTGATAAAATGTAAGGTATATTGGCGGACTCATTAAGCTTTGTGCTTACGTTTTAAAGTTAAATATATTTCTCGTTGTTCCATTGACAGATGGAATGATGTGGCTTGACTGTATTTGCATCGTGATTGATATGTTTTTGGATTTCCACAAACTTTGTGCCATGTTTTGATTTGTGATTTGGTGTTTGAAACAATTTGATACTTACTATGTTTTTATGAAAATAGTTTTGTGTTGCTTACTTATATTTTAAAAAGAAAATTTTGGTTTGAAATTTGAGACATTATAAAAATGATGAATTTACCCTTTGTTTTTTTCATTTTTCTTCATTTTCGAATTTCGGGCACCGTTTTTGTTATTGAGTTGAAAATATGAATAAGAACTGTGATTGAATTAGGTCCCCATTGTCACCATAACAACCTCCATCTTTATACTCTCTTCCTTATATGTTATTCACCTCATCTCAAACGGCCCCTCTGTCACCGAGGAGAAATTCCTCCATCCTTCACCTTTAACTTTGGTCACCACTCTCCTCTCTTCCCTAATCATCATCTTCGTCCATCACTCTTTTTCATCATTACATCTCGACGGTTACCTTCCTATTATCATTTACTTGTTGTAACTTCTGCTAATTTGCGTCCACAATCCTCTGCTCCGGTGAGCACCGCCTCCTCTTCATTTATAGACTCATCCACTCATCACCTTTCTTTTCCATCAACACTTACAATTTAGATAAATGTTGAAGATGAATAAGGTAGGTCGGGCACCCCAGAAATGCCCGAAAATATGTATGATATGTGATTGTACGATATGCGGTACGATGGGGGAACTCACTAAGCTTCGTGCTTACAGTTTTCAATTTTGGTTTCAGGTACCTCTTCTTCGAAGGGGAAGGAGCCGGCGCGGTAGTAGCCCATCACACACATGTTTCGTATTCCGCATCATGAGACCTTCTTGGGGATTTGTACACTGACATTTTTATGTTATTGTAATGTTTTTCCAGACATGCGATATCTTTATAAAATGTTATGACCAATAAACGTTTTATTCAAATGTTTTGCTAAATATATGTTTTCAAAAAATGAAATTTTGGGCTAATATTTTGGGGTGTTACAAGTTGGTATCAGAGCCCTGGTTTGAGGGATTCGGACACACCTTCGGGGATGTTTGAACTCAAATCGAGGGATTAAAAGATTTTGGAAAGAGAAAATGTTTTCTAAAAGGGCTAAGTAAAAGGGTTTTAAGAAAGAACAAAGTGTGTGATGTGTGCGACCGGCCGAGCTCAAGTAAGTATTCCCCAGTGTACCCATACAAGTTTATATATGCTTATCAGTTTCTGTAGAACAACATGCTAGAATAGGACTAAGGATCTAGGAGTGATGCCTTATGTGTCTGCTTTCTGTGCTTTAGTATATGAAAAGTTGCATGCTAGAATTGAGTAGACAGCAGTAGGGTAGCTTGTTTAGGTTATTCCTGATAGTACGAGTTTATCATTGTATGCTAGTCCAGTTTTTTTTTTCTCTACGAGGATAGAGTTTCTTGAAATTGTTTCCTTTATGACCAAATGTTGTTGCTTTGTGCTATGTGGGCTTTGAAGTGATGGGAGTTAGCTGTTAGGTGAATATGTTAAAGTCACATGTGACCAGGGTTGAATAATCTCAGAGTGTTGGATTTGACCCTATTGCGTAGCTCTTGTTTGAGTCCTAACCGTGGTAGGGATGAGTCCCTCACTCGAAGGATTATCCGAGCCTCGTCACATGTGATTGTATTCAGGTGGTAGCTAATTGGCATCACCAAGAGGCCTTCAGCAGTTGAGGACTGGTTTGGGTGGAGTCAGAGGTTTCCTAGGGTAAGCTTAGGATAAGAGTAGCAGAGATCAGCGGTAGTGAAAGGGACCCGGTGGAGTCACGGCAGTCCTTGGAGAAGGTATGGATAGATGTGGAAGGTAGTATGGGCCCGTACTACTGAAAGCAGAGTATCCGTACCCGAATCGAGGAATGCCAAGATAAGACCAGGGAACTTGTAGTAGGTGTGATCCCTCCAGAGGTATCAATATCACTAACAATTGTTATTTCTTTTGTATTTCAGAATGGTGGTACTACGTTCGAGGCCAGCAGTTATCAATACAGGAGAGGGATCGGGTTCGGGATCAGGTTCCGAGCCAGTAGATGAGGGGCTACGCGAGTTCATCGCGTTAGAGATCACCAGAGGCATCCTTGAGTCGACCCCCGTTATCTTCGGGTCGATCAAGGAAAGGATATTGGAGATGATGGAGGACCGCCTCCGGGCATTCAGGAGTGACATGGCATCTGGCCAATCAGGATCCCGCACACTGTCCTTCAAGGACTTTTGGGGCAGTGGTGCGTTGGATTTTCATGGGGCGAAGGACCCCATAGCTGCCAGATGATGGATTGCAGACATTGAGTCTGCACAGACGATTAGCTTCTGCCCCGAGGGGTCGAAGGTGAGATTTGCAGCAGGATGTTTGAGAGATCGAGCTAGGGATTGGTGGGAGTCCGTCGGTGACTCGTTGGGGGCCTCGGCTGTCGAGGCTATGACCTGGTCGGACTTCGTGACCAGGTTCAGGGCAGAGTTTGCGTTGGCTGTCGAGCTTCAGCAGCTGGCCAGGGAGTTCCTAGATACGAGACAGACGACAGAGACTGTGGCGGAGATCACCGCCAAGTTCTAGGAGAGGGCATTATTAGATCCCCAGCATGCGGGTGATGAGGACATGAGGAGGACCCGCTACCATGACATGCTCCGAGCTGATATTCAAGAGCATGTCAGTTTTTCAGCTTGCCCTACCTTGGACTCTATGATTGCCAGGGTGAGGGAGAGAGAGATAGATCTGGAGTACGTCCGCAAGAGGAAGACTGAGGAGGGACAGACAGGAGGGGCTTCAGGGAAGAAGCCCAAGGGATCAGATGGTAGGCCGAAAGGCCAGTCAGGACCGAGCCGCTGTAGGAAATGCGGCAGGCCTCATGAGGGGGCATGTAGATTGGGATCGTCGGGCTGCTATAAGTGCGGCAAGACGGGGCATTTCAGCAGGGATTGTACCGCCCCTGCACCTGTGATTCAGACATCAGAGTTGCTGTGTTTTCACTGCAACCAGAGGGGCCACAAGAAGGCCAATTGCCCCCAATTGACATCATCAGCGCCGGTTAAGGCGCCAGCTCCAGCTACCTTGTGGATTACGGACGGCCGGCAGGGCAAGACAGAGGCTCCAGTGGTGAGGAGCCGGGCGTTTCAGTTGACAGCAGAAGAGGCACGCGCCGCACCCGATGGGGTGACGGGTATGATTCTTTCTCTCTATTTTATTTTATGATGTTATGTTATTGATTTGTGCTCTGTGTATATGCATTAGGATCGTTCCATGTGAACGGTATTCCGGTTCAGGTGTTGTTCGACTCGGGTGCCACCTGATCATTTTTTTCCCTTGCGCTTAGCAAGAGGTTTACTGAGTCCTCGGGCATGTTGGATTGCCCTTTAGAGGTAGAGATTGCCGATGATCGATCGGTGCGAGCATCAGCAGTGTTCAGGGATTGTGTTTTGAGGTTATTTGAGGAGCATTATTTGGTGGATTTGGTTCCCATACCGTTGCGGGGGAACAAGGTAATTATAGGCGGGGATTTGTTGAGCCCTAATAGGGCAGTGATAGATTGCGCACAACAGCTAGTGCGAGTCAGGACCCCAAGCGGGGGAGAGTTGGTGATCCACGGCGAGAGGCCACAGCGTGGACCTATAGTATGTTCAGCAGCAAGAGCTAGGCACTACCTTCAGCAGGGATGCGCGGGGTATGTCGCGTATGTTATGGATACCCGGGAGACGGGTAAGGCGACGGTGAGCGAGGTTCCAGTGGTACGAGACTACGCTGATGTGTTCCCGGAGGAGCTTCCTGGAATACCTCCGGAGCGCCAGGTAGAGTTCAAGATCGACCTAGTTCCTGGTGCGGCTCCGATAGCCAAGGCACCCTATCGGTTGGCTCCTCTCGGGATGCAGGAGTTGTCTACGCAACTGTAGGAGCTGCTGGACAAGGGATTTATTCGTCCGAGCAGTTCGCCCTGGGGAGCCCCGATCCTATTTGTGAAGAAGAAGGATGGGTCGCATCGGATGTGTATAGATTATCGGGATCTGAATAAGGTAACGGTGAAGAACCGTTACCCACTCCCGAGGATTGATGATCTCTTTGATCAGTTGCAATGAGCATCTTGGTTCTCCAAGATCAATTTGCGTTCAGGCTATCATCAGATGAGGGTTAGAGAGGAGGATATACAGAAGACCACGTTTCGGACGCGTTATGGCCATTATGAGTTCGTGGTGATGCCGTTTTGGCTCACCAATGCTCCTGCCGCGTTCATGGACCTCATGAACTGTGTGTGCAGACCGATGTTGGATCGGTCTGTGATAGTTTTCATTGATGACATCTTGGTTTATTCCAAGACTCAGGAGGAGCATGAGGAGCATCTGAGAGAGGTATTGGAGACCCTGAGGAGGGAGAGCTTGTACGCCAAGTTCTCCAAATGTGAGTTTTGGTTGCGCGAGGTGCAGTTTCTTGGGTACCTCATCAATCAGAACGGGATTTCAGTAGACCCGGCCAAGGTGGAGGCTGTGATGAGGTGGGAGGTTCCGAAGTCTCCATCCGAGATTCGGAGTTTCCTAGGATTGTCAGGCTACTATCGGAGGTTCATTCAGGATTTCTCCAAGATAGTCGTACCCCTGACACGGTTGACTAGGAAAGTCGTGGTCTTTCGGTGGGGGCCTGAGCAGCAGGCAGCGTTCGAGACTCTGAGGCAGAGATTGTGCGAGGCCCCGATCTTAGCCCTGCCCAAGGGCGTGGAGGATTGTGGTATATTGCGATGCGTCGATCTCAGGTTTAGGCGCAGTGTTGATGCAGAGGGGGCATGTCATTGCTTATGCCTCGAGGCAGCTGAAGCCTCACGAGGCGAACTACCCGGCGCACGATTTAGAGTTGGAGGCGGTGGTCTTCGCCCTCAAGATTTGGCGGCATTACCTTTACGGGGTTCGTTGTACCATTTACACGGACCACAAGAGTTTGAGGTACCTCATGGATCAGCCGAATCTGAACATGAGGCATCATCGGTGGTTGGACGTGGTGAAGGATTATGATTGCGAGATCCTTTACCACCCGGGGAAGGCCAATGTGGTGGCCGATGCGCTTAGCCGCAAGGCGGCGCCGACCAGGGATGTTTGCGTGAGGATGATTATGGTGACTCCCCTGTTGGAGCAGATTTGGGAGGCTCAACAGGAGGCTATGAAGGAGGAGCATCAGAAGAGTGAGCGAATAGTGGGTCAAGTCACCTCCTTTGATTAAGATAGTCGGGGGTTGTTGACACTACACCGTAGGGTGTGGGTGCCGTATCATGGAGGCGTGCGCCAGATCTTGATGGAGGAGGCGCACAAATCCCGATTCTCTATTCATCCAGGGGCAACAAAGATGTATCGGGATCTTCTCCTGGACTATTGGTGGCCCTGCATGAAGCGGGATGTGGCGTGGTACGTCGAGCGGTGTTTGACCTGCAAGAAGATCAAGGACGAGCATCAGAGACCGCACGGCAAGATGCAGCCGTTAGATATCCCGTTGTGGAAATGGGAGGATATTACGATGGATTTTATCACGAAGCTTCCACGAACGGCGCGAGGAGTAGATTCGTTGGGTCATCGTGGATCGGTTGACCAAGAGCGCCCATTTTATTCCGATTCTGGAGAGTATCTCGGCCAAAAAGTTGGCCGATATCTATATCAGGGAGATAGTGGCGCGGCACGGGGTGCCAGTGTCAGTGATATCAGATCGAGATGTGCGGTTCACTTCCAGGTTTTGGAAGAGGTTTCATGATGAGTTGGGCACTCTTCTGCATTTTAGCACCGCTTTTCACCCGCAGACGGATGGTCAAAGTGAGCGGACCATACAGACTTTGGAGGATATGTTGCGGGCGTGCGTGTTAGATTTCGGTGGTAGCTGGGATACCTATCTTCCTTTGGCTGAGTTCTCATACAACAACAGATATCACACGAGTATTGATCGTCCCCCATTCGAGATGTTGTACGGTCGGAGGTGCAGGACCCCAATATGCTGGGATGAAGTTGGCCAAAGGGTCATGGGGAACACCGAGGTGGTGCTCAAGACGACCGAGAGAATCCAACAGGTTCGGAGCAGGCTTCAGACTGCGCAGAGTCGGCAGAAAAGTTACGCCGACAAGCGTCGATCAGACCTGGAGTTCCGGGTCGGGGATATGGTTCTCCTGAAGGTGTCGCCTTGGAAAGGCGTCATTTGATTCAGGAAGCGGGGCAAGTGGGTCCCGAGATTCATTGGACCGTTCAGGGTTGTAGCCCGGGTGGGCAAGGTGGCATATAGGCTGGTTCTGCCAGCCGAGCTCAGCCAGATCCACAACACCTTCCATGTCTCCCAGTTGCGGAAGTGTCTCGTGGATGATTCAGCGGTGGTGCCATTAGAAGATATACAGGTTGATGACAGCCTGAATTGAGCGCCCAGTCGCAATTCTCAACCGGAAGTCGAAGGATCTAAGGAACAAGAGGGTGGAGCTAGTGAAAGTGCAATGGCAGCACCACAAGGGTTCGGAATGGACTTGGGAACCGGTGGAAGAAATGATGGAGCATTACCCCGAGCTGTTTCAGGATCGAGCGGCAGACTTCGAGGATGAAGTCTAAAATAAGTGGGGGAGATTTTTAGCACCTGGTTCCTGGTACGTAAAATTTATCCTAGTAATTGTCATTTTAGCCTTGGACTCGGCGAGTTGTAGGTCCGACTCGCCGAGTAGGGACGCGGTCCGGGGGCACGTTTAAGTTGGCAACTTGGCGAGTCCATATTCTGGACTCGGCGAGTCACCGCTGTCTGTTGAAACCCTAAATTTCAAGGGTTTGCACCCTATTTAAACACTCATTTCCACCCCAACCTCACCCCCATTCACCCTCAGAGCTCCCAACATCGTCTTTTCCCTTTTCCTTGTGAGATTGAAGTGTTTTGGGTGTGTTCTTGAAGTTTTTTGAGGAGAAACAGGAGTAGATCAAGAAGAGGAGAAGGAGGCCAAGCATTTTTGTGACATCTCAACGTTTTCCTTGAGGTATAGCTCGTTTCCCCTCTGTTTTCAAGCTTGTAGTCCCTAATAGCTTCATGAAAGTCCTTTTTGAGCCATTCTTCAAGCTTGTTTGTGCTTGGTGGGTTGTAATAAGTTGTTAGCCTTTAGATCTAGGCATGATTTAGTCCCTGGAGCTTGGATCTACTGCCTTTATGGAGTCATATTGCATGAAAGTCCTAGATCTACCCCTTTTTGGTGCACTTTGAGACCTAAAACCTTCATTGGTGATTATCTACACGTAAAGTTGGAAACTTTACGTGTAAACCAGGCCCTTGGAACCCAGATCTACGATTGGCATGGACTGGATTCAAGTAAAATCGCGTGTATAGTTTTTGCATGAGGCAGACTCGGCGAGTCGGGTCGCGAGTCCTCGGGTTGTTCCCCTTTTGTGTTGCGAGTTGGAGTGGTGAGTCATAGGGTATGACTCAGTGGGTTGGAAGCCAGACTCACTCATGAAGTCACTCGGCGAGTCATTGCAACGACTCGGCGAGTTCACGACAATCTCCTTGTCTCAAGAACAACTCAACGAGTCACAGCTTAGAGTGTTCTTCGGATGAAGATGAACTCGGCGGGTTGTTCATACAACTCGGCGAGTAGGATGAAGGACTATTAGCCTTGGGTATAGAAGGAAGACTCGTCGAGTCTACGCTTAACTCGACGAGTAGAGACGGACTTATGGTCAGACTAAAGGAAAGGGACTCGGCGAGTTGGCTAGCCAACTCGGCGAGTCTGGTCAATTGGCAGTTGACTGTGACTTGACTCATGACTTGTTAAGGGTAAATGGACAATTTAACCTGAGGGTGGTTAGCAGTAATTGATTAAGTGTTTGGTGGGAATTACAGTCAGAAGATTTCTGAAGCAGCAGCAGACAGACCTTTTCCACACAGATCAGCAGCTACTTCGAGGTGAGTTACCTTCCAGTAGTGGTGGGTCTAAGGCCACAATGCCGACCCACAAGTAGGAAATGTATGATGGATGATTGTCTTTGTGATATCATCTAGGTTTGCTACTACCTGATATGTTATATGCTAGCATGATATGTTACATGTGATAGTAATAGAGTTCGGTTGTTAGGACCAAAGGGTAGTCAGACACCCCAGATACGTCTGACAGTATATGATGATATGTTTGCATGTTGGCCTTTTACATTATATGCGATAGAGGTAGTAGGAGGTGTGACATCCCCAAAATCATGACCAGAAAAGACCTATTTCATTTATGCTTTTTAAAATAATTTCAGAGTAAATCCTTTTGATTTAAAAGAGTTGCGGAATTTGTTCCCAAAACAAAATATGATAAAATAATATTTATCGAAGCATTTCATCAAGAGATGCATTTTCATTATATAATCAAAACTCGGGATGTCATGTTTCGATACAGACCATAAAGCATAAACGATAACATTACAAGTCATTCAACAAATATATACATATACAGACTTGTAAACAAAACAAATCGATGATTCATCCATCTTATGCCCTTGCGCCACTTCCTGTAATACAAATAAAACTGAGTGGGTCAGGCTTGGGAGCCTGGTGAGCATATAGGGTTTTCAACCCACAATAAATAAATTATATTTAATTTCCCCAACCAATCATTATCCCGATTACCCATTCCCGTTATCCTCACTTTACGTCCCTAAAACAACATCTATCTCAAGGGACCTAATCTAGGATTTTCATCGGGACGGACATTACTACTAAGGGGTTTCCTCAACAATAGATGTCCTAAAGGAAACCATGATGGGGATAGAGTACACCGGTGAACACATCGTTCACAACACCTACAGGTTATGAACCTGCTAGCGTTCCACTAGACTGTCTAGAAGGAGTCTGTGGTCGTTATCCATACTCCGTTGAATAACTAGATCAACAACAACAACAACATCGAGGCCTCTCATCTGTTTATTACACACCAACTATCTACCCATGTTCTACCCAACATATTAGTAGATAAAAATATATATTTTCATACATAGTTTAAAACCTGTATAGCATGTTCATTCAATATATATTCCACATAACAGATGAGGCACGCCCACATAACACGTATTTCATAGAAAATAATTCAGATCTATGAGATAGAAGAGAGTGAATATACATTCACACACATAACAACAAAAGTACACACATAACACATATTTCGTATAAAATACTTCATAATTATGCGTTAGAAGAAAGTAACTACACCTTCACACATATAAACAACAATATACTTAATACACTCAGACCATACTTGTATTATTGTTGCGTTTATGAAAAGTAGTATACACTCACTTGATCAGAAGATGATCGAGCAGCACTACGACTTGCAGAAGTACTATTCTCCGGCAGATCTGGAAGATCTCCTCAAAAATCGAACTTCTCGCGGGCAGAGCATCGGCTCGGGAATCGCACTTCTCGGGATCTTCGGGGCTTCGAAACTTGCTTCGGGGCTCGGGAATATTACCGGGGCTTCGGGATACTTCTGGCACGCAAAACAATGCAAAACGGGAGAGAGAGAAGAGAAAAATAGCAAAAGAACTCGGCAGCCTCGCATCCTATTTATATGAGGCTGGAGCCTCGCAGTACGCTGGGCGTACAGGCGTACGCGGGGCGTACGCGTCCGAATTCGTCATTGCTTATGTATCCGAAGAACTCGAGTGCGAGGGACGTCACGCTTCGCTGTACGTTGGGCGTACTCCGGATGAGTCCGGTGACTCCTCTTCGGATAATACCAACATTAGGAATTAAATTTAAATATTTAATATTTAATAAACTTCGGAAATTCATATCTTCTTCATACGAACTCCGTTTTCGACGTTCTTTATATCCACGCGTAGGTGAGACTACGCTCTACAACTTTCATTTAGACTCCGTCGGCTAATTATGATTTTATTTTTATTATTTATTTTTAGTAGGCCGGGACAGAAAAACTTCGTTATAAATTCATAACTTCTTCGTCCGACGTCCGTTCTCGCCTAACTTTTCATCGTTTTACTACTAACAACGAGATCTTCGATTCTCGTTTAGATTGTTTCGGCTAAAAACCGCTCGATCTCAAATCGGGTATTCGGGCCGCACATCGCTAAGTCGAAACTTCAGAAAATCATAACTTCCTCATACGAAGTCAAATTTGGGCGTTCTTTATATATTCGGAAACCTCGTTTCAACTACTACAACATTATGTAAAGATATCGAGATTATTTTACACTTAAAATTTGACACTTATTTTTATTCTTAATTAATCAAATCACATAATTAAGCAATTAAGCACAAAACATATAATACTCAAATAATACACTTCTATTATTTCAAAACGGGTTACAAAGGTTAACCTAGACTATTATATCAACATTAATGACAAGCCCAGAAACACAGGCGTTACAGGAGGGGATTAGTCTCCGAGTTCGGTCGTTAGAACCGAAGGGTAGTTCAGGCACCCCATATATGTCTGATAATATGTTATGTTATGATATATGTGATAGTAGCAGTAGGGGGGGTGAAATAGTCCCCGAGGTTCGGTCGTCAGGACCGAAGGGTAGTCAGCACCCCAAAACGGCGTGACATGGGTAGTCAGCACCCCAGAATAGCTTGACACGGGTAGGTCTGCACCCCAGAATGGCCGTACCGGGTAGGTCGGGCACCCCAGAAATGCCCGACAATATGTATGATATGTGATTGTACGATATGCGGTACGATGGGGGAACTCACTAAGCTTCGTGCTTACAGTTTTCAGTTTTGGTTTCAGGTACCTCTTCTTCGAAGGGGAAGGAGCTGGCGCGGTAGCAGCCCATCACACACATGTTTCGTATTCCGCATCATGAGACCTTCCTGGAGATTTGTACTCTGACATTTTTATGTTATTATAATGTTTTTCCAGACATGCGATATCTTTATAAAATGTTATGACCAGTAAACGTTTTATTCGAATGTTTTGCTAAATATATGTTTTCAAAAAATGAAATTTTTGGCTCGTATTTTGGGGTGTTACATGATGGAAGGGGTTGGGTTATTCTTAACTGTGATAATTTTGGTGGCTTGCCGTTGACAAATATGATGTGAGGAGCGGTTGGTTTTTTATTATTTGTGACGGTGGTTCACTGACAAGTTCAAAGGTTGGAGTTATAAGATGGGGCCTCTTATTTAATAACTCAATTAGGTATGAGACTCATGTATTATATGAGTTTATATAAAAGAAAAGACTAAATATACAATTCTAAACATTTGAGAAGTTTGAATTTATAAGAAAAATGAGAAAAAAATGAATTATAGAAATCAAAGTGTTTTTTTCTCTAAATTTAAATAAATAATATAGATAAATAAAAAAATTAATGAATCTTTAATTTAGCAATTTAGAAATTAATATGTATTTATTATTGCATTTAAATACTATATGAAATTTAATAAAATAGAAAAGTCATAAAATGACATGTGGAAACAAAAAATTCAAAATTGAATGAGAGTGTGACAAGTGACAAAAAAACCTATATATATATATATATATATATATATATATATATATATATATATATATATATATATATATATATATATATATATATAAGTTTAAGTTCATTTGAGACGATGTTAATTTTGTGAAATCGTGAGACACGATTTAAAAATAATTTTAAAATGCAAAAGAAAAGAAAAAATCCGAAAATTCTTTTTTTAATTATTATTTTCGTCATTTTCTTTACCTAAAAAAATAAAAAATAAAATACAATTACCGTTTTTTTTTAAAAACACGTGAAATATTCTAATAGAATATTACACTGTAAATATTTCAATGTGATTTTTAGAATGTTAGAATATTGTAGTATTCTAGTAGATTTGTCAAATATATAAAATATTTTAATATTCTACTAGAATATTCTGAATATTTCACAGATATTTAAAAAAACGGTATTTTGTATTTTTTTATATAAAAAGTGAGGAAAATAATATTTTTTAAAAAATTGAAAATTTTCAATTATTTTGCATTTTAAAAATATTTTTTTATCTACAAAATAAATGATTAAGATTACGTATCTCCGTCTCATAAAATATAGTGATCTTACATGAACCTATATATATATATATATATATATATATAAAAGGCAAAATCAATAAATGACAAAACAAGTGTAATTTGACATTTCTCTGTCAAAAAGAAAAAAAAATTGTAATTTTGACATTTAACGATACAAGACCGGAGGTAACGGGATTAAGGACCAAATCTTATGGATTTGGAAACTATAAGGACTATTGATAGCAAATTTCCAATAGTAATAGCAAACCTGCTAAAAGAAGCATACCCTACGGACCAAAACCGTAATTTAATCTCTCTCTCTCTCTCTCTCTCTCTCTCTCTCTCTCTCTCTCTCTCTCTCTCTCTCTCTCTCTCTCTCTCTCTCTCTCTCTCTCTCTCTCTCTCTCTCTCTCTCTCTCTCTCTCTCTCTCTCTCTCTCTCTCGTGTGTGTGTGGTAATAAAAAAGTGAAAGGGTGGGCGTAACATTTCGTCATCTTGGCTGTGTTTATATTTTAGTGAAAGAGCGAGAGCGATGATACTGTCGGAGTCTGCTTTTTCATGGAGGATCCGCCTTTTTCGGTCCCCATAATCCTACTACACTACCACTTCCCCATGTCATTTTCCTAATCCATCTCCATCATCAAATATTTTCACTCTAAATTTCAACACCATGGGAAAACATTGGCTGCTCTGCAAGGTTCCTGACGGTGATTATAATGCTACTACCAAACACTCTTCAAGTTCTACCACCAACACCAAGTCCGCCGGAAAATCAAGAAAAAGAGGTGGAGTCAGACCCACGTCTTCTTCTTCTTCTCCTTCGTCCTCATCCTCATCGGGTGGTTGCATGAGTGCCATTTTTCATCTCTTTGATATCCAACACCATCATTTTCCCTTTCGCCAACCTTCCTTGATCATCTCCGATTCTTCCATAAATATCCCTCAAGAACCCAACTTTATCCTCAAAGGTAACCCTCTTTCTCTTTTTCTCTCTCGTTTGATCGTATTTTATGCAGAATTGTAACAGTGTAAATTATAGGCGTGGAAGCACCCAGGAACAGCTTGGAGTTAGAGGAACAAGAACCCAATGTCCAACAAGCTGCTTCTTCTTCTTCTTCATCATCATTGTCAAAAGTTAAGCAAGAAACAGACTTTATCATTCCTGTAAGTTTCTTTTTAAATTTTTTTATTTTTATTCAATAAACGATAATATTGTAAAGCAAGTCATGATGGTGGTAATTATTGTTTATCGTTTATTGCGATAGGGTCGTTGGATTCATTATTAATTCAAAATTAATAATTTTACAGGTTGGTGGAATTCAAATTAAAACAAAAAGATCAAGATTAATGGATGAAGTATCATCCGAATGCAGCAGTTCTCCTGGTTCAAAAACACCAAGTCTTGTTGCAAGATTAATGGGTCTTGATCTTCTTCCTGAAAACTCATCTCCTAGAACTTCTTTATCATCTCCAAGACCTTCATCTTCTTCCTCTCATGCCACCCCATCAAACCCTCTTTCAAAATTATCATCACATAAGATTAGTACGCACTCCTTGCCGGCGACACCAAGGATATCGACCGCAGCCAGGCCGTCGACGGAAGTGGACTATCACCACCGCCTTTCCCTCCAAACCACCAAAGAAAACAGGCGGAAATATGGTGAGTCGAGTACAAGCGAGTATGCGAAGCAGATTGCGCAACAAGTTAGGGAAAATATCAGCAGGAGAGTTGGTGCCGATATTACCAACACCATGAAAAGGAAAGAACATAGAAGAGATGAGTGTCTTGTGGTACTCAAACCGAAGAGACAATCACCACCACCATCCGCCATTAATTATTTCGATGATCAAGGTACGAATTGAATTATACTCCTATATATATATATATATATATATATATATATATATATATATATATATATATGAGTATATGACAACAAGTTTTTTATTAGGAAACGTATTATATATGAAACAGTTTAAATAAAATTCTTTTCAGGACATGTACGAGCAAAAGAAAATGAACCAGTTCCATTATCTTGCTCATCGAGGCTCAAATTACTGGAGATCAAGAACAATTTAAACAAACCCATCTCAAATTCAGCAAAAACTTCGCCATTATCATCATCTACAGAAGTTATGAAACGTCCATCGTCATTATCATCAAGCAGATCCCCACCATTGATCAAAGAGGAAGTACAAGTGGTGAAGCAGGAGAACCCGGTCATGAAAGTGCAAAAATGCAAGAGGATCGCAAGTGAAAAATATGATTTGAGATTGAAAAAAGTGCATCAACAAGAAGAACCATTTACGAAGAAATGCAACAAGAAGTCAACTCCATTATCAAATCATCTTGTGAATGTCAACACAACAACAAAATTTATTTCTTTCAAGAAAGACATAGACATGGCGTCTCCTTCTTCAACAACATTATCTCAAAAACAAGTACATTGCCTTACCTAGTACCAACAGTGTTTTATATATATATTTTTTACCTTTTTTATTTTCTTTTGTTTTCGCCATTTTCGAATACTTAATATTTTATATTTTGATTTTCAAATTTTTTACGAGATATATATTATTGATATTTACAGGTGCCATTAGAGAGCATCACACAGTTACCTAGTTGTCAGAGCCGGTCATACAAAGAGACCCACAAGCTCTGGTTCCAAGATAACGTCAGTAGTAATGGTAACGGTGTGGCCGCCATTACCACCACCACAATCGGTGGTCGTTCGGTTTCCGACCATCTTGAGTACATTTCAAGAATCCTCAGTCACGCCGGAATTGAAAAAACCACCCCAATCTCCGTCACCCATTGGTATTCCCCTTCCCACCCTCTCCACCCTTCAATTTTCCATCAGTTGGAAAAACTCATTAACCCCACAGTCACCACCAACTTCATCACTCGGAAACTCATATTCGATGTAGCAGACGAGCTTCTTGTGGATATCTTGAAGCCTTACATAAGTTTTAAACCGTGGGCGGCGGGTCGGAATTCATATAAAATGTACGGGTCGGAACTGATCGGAAAGTTATGCGAAAAAGTTAGTTCTTTTCCCGCGGCAGATTGCCGGGTGTTGGAAGATATTGACGCGGTGATTGAGGGTGACATGAGGAGCTGCACTAAGTTGGTCGGAGAGATAGCATTTGAGGAGGAGGCGGAGGAGCTGGTGGCGGAGATGGAACGTGACATGGTTGACACGCTGGTGAATGAGATGGCAGGGATAATATGGCACGTTGGTTGCGGAGGCAGGATCTGACTGAGGTCACATGGTTCATTCACGTGATCAGATGCCATTCGTTAAGGGGTGCACGTGAGGGGTCCAAAGTAAAAAAGAAACGGAACTCAAAGTGTTTTAAGATATGGCTCAAAAAGAAGGGACACATCCCTCAGCTTTACAAGGCCATCTAAAGAGTCACAATTAAGCTTCATGTTTCTTTCCCTTTGTAAACATTACATTTTAGATTAGTTAAGTTGTGTGCCACTTTCTTGTTGCTTCTAAAACTTGTTAATTCTCCATGCGTGCTTCCATCGATTAAAACAAGAATGTAAACAATGCTGAGTTATGTGAATATATGAAACATTAATCGGTTGTAAGTTCAGTTTATAAAACAATGTAAATATTATCATTTCCTTTTCATACATTCTATAACATTGGTTCATGTGATTTGTATGAACTAACATCAAAATGATAACTATTAAAACTTTTATATGTTTGTCCCCGTGATTTCAATTTCTTGTGCGGTTAGTCCATATGAGTTCATTTTGTAACAAAAATGATTTGAAATCACAAATTTATCAATGATTACTTTTTTTTTATTAGTTTTAAATTTCAAAATTTTAATTTAAATAAATAAAAACCCAAATCTATGAACCCACAATTTCACCTTGTTAGCATAATATTATTATGTGTATGAATTATTACTATATAGTCAACTATATATTAATAATACATACACACGCCAATTCCAATATTTTTGACAAATTTATGTATTTTCAGAAATTTTTCAATAACCAATTCAAAACTTATATCAATTCCTTTCAATGCAATAATGGAGGTGAATATAACAACCAAAACTTTCATTATTATTTTTTTTTCTCAAAACGGTATCCAATTTCGTTTTTTGTGTCCTTACACCTCTCAACAAAACAGAAAATCTGAATGCATGCTTCATACTTTAAATAATGCAATTCACACTCTTTTATTACATGCTCGACTTCTTCCCACTTATTGGACCGAAGTTCTTCATATGGCGGCTTATCTTCTAAACATTCTACATCGACCACCCTCAATAATGACATTCCATTTTATAAACTATACAATAAACACTTATCTTATGACCATATATATGTGTTTGATTGTTTTTGTTTCCATCATATATATTGATGCTTCTCATAAACTCTTTCCAAGATCAATTTCATGCATCTTTATTGGTTACCCAATGAACCACAAATGATATTGTGTTGTCTCAACCTTGAGACAAATAAAATCATCATATCTCATCATGTGGTATTTGATGAAACTGTTTTTCCATTTGGGTCAATGACACCGAATAAAGCACCTTCCTACACATTTCTTGATGATTCCGACTATTCTCATCCTCACACTCCAACACCGACGCCAACACATCTTAGTCCAACCATGGTCGATCCTATGTCGCCACATACGAATCATACAACCCAAAGCCCATGTAACATCTCAATTTCCAGTTATTTTACATTTTGACCCTTGGTATGAGAATTGGTTGCAAATTTAGTCCCTAATGTCATTTTAATGAAAAGTGGAGCCCGCATGCATACGTTGGGAGTACGTTATGTACCGCTGGGCATACAAGGTCAGGGGTCAAACCCTAGATTTTAGGTTTTGAACCCTATTTAAACATCCTTAACTCTTTGAAACCTCTTCGTTCTTTAGCCTCCACCTCCATATTCGACCCTAGCTAACCCTAATCCATTTTTGAGCATCCTTGAACCATTAGTGCGTGTTATGGTTTTCATAAAGGAAGGAGAAGGAAAGGAGAATATCTTGGAAGCTTGGAGCAATCTTGGAACTGGAATTTTTGCACCCTCCTACATCTCCAGAAGGTATAAAATTTACACCTTGATGTTCTTGGGTATGTCAAGCTCTAGACCCAAATGGATTGTCCTTCCAGAAGTTTTGGAGTGTCTAAGGTCATAAAAATGCAATCTTGGTCATTAGTTTTCTTCCATGTATGGGTTATAATGTCTTAATGAGTTAAGAAGTTAGGGTTTTAGTATTGAGCCCTTCCTAGCCATGTAAAGTCATAAAGTTGGAAACATTATGGCTTAAGAGGTTATTTTGGGTCTAGATTTGGATTTTGGATGAAAGACATTAAGGGATTAAGCTCTTAATAGAAGGAGAAGTTGGTTGGCACGTACGTTGGGCGTACGTTAGAGTACATTGCGCGTACGTGGTCAACAACCCGCTTTTTGGTCAAATCCCAAGTACGTCGTGCGTACAAGATGAGTACGTTAGGCGTACTCAGCTGAGTTGACTCGATTGACTTCTTTAACTTTTGACTTTGACCAGATTTTGACCTACGGGTATTTTGGGTATTTTCAGTTATGGTTGAGTTTGGTCACTATTGGATGTATAGGTGACTGGTAGAGCTGAGTTGTGAAGCAATGTCCTGTTTAGCTATCATTTCGGATTGAGAGGTGAGTTTTCCTCATTATACTTTTAGGTCGAAGGCAGTCAGGCAATGTCGGGCCACTAGGTTATGTGTCTTGGTATATAGGATGTTGTTATGATGTAGTGATCTATTAGATTTATATCCTGGTATATAGGATGTTGTTATGTTGTAGTGATATGTTAAATTTGTATCCTAATATTTAGGATGTGCCATGCAATAGTGATATGTAGATGTGTTTATTGTTTTTTGATTGTTTATATGTTTATCTGGTTCATCTGTCGACATAGTATGGCTTGGGGTTGAGGTTAAACTATTATGTGTATGAGGCAACTGACCGGGGGTAATCCAACCCGATGGCTATGGACCCAAGGGTATACTAGTCCGATGACTGATTGGACCTGTCGTATAGTGGGATTCCAGTTCGATGACTGATTTAGCCGGGGGTAATCCAACCCGATGGCTGTGGACCCGAAGGTATTCCAGTCCGATGACTGATTGGACCTAGCATGCATGATTGTATATGTTACATATGTTGTAACATTTTCAGTTTATTATTTCAGGTACTTTGGGGGAACTCACTAAGTGTGGACTTACATTTTCAGTTTATTATTTCAGGTACTTCAGACGATCGAGGAAAAGCAAAGGCATGATCGTGACATCCTTTTGGTTTTTATGATTTTGGATTTTAAGATACTCTGATTGTTCCTATTATTCTTGGAAACAATGTTTTGTAACTATTGTGGTCGTTGGATTGATTTGAAAATTTGAAAATTTTCTATGATTTTTAGGATGTTACAAGTTGGTATCAGAGCCCTGATTTAAGAGAATTGGATAAGCATTCATGTGAATCCAGAATCAAACAAAGGATCTATAAGAGTTTTCAAAATTGTTTTCAAGTTTCCAAATTGTTTTACAAGATAACAAAGGAAGGATGAGATGTGTACGATCAGAAAGAGCAAGAAAATATACCCCCAGATACCCACACTATTATTTACTTATGATAGAACTACATGTTAGTTGCAATGTAGGGATCTTTAAGAATTGCATTATAGAATTGCCTGAATTATGATGCCTTATTCTTATAGAGTTTTAATGCTCGAATGTTGCTTGCTTGTTACTTGTAGGACTCTTTCGGGTGTGAATTAACTACTAACTAAATACGTTAAGTCACATGTTGTATGGGTTAAATAGTCTTAGAGTGAAGGATTTGATCCTATTATGCAACCCTTGTTAGAGTCCAACCGTTATAGGGTTGGATCTTTCAATCTAATATTATTTAAGTTATGTTGCATGTAACTATATTCATGAAGTAGTTAATTGGAACCAATTGAAGTCTTTCGGCAGCTGATGGCAGGATGAGGTGAGGATCCTAGGATAGCCTAGGGAGTGTGTACCTATGGTGTGTTATTTAGCGGGTGTTAAAAGTATCATTATGGGTGAGTGTGTGTAGCAGGCTAACTAAGGAATGTTTAGCCACTCTTGAAAGGGTGAGGATAAGATGTATGCGTAATCTAATTGAAAGGATTGTTTTTGGGTAATTTGTGATGATCCATTGAGACAAATACGGATAGGTATGGATGGTAGTATGGACTTGTACTACTAAAAGCACATGACTCGTATGCGTAACAAGGGAGTCACAAACCCCGAGGGTATAGTCTCTCTATGATGGTTGAAATGGTTTGGATTGTGGCCTTTCTGATATATTTTGGTTCATTTACAGTATGGTGTTCACGAGAGTATTTGGTTCAGGATTTGGAGTTGGTGGCCTAGATAGTTCAGGGTTGACTAATGATCAGATATGAAAGATGATTGTCACTGAGGTTTCATAGATATTACAGGAAGAGTTGCATGTCATTATGGATCAGATCATTGGCAGACTAATTGCCAAGTTCGAGGAGCGAACTGCATCCTTGATATTGAGAGAAAAACTTTGAGACACACTTGAACAAACATTAGAACAAGTATATTGCGGAATAGTTAATCTCGAAGGATCTAAAAGCTCAACAATAATATTTAGAGTTAGATGTTAGAGAGTTAGTTGCGGAAAAGTAAAGAAATATAAATGACAACAATTGTTATATCATGTACACACATAAGCTGATTCATAACAAGGAATGCATTCAAGCCAAATTAATAAGTGAGATCAAAATTAGTGATTAAGTCACAAAGGACTTGCTCCGAAGAGAGGTTATGATTGATTATGAAAGTAAGAAGAGTGAACAAGTAAGATAGAAAGAAAACTTTTGAGATATGTATTAGAATTAGATGCGATGCCTATTGAATACATGAGAATGAGATCTATTTATAGAGACTCGCGAGGATTACTAGTTTACAACTCTAAGAGCAGCCATGTAAGGCATACTGGACAATAGAGTGTATTACAGAAAAGACAAAGTAACATAAAGTAGATAGAGACTGCGGTAGTAGAGACTTCGGTTGATGATTGCTGATGAAGCGGCTTGACTGCGGTGGCTTGGAGGCTGCGGTAGCTGAAGTTCAAGAGGGTCACTTTTATGATTTAACAATTTCCCCCTAAGTGACCTCTTTAACTTTTGATCACCTATCAAGTTTAAGAAACTTGATCAGAATCCACCAAAACTTCCTAATGTTCTCCAACCAGTTGATTCTTCTAAGGATCTCGAAATTGACCTCTGTGGTGGTGTGCTTGGATTTTTCAACTGCGTTTTGGCAGATGTCAAGTTGCTTTCTAGTGAGACGATGCATGGCAGTCATAGGAATGAAGTATTTCACATTATTTGTCTTCCTTTTGAAAATGACTCCAAGTTCAGGATAGTTGGTTGCACCTAAAGATCTTTCTTCATAGCCTTCGGTAGGCATCGGTGCGGGGTCAAGTGGTGGCAGATCGACTATCTTGGAAATGGTGGGGTGAATGTGTGCGTCGATCTTGGCGAAGTCACAGACTGTTTCCTTCAAAAAAGTGTTAGCCCTTTCTAGTGAAATCTTCATCTGCGGGTGCTTCTCAGAATTGTGTTGAAACACCTTAGCTATGAGAAAGATTTTTTCCGGATTCATGCAAGGAAAATCAGCCTGGGTGCGGACGTAGTCGTGTTCCTTTCTGGTCAGAGTGTACTGGATGAAGTCAGCCTTCATAAACTTCCTAATCTTGTAGTTCTTGACTGCTGATGGTCTATCGTTAGACCATATGTTTTCAAATGGAGAGGCATGCTTATCAAAAAATTGGCTAAGTCTCTCAAACTCCAGTGTCAGTCTTTTGGCATCTGGAAGGTTGCGGTCGAACTGCTCAAATACAGTGAAGTATCTAGCATTGGGAGAGATTGTGACATCCTAGTATCCATCTGAAGGGGATCCCGCATAGGTGAGGTGTGGAATGTAGTCATCATCAAGAAATCTTCGGTGGGGATTGACCCAAGAATTTATCAAGGACTCGTCCATGATAGTGTCAAATCCACAAAGTCTCCATACTTCTTCAGCGAGTTTGGCTGCCTTCCAATCTCTTTTCCTTTGAGCAGTGGCAGGTGAGTCATTTGAACTCGGAGAAGACATATACTCCACCAGGTTTTTGAAGTGAGGGGGAGTCTCTGACTTTTCTGGAGTATTTTCAACTTGAAGAGGAGAGTTGTGAGGTGGAGTGTGATGAGATGGTTGCAGTGAAGATTGTGGTGTGGGAATTTTTTCAGTAGTGACTGGGGGAGTTTGATGTTGTGAGATGGAGTGGTTGGAATGATGGACTTCTTCTTCACTTCCCCCTCTTGAGGAGTTCAGACCCGGAGCCTCCTCAAGCCATTGACGAAAGCCATCAACCTTGGCATACACCTCTTGGAATTGAGCTTTGAGGGCTTCGGCCAGTTATTGATTATTTGGGATGGAGGGGTTGAAGAGTAGGCTGTAGATCTCCTTGGTGAGGTGAAGGATTTCAGGACCATGGAAGTTGGTAGACAGAGATCGCTGCAGTTGGTTGATTGTAGTTTGAAGAACAGAGATTGCGGACTCATAAGCAGTATGAGTCTCAGCAATCAATTTTTCAGAGTGGGAGGCTTGATCCGCAATGGCTGCTTGGAGACCTGTTTTGATTGCGGTAACCTCAGAGATGAGGTGTTCCACAGCAGCGATAAATTCTTTGTAAGCTTGACGATTATTGTCAAGAGACCTAATCCCCATTTCTACCTTTAGAGAGATACGCTTTGCAACCATTCTCTCTCTTGTTTCAAGACGTTCAATCCTTTCCATTAGGGACTGCGGCCCAGGTATGTCTTCTGGTTGCGGTTGATTTAGCTTGACCGCAGCAAGGATTTGATCAACCTTGGCCTGTAGACTTAGGAAATCCTTCCTGGTTACCGCATTCTTCTTCTTCTTCTTCTTCTCTTTGGGCTTGGAAGTTGAGTGATGAGAACCACTGGATTCTTCGTCTTCATCAAACATCATTAGGTCGTTATCAGAAGGAGAGGGTTTGTTTACCTCTTGAAGTTCAGCATCATCAAAACCAAAGATGGGATCAGAACTCACTTCAATTTCTGGTCCTTCATCTTGTGAACCTACAGCAGTGGGAGTGGGAGGAACTTGGGAGACGTGTTGGTCCGCAGTGGCTTCCTGAGTTTTGTGGAAGGTTTCAACCATCTGTGTCATCCAATCTTGAACTTTGAGGATGGTGGCTACATTATTGGCATTATTAATGGCATATGCGCAATACTTAGCCACAACTTGTATTTCCTGTTCCTTCAGCTGCTGTTGTTTGATTTGCTGATCCTTGCGAGCTTGGAATGCCCTACGAAAAGAGGCATATTTCTTGGCTTCAGCCTCATTTGAGGGTTGATACTTTCTCCAAGAATCACTCGAGTTTTCACCGTTAATTCCTTGTAAACGCACCAAGGTATCCCTTGGGTTCACGGATCCTTGCACATTTGTGCTCACCGTGCCTAAACCTCCTGTTTCTAATGAAAGCATAGTAGGATTTCCTGAGCTTCCTTGGTCTCCTTGACCCGTGTTCATGTTTGGCCTCAACTCAGTTCTGGCATGGGCGGAAGAAGTGCCCTGCGGTTGGGAATGTGTTTCAATTGTTTGGGTTACGTTCAAAAGGATGGAGTTTAACTCCTCGGGTGAAAAGATATGCAGTCGGGAAGCCCTGGAGACTTTAGGGCGAGAGCCAGTATTATCCCTTTGGGAATAAACTGGGGAGTCTCCTCTTTGTTGTGATTCAGACTCACTTTCTGAGTCTGAAAGGAAAAAGATAGTGGTTTCGAATGGATGTGCAGGCATCCCAAGGACTACCAGAGCCTGTAGAGAGGTTGAGGTATCGGTCCGGTCATGCATTTGGCTAGTAGGATCAGTTTTTCGTTTCTTGAGAATTGATATGGGTTGATTGTCCTCTTAAGAATCACTGCTGCAGTCATGACGACTGGGTTCAACAGTTGTGATTGCGGGTGGTGTTTTTCTTTTCTTTGAGGGTTTGGAGGGTTTGGAAGCATCCTTTTTAGGAGTTCCAAATTTCTTTGTGTTGCGGGGTCCATGAAGAGTTAAAACTTTATGTTTACGTCTTTGGGAATGAGAGACGTTGCAAAGAGTTGTAGAGGAAGGGACTGCGGTACCTTCAGGGTTTATGATTGCAGATGGAAAAGGCGGGGTAGGAAGGTATAGGTCAATACCTTCCGTAGCCTCAATGTGGTCTGAGACATCAGCAGTCTCAAGACCAAGGGTAGAAAGAATATGGGTAGGGAGTTTGCGGATTGGACCAAAGATTGTTTGATCAGAGGAAGGATTGTACCTTTTTAGATCCTTGGTGACGAAGAAGTTGAAGTCACTGCCCATGTCTATCCCTGCGTCCGCATGTAGGTTAGAGATGCAGAGAGACCAGAACCTAGCAAAGGTAAGTTCGGTTGGGTTCTGCCTTGGGCTCTCCTTGGGAATGTATTATAGAAAATCATCCCAAAGGATTTGTACGTAGTTCACATCGTGGCCTGTGAAGATACTCCAAACTAGTTCCAGTAGTTTAAGGCCCATGTTGTCAGTGCCTCCGGTTCTGCCGGATAGGCTGCAGATGATGAAGTGGCACACGAACTGCCAGACCGCAAGCAATTGGTTCTTCTTGAACTCGCCAATGCCTTTGATCTTTTCCTGAAAACCCATCTGATAGAGTGCCGAAGTGATGTCTGCCATTGATAGAGTGAAAATCTTGATGGAAGGATGAATCAGAAGGTTAATGGCAGTAAGAAACTTTCCTTTGGACAGAATGACCAAAGAATCATTAATCAGATTGAGATGAACTTCTTGCGGGTTTTCGAGTCGGCGATAGGCGGAAAAGGCACATTTAAAGAGGGTTGAGATTGGAACAACATCTGTGAAAGCGTCAAAGGGACCAGAAAGAGGGTGATTCTTCAGGAATTTGATCATGAGTTTTGTGGGAGCATTGTAGGAAGGGTGTTCTTCAAAGATGGATCTGAAATTGCTTGAAGCAATTATGGGAGAGTCTGAACCAGTAGGGTTCACTGATCCAGATGCTTTGGATTGTTTCTTTGACACACCGGATTTCACCATTGTTGAGTTTGAGAGAGCTTTGAAGAATGCAAGAATTGATTAAGAGTTTTGAGAGCGTAAACGTTTCTTTGTGGAGAAGAAAAGGATTTTATAGTGGCTTAATGGAGCGGGAAATGTTTTTTTTACCTAAGTGAAATTGGGTAAAAAACGTTTGGGTTTATCTTTTGAATTGACATCTTTAATCTTAGCCACATATTGACAAGAGAGGGATAAAGACTAAAATTGGGATTAACTAGAAAAGGGACTCTACATTTAATGAAATGTCAGATTTGTATCACGTCTTGAGAACGTGTGGAGGGGGAGATTAATTCGTTGGATAAAGGGGAAGTTTAACGGATGTGATGGGTTGGGGGTAATAGGTCTGACATGAGGATTTGATTTGGAAAATCTTTAATTTTGTCATCATACCTAAAATAGGTCTGACACGAGGTTTAGAGAAAAAGAATGAGACATTATCTCAAAGGAATGTTTTTATGTAATGTATTATTTAATGAACACTAGTAGAAAAAAGGCCTTTTACGACGCTCATTGCGCGTCGTAAAACGCTCAGACGACGCGCAAATGCGTGTCAAGGAAGGCCCTGTCATAAAGAGAGACGACGCGCATTTACGACGCGCATTTATGATGCGCAATTACGACGCGCGTTTACGACGCGCAATGCGTATCAAGGAAGGCCCTGTCATAAAGGAAGACGACACACATTCGCGTGTCGTAACCTTACGACGCACGTGTTTATGACACGCAATGCGTATCAAGAAAGCCCATGTCAAGAAAGGCCATGTCATAAATAAAGATGACACACATTTTTGCGTATCATAATTTTAAATTGTAAAAAAAAATTATTTATGGATTTACTAATTTTCAAATTAAACTTGCATTTAATGTCCAATAATAGAAAATAATATATCATATATAAAAATATAATCCATTACATAAAATTTAATGTCATACAAAAATACAATACATTGTAATACATTGGTATTAAGGGGACCTAATTGTACGTTGCTATTAAGAGGTTTTCCCTACCTATATATATTCTATTTGTATAACCAAGTCCAAATGAAAGTATCCACGACCTTCTTCCAGCTGTGTTAGATTCCAAACGAATTAACCTATATATTAATAAAAAAAATAACATTAACATATAGCAATAAATAATAATAATAATAATAATAATAATAATAATAATAATAATAATAATAATAATAATAATAATAATAATAATAGCCATATTAATAAGTGCATTAAGTCAAAAAGAAAACACAACTACGTATTTGTCTATTTTGTTGACTGGATGAACTATGTGAATGTGAGTAAATGACCCTATTACCCTTCTGTACATATGAATTCAAAAAGAAACACCCCTATGTCCCTTTCTTAGGCTAAATGAACTGTCTGAATGTGCGTAAATCAAATGACTATCTTACCCCTTTGTATGTACTATGTCAAAAAGCATCACCCCCTACTGAACTATCTGAATGCAAGTAAATGACCATTCTACCCCTTTGTATTTGTTAGGTCAATAAGAAACACACCTATATATATGTCCCTTTTTTTACTAAATGAATAAATTGTTTGAATGCAAGTAAATGACCATTTTACCCTTCTGTATCTATACCCATCAAAGTAAAAGATGCTGAATGATAAATGATACATTAGTGGATGATATGTCACATAACAGATACCTAAAAAAAGCAAGAAATGGCTTCATTAACTTTCTTTTCAGTAGAACCCCATGATGATTGAAGATGTGCTTGTGAAAGAAGACAACAGCCAAGAAGGTGAAGAAGTGTGCACCATTCGTTGTTTACACCCTGCATACCACTAGATGTTTTCTCCTTGAGTGTATTTTGGTTCACCATAGCTAGAAGATGCTTCAAAAAAAAACAAATATACAAATGAAAGAGGTGGGATTTGGAAGGTGTTTTGAATCAACACGGTTTTGATGTTTGAAAAAACTTTGATGATCAAGTAACAGATTTATCTGCATATGTAAATTTAAAGAATAAGCCTCTAGCTTTGTTTTGACATTTTTATTGTATGTATTTATGTATGTATGTATGTATGTATGTATATATGCATAAACATTTCTTTTTCTAGAATAAAACATCAAGTGCTTACCTGGCCACCCAACTTCACCATGTAGCTCAGCAACAATAGAATTCCCACTGCAAGAACAATATATTTATTACTTGTCCTAACAAAACAAATTGGATGCATGCATGTTAATTAGTGACCTTCTGAAACTGACCAAATTAGTTTGATTGTTTGTGCCATTACACACCTGTTGAAACAAGAATTACAAAATAAATGGCACTAACAGAGATTGTCAAAACTTTGAGTAATGAAACAAGGGCTTCTGATAAGATCCTGCTCGTAAATGTGAAACTATTCATAAAATGAAGAATAAAAATGTGAAACTTACTACAAGCATCATGAGTACAAATCCGGTCAAGGCCATTACAACTCCTGTAAATGAGTTCAAGATTACCAATTCACAATTAATATTAAGTGTTGTTTGTATAAAAAGAAGTATATAAATTACATTTTGGTTCTTATGTATAGCTGATTTTTTTTTCAATTCTAGTCCCAACATGTTTTCTTTTGTAGTTTTGGTCCTTATTTTGAGGTTTTTAGTTTATGTTCCAACTACAATGACTAAATTTTTGGGACCAAAAGTAGTCATTTACTTGGTACAGGGACCGAAAATGTTACAAGAAACCTCAAGTAAGACATAAAACTACATAAAAAAAAGAAACAACTTTAATCAAGGACGAAAAATGTAATTTAGTTTTAATAAAAACAATCCGTTACCAAAATATGGAACTATTAAAGCTACAAGTAGTGTGAAGAACACCAAAATAGAATTACAGTTGCCAATGTTACAACTCCAAAAGTTGCTCAAAAAAACCTCTGGAATTAGTCCCTTTATCTCAGTCAGGGGTAAAAAAGGAAAATTACTGAAGGATATAGAAATTAGAACCTGTAATATAGGAGAGTAACTGAGGTTTCTCAACCAAACTGTTGGAAGGATAACAACGGTGGATATAATGGCACATAAGTAATGAGAATCAAGATGTATACCACCAATATCCAATTGAGCTAGTGGGAAAAGTGATGATAAATTGTCATTCATCATTATCAAATATTCCACACAAGAAGACTGCAATATTAATTAGCATACAATTAAAATTTTTAATTAGATATAATCATGCAATGGAAATATGAAATTAATATTCACAATTAATATTCACATATGAAATTAATAGTCACCACATGCTTGTTCTAGTGATAATTGGTAAGAATTCATACCAGAGAACCCAAGGGTGGCATTTACCCTTTGTTTTTACTTATTTAAATCAAACCTTTAAGTGCTCTACTTAAATGCAAATGTGTTCTTTTTCTTTCTAAAACAGTTTGGTTTACACATTTAAAACAAGAAAACAAAGTAAAAGAGGGAGGAAGGAGTCAAAGGTACTCTCATTGCTATTGACAGATTTGGTCTACCCCTAACCTGTTCTCCCTAGGCCTGGTCTGAATGCCCCTTTAGTCTGGCTTTGTTGCTCACATATTTTTCTATTGATTGTTGCTAAGAATGACATACATGATAGAAGACTGAGATATCTACTCTTCAAGTGAAAATTTTATAGAATCATGGATATTTAAAAATAAACAGTATGAATTTTTCGTATAAAATAACCACCTCCAGTTTGTCAGGGAACACCTCATCCTATAAACCAAATAAAAAAAAGAAGCTAAAATTTGGTTCACTAAATAGAAATTTATAATAACAGAGTTCGGGAGATGGAATACTTGTGTTTCTTGAAGTTCAATTGCCCAGGATAACCATGAAATCTAACGACCATACTTATACACATCTAACAACCCTGAAATCAAGATGCATAATCATCCAAGATTCCTGGAGCTTTTGAAGGTCCTTTCCTGAAACTGTGTTGCGGCCTTCTAGATTGGGAGTCGTAAAGATTTTCCTTTATGAACACCAAAGATCTCTTTGCAACCTCCATGTACTCCTGTGGCTAAATTTACAAAAATAATTAATTTAAAACATGAAAAATAGTAAAATTTTTCATCTTTATTTCAAGATTCAATCTTACATCAGTTCCAGCAACAGGAAAATTGAATTTTGTTACATCAGGTTTGTTGTTGAGGATCTTGGATGCTCTAGCAAATGATGAAACTACAAGTCCGTTCCAAGACACAATGACCTGTGGATTTGGTCTGTTAAGCACAAATGACAAGAATACCCTCGGATAAATATTTTCTTCCTTATCAGTTTTAGGGTTCCTCCCTAAAATAGACAACGAACAAATGACAAGAATACCCTTGCGATAAATATGTTCTTCCTTGCGATAAATATTTTCTTCCTTTAAGCAGTACTACTGTATCTGATGAATGAATATAGAGTAATACCTCTTTCCAGATGAACGAATAGAATAAGTAGAGAACCTAGCAAGTTCCCAAGAGAGATCAAACTCCAATGTCGTAAGTACAAAGATCACAATTGACAGGACTCAGCGAAAATAGACATTTTTTAACCAATGGTAATGTACAGGGTCAACTGAGATGTAACTGAATTAGCTAAAATACCTTCCCAAATAGAATGATATTGCCAGCATTAGAGCCAAAAAAAACTCCTCATATGCATCGAGCATGTAGAAAGGAAGAGATCCATCAAGTTCCACCACAAATGGTGGTTTTTCATCAGAATATACACCAGGAACGATCTCAGCATTCAAATAAGAGCTTATGTTCGTCTTCAATCCCAATGTTGCACTGAGAGTTGGATCCTTTTCCACTTTAATTTTAACTTTTAAAGTCCAACCGTCGGCCTCCTTCATCACTGGCTCAACTTTCAGTTCACTATTGTCCTTAGATGTTTCAACTTCACTTGCCACCACTGGTGGCTCCTCCACAACACCCAAATCTGTTTCATTTTTAGGAAATTCTAGCACTTCCTCCCTTCTTCTATTACGTCGTGTTTATGCAAACTATTTGATGATGGAGTATTCACAGCCACCACACTTGGAAATCTGAAAAGACCAAAACTTGTAGTAAGATGAAATTGAATACAGATCGAGCTCAGATTGGTACGTATCTCTTCAAAATATGCTTCCCCATTACGCTAATCCCACCGCTATTCCACCAATAGCTCCGGCAACAGCCGACTGTTGTCGTGGTGGTGGTCGTTTATGATGCGATTTGAAGATAACGGTTGGTAAGACATGTCGTAGTTAGGGCTACAATTAGGGTTTCGATCTTTCAAGAATCTGATTCCAAGAGAGAGAGATGTTTGATGATACTGAAGATGAAGATGAGGGATCTAGGGCTTTTTCTTGCTAAGTAGAAGAGGCGGGGGATTAACTTTTTGGGATTCAATAGGCGGGGGTAATTTTCGTCGATTTCATTTCCCGCCTAAAACGCGTGTTTCACTTAAAAAATATAAAGTGACACATTTACATGACGCACATTTTATGAAAGGCGCCCTCCGCATTTCTTTTTTTTTCTTTTCTGACACTAATTTTAGGGCGCGCACAAATGCGTGCCCTCTATCCTTCAGATTTTGCAAAACTGACATTATCTTTTAGGGCACTTACAAATGCGCATCGTCTATTAGAGAGTGTCATTGTTTGCGCGTCATTAAAGGTCTATTTTCTTGTAGTGGAATGATCATTAAATAGCACACTAATTTTTTTTTTTTTTTGGTTTTTGATTTGAAAAAGAATGAACAGTCTGAAAATCAATTTGTGTGACTGCGGATGGACACATCATTGCGGATGACTTCTTTGTCATTGCGGATGGCTTCTTTGTCATTGTGGATGACTACAGTGGGAAAAACTGAGAAGAGCACTTGTACAAGAAGTTAGAAATAACAAATAAGAAAGACCCGTGTATGATAGATATAATATATGGTTGCGGTACATAGACTGCGGTACACAAGATATGTCAAAACCATCTATTATACATAACTTTCAGTTAGGACCGCAATGGAGACCAAGAAGGTCTGCGGTACCTATAAATTCAAGAAGAATTGAGGGTCCGGATTCATCATCCCTAACATTTGTAAGAACACATTGAGTTTGGTAGAGTCAAGTGCTTTTGTAAATACATCAGCAATCTCTTCATGAGTAGAGACAAAGATGAGTTCGATGTTACCATTCAGAATGTGGTCTTTAATGAAGTGATACCGTAGCTCAATATGTTTTGTCTTGCAGTGTTGAATAGGATTATGAGAAATCGCTATGGCACTTTCAGAATCACAGTAGATTGGTATCCGCAACATTCTGTATTTGTAGTCTAACAGTTGTGTCTTCATCCATAGAACTTGAGAACAAGAGCTGGTTGCGGCCACATATTTAGCTTCTGCGGAAGACAATGAAACACAACTTTGTTTTCTTGAGGACCAGCTGACGAGTCTACCTCCAAAAAATTGACATCCACCAGATGTACTTTTTCGATCAAGTTTGCATCTGGCATGATCCGTATCGGTAAATACTTGCAGACTGAAATCATTGCCTGCGGGGTACCATAGACCAAGAGATTGAATTCCTTTCAGGTACCAGAAAATTTGTTTGGCTGCTTTCATGTGTGACACTTTTGGATTAGCCTGATACCTTGCACATACACCAGTAACAAAGACAATGTCTGGTCGGCTTGCGGTGAGGTTGTAACGACCGAAAAATACAACCAATTTTAAATTTTTTTCAAAAACATCTCAATTCCATTAAATCTTTACAAAAAGGTTTTCAATACAAAACATTTAATGTGTTCCCAGAATCACAATACTACAAAATCACGAGGAGCGGTACGATCACACCTTCGCCTAGCCACAGTCTCCTGAAGAACCTGAAAAACATGAAACCACAATTGTAAGCCTGAAAGCTTAGTGAGATAGCCCCAAAATACCAACCATAAATACTATACACGCATAACATGCCATAACATATCCGATCACAGAACAGCCATACACTTCGGGTCTACTGTGTGACTGGTCCGCCGCACCGGCCTACAGTCCACCTGGTCCACCCTCCGAGTCTATCCACATACATCGAGTCTGCAGTGTGATTGGTCCGCCCGTTCCCGGGCCTTCAATCCACCTGGTCCACTCTCTGAGTCTATAGTATGACTGGTCCGCCCGCACCGGGCCTTCAGTCTCTCTGGTCCACTCTCCGAGCCTTCGGCACGTCTGGTCCACCCTTTCGGGGCCTACAGCCTATCCGGGCCGCTCGCTGGGCCTTCGGGACAACCGGTCCGCCCTGGGTATCTTGGCCTACAGCACATAGCAGGACCCTCCTCAACCCAACTCCAGTCCAAACAACCATGTGCACATATACATACAATCATATAGGAATTCACAGTCAACAGGCAGATCAAACAGATCACATAGCATATCATCCTCCTAACCAGGATACCGACCTAACAGGTCACTAGCATAGCATCTCCCTATCTCTCAGGATACCGATCTCAAACAGGTCTCTAACATATACCATCCTAGCTCTCAGGATGCAAACATAACATAGCAACAACATAACAACAACTACTCGGATCTCAATCCGATAAGGGCCGACCTTGGTGCCTTAGACCCTGTTGATATAGTGAGGATAACTCACCTTGAAACTGCCGACTGAACAGATAACCCGAACTGCTCCGATCACTGATACGATCTCCACCACTGGACAACCGCCAATGCACTCAAAAGGAAGCTCTAGAAGAAGATTATCCCGAATCCTTGCAAAGCCCTTTGATCCAAGCCTCTTCTTCTTTGGAATCTCTTCAACAACCACCTCTTCAAGCTCCAAATTGCTCAACAAAGGTGCTTCTCCACAACTTTTAGGGTTTCTGGGACTCAAGGGTGATAAAGAGGCTGGGAGGAAAACATAATGTTCTTTATATAGGGTTCAACCCCGAGAATTAGGGTTTTCTTCACTCAGCGCCTACTCGCCGAGTCCATCTCATTGACTCGCCGAGTCGGCTACTTAACACGCAACCAAATCGCGACTCTACTCGCCGAGTCCATCCATGGACTCGCCGAGTCACTCTTTCCCAAATTACTCTTTTAGCCCTTCTACTCTACTCTTGATATTTCGGGATGTTACAATTCTCCCCCACTTAAATTAGGCTTCGTCCTCGAAGCCTACAACAATTCAATCCCAATGATACTCCCAAAACGTGCCGCCTGGCCTTAACCGGGCCAAGTCCCTCAAGGCATACCCATCGAAACTTAAACACACCTTCTCTTTCCTTACGGTGTCCTGACCACCGTCTCGAGCCAGGCACCGGCTGTACCCTCTGATAATCACCCTCAACAACCGAGAATTACCCAAGACGCATCACTGCCCCAAATCTCAACATTCACTCGACCCATAAGGGCTTAGAAAGCCATGAACCATCGGATCCCCGATCCGAATCCCACTCTATCCATTCCGCGACGACGGAAAGACCCATTCTCAATCTCAGAGCAACTCCCACGAATTCTCCTCTTGCATTCACATACACATGCTGAACTTCTCCAGCACCCTCAGGTTGGGAAAAACCTGATATACTGATGATATCCTCCAACATCCCCCAGGATGAAACGCTAATACATATCCAATACCCTGATCAGAATCACACTAAGAGCCCAAGGCTCTCTCCCTGCATCCCTTCCGAGCCTCTTGGCTCCACATCTGTGGAAATCCCTCCACGACCTCAGCAGACATCCCAAAACGGATGTGCTTCAGTTCCACTGCCGCAAACATGCTGCTCAGAAACCATACCCGAGTTACTCTAATCGTAACTCTGCTCTGCTGTTTTCACTTCCGTGAACTTGAACTCCCTCTCGGAGTTGCACACCTCTCTCACTTCCTTACCAAGGAATCCACTTGACCACATTACCACTCCGACGAGTGCTACGATGCTCACCCAATGCTACACCACCCTCTTTAGCGTATCCGCTATCCATCCAACACACATACTCTGACTCTCACCGCAGGGACTCTCAAGCCCATGCACTATCTCCACTAATCAAGATCACTACCCGGGGCCAGACCTTCTAATGCAATCACACTGCAACATACACAATCCATGTCCTCAAACTGATCCATCGATACCTGCAGAGTCTTCAGTATGATTGGACCGCCTCACCAGGCCTTCTGCCCAACTGGACCACTCTCTCAGAACCTTCAGCCAATCTGGACCGCTCTCAGTTCCTTAAGTTTGACTGGACCGTTCTCCGAGCCTTCGGCCTGACTGGTACGCCTACCGGCCTTCAGTCTATCCGGACCGCTCAACTAGCATTCAACATTCCGGGCTATCCTCCTGGAAAATCTCCCATGCATACCGTTCTAGCCCTCAAGGGGTTCCGAACTCTAGCTCCATCATACATACTCGATCCCGGCCTGCTCCCAGGCCCTCCACAATCAAATGCCCTAGGTCTGTATCCCGCCACGCATGCTCGATACTCACTCCTATCAACCTATACTCTGGGCCGACAGAACACTTGCTGAATCCCAACAGCTAAGCACTTTCGATTACTCATCGATCTCCTGGAGAATTCTCCAATTCTCCCCCACTTGGGCACTAACTATCAACCACCGGTGGCCATCACCGACTTCCCAGAACAACTTTTGCACAAAGAAAACACTTACACGCGGACTGCTTCCCACAAGCATAAACAACCTCAACGAGATCTCGCATCAACCCCGATCAACCTGCTCGAAAGAAACTCAATCTGCATCTAACCACTCCTCAGAAAGCAGATACTACCCGGCCTGCAACCCAAGGTCGGGTTTCCACTAATAACCCTCATGAAAGATAACCAACAGAAATCCCAAAACACTAACCCGTAACCAAAACCACAACCCGCAGAATGACGAATACCACCTCGAAAACCACACAAAGGTACCAGCACAAAACAATACACCACAATAATCACAAGATAACAAGACATCAAGAAAGAAACATACCCGCAGCTGCATCCGGCACTGCCCTGACCTCCTCTGCTGCAAGCTGGTAAGCACGACCCTGAGCCATTGGGGGCTCCGCTCCACCTTGACCTCCACCTGTGATCCTCAAAGTGGCCGGTGCTGGAGCCTGCACCGGTCCTGCAACAAGCTGTGGGCAGTTGACCCTCAAATGCCCAACCTGATGACAATGATAGCAAATCCTCAAATCCCGAACTAGCGCTGACTGCCGACAATCCCTCGCATAGTGCCCCTCCTTTCCGCACTTGACATGCACCACCGGACCTACAAACTCCGGTGTGACCCCTCCCACACTTCCCACAAGTGTGGCTGCTTAGATCCCCCACTCTAACATCAACGGTCTTGGACCGTTTCGGCACCGGCTGCGATTGCACCGGAGCCTGCCTAAGCTCACGCAACTGCAACTCAATCTCTAGCTCACGCCGCCTAGCGGCCTCCTGCAACTCCAACAATGTCCCGCACCTCTGAGCAGACACAAACTACCTGATGTCCCTCTTGAGCATGCTCAGATATCGAGACATCTGAGCTTGCTCCGAAGTGAACTCTGGGCAAAACATCGCCCTCTCAGTGAACATCCTGGTGATCTCAGTCACCGACTCTGAATCCTGCTTCAGCTCAAGGAACTCCTGAGCCAATCTCTCCCTCTCAACCTGCAGAACATAACGAGTGCTGAACATTTCTCTGAATTGATCCCACGAAACTGCAGCCCTCTGCGCATCCGAATATGACCCCGTGGTCAATCTCCACCAATCCTTCGCCCCGAGCCTCAACAGGTTCAGAGCACACCTCACCCTCTGATCAGCAGGGCATGAACATGTGAAGAAACACCCCTCCACGTCTGATAACCATCTCATAGCGACGATCGGGTCCTGAACTCCATCGAAAGTGGGAGGCTTCGTATTAGCGAAGTCCCGATACTGAAAACCCCGACTAGCTCCTCCCCCTGCCGCAGCTACAGCCGCTGTAGCCGCCGCGGCAGCCATCTTAGTGAGAGCTGCATAGCGCTCATCAAAATACTCAACCATGGCGGTCTTAATCAACCCAAACAGCTCTGGCAACTCAGCCCGGAACAACTCAACAATCTCATCACGCAGGATCTCACGAATCCTCGCATCCAACTCGCTCGTACTCATCTGACCGATAACCTTGGGCGGCACCGATCCGCCCGGAACTCCCTCTCCAGCTCCTGATCCTGACCCGGATCCACTCTCATCATGTCTCGGAATCTCCATACTAAAAAAACACCACACAAAATCTCAGACTCTTCCCACAACCTGGGATCCAACTCTCTCTCAACCCAACCCTAGAGATCATGGTTTCCCTGATACGCGTATGGGTCCTGTGCTTTCAGTAGTACGGGCCCATACTACCTTCCACACCTACCCATATTTGTATGAAGTACTTCCACAACACCCTAGAGAAACATGCATAGCAACGCTCAACCCTCACCACTAGAGGAACACTGAAAATATCTCATAAGGAACCCTAGGCTACAGGCATCACAAATCAGGCAACATATCATGAAATCCTGAAGATCCCTAGCCTATCACTAGCATGCTGTTCTATCAAAGCTCAAAAACACATAACATGCATGGTATTTTGGGGTTACTTACTGGCTCCGGCTGATCATACCTCCGCGTCCTCCCTTACTCATTTTGAAAACCATTTTAAATACTCTTTTGAAAACTCTCCTCGATTTGAGACTGGAGTCACACGAATGTTCCTCCAATTCACTCAAACCAAGGCTCTGATACCAACTTGTAACGACCGAAAAATACAACCAATTTTAAATTTTTTTCAAAAACATCTCGATTCCATTAAATCTTTACAAAAAGGTTTTCAATACAAAACATTTAACGTGTTCCCAGAATCACAATACTACAAAATCACGAGGAGCGGTACGATCACGCCTTCGCCTAGCCACAATCTCCTGAAGAACCTAAAAAACATGAAACCACAACTATAAGCCCGAAAGCTTAGTGAGATATCCCCAAAATACCAACCATAAATACTATACACGCGTAACATGCCATAACATATCCGATCACAGAACAGCCATACACTTCGGGTCTACTGTGTGACTGGTCCGCCGCACCGGCCTACAGTCCATCTGGTCCACCCTCCGAGTCTATCTACATACATCGAGTCTGCAGTGTGATTGGTCTGCCCGTTCTCGGGCCTTCAATCCACCTGGTCCACTCTCTAAGTCTACAGTATGACTGGTCCGCCCGCACCGGGCCTTCAGTCTCTCTGGTCCACTCTCCGAGCCTTCGGCACGTCTGGTCCGCCCTTTCGGGGCCTACAGCCTATCCGGGCCGCTCGCTGGGCCTTCGGGACAACCGGTCCGCCCTGGGTATCTTGGCCTACAGCAC
Source organism: Lactuca serriola (assembly GCF_051521515.1). Taxonomy (NCBI): domain Eukaryota; kingdom Viridiplantae; phylum Streptophyta; class Magnoliopsida; order Asterales; family Asteraceae; genus Lactuca; species Lactuca serriola. Next base: position 228,954,897 of record NC_136409.1, on the reverse strand, counting down.
ATAGCAGGACCCGCCTCAACCCAACTCCAGTCCAAACAACCATGTGTACATATACATACAATCATATAGCAATTCACAGTCAACAGGCAGATCAAACAGATCACATAGCATATCATCCTCCTAACCAGGATACCGACCTAACAGGTCACTAGCATAGCATCTCCCTATCTCTCAGGATACCGATCTCAAACAGGTCTCTAACATATACCATCCTAGCTCTCAGGATGCAAACATAACATAGCAACAACATAACAACAACTACCCGGATCTCAATCCGATAAGGGCCGACCTTGGTGCCTTAGACCCTGTTGATATAGTGAGGATAACTCACCTTGAAACTGCCGACTGAACAGATAACCCGAACTGCTCCGATCACTGATACGATCTCCACCACTGGACAACCGCCAATGCACTCAAAAGGAAGCTCTAGAAGAAGATTATCCCGAATCCTTGCAAAGCCCTTTGATCCAAGCCTCTTCTTCTTTGGAATCTCTTCAACAACCACCTCTTCAAGCTCCAAATTGCTCAACAAAGGTGCTTCTCCATGACTTTTAGGGTTTCTGGGACTCAAGGGTGATAAAGAGGCTGGGAGGAAAACATAATGTTCTTTATATAGGGTTCAACCCCGAGAATTAGGGTTTTCTTCACTCAACGCCTACTCGCCGAGTCCATCTCATTGACTCGCCGAGTCGGCTACTTAACACGCAACCAAATCGCGACTCTACTCGCCGAGTCACTCTTTCCCAAATTACTCTTTTAGCCCTTCTACTCTACTCTTGATATTTCGGGATGTTACAGAGGTACATAAGAAAGGCAATGATACCTCCATAAGTCTTGTGATCCACAGATTCGCCAGAGGGATCAGCAGAGAGCTTATATCCGAAGGCCATATCGACCTTAGCCGAGGAGCAGTTGTCCAAAGAGTATTTCTTCAATAGTTCAGTGGTTTATTTCTCTTGATGAATGAATATCCCTTGCTGAATTTGTTTGATTTGAAGGCCTAGAAAGAAATTAATCTATCTATTCATGCTCATTTGAAATTTGTTTCTCACGAGCTTAGAAAAATCATCCACCATTCCTCGATCAGTCGATTCGAAGATGATATCATCCACGTATATTTGTACAAGCATAAGGTGGTCACCGTTTGCTTTTCTAAATAGCGTGGGATCAATCACTCCTCTTTTGTAGCTTGAAGAGACTAGGAATTAAGAAAGAGTCTCATACCAAGCTCTTGGAGCATGCTTCAGACCGTAGACCGCCTTTTGAATCTTGTAGCAATGGTCAGGGAATTCAGTACTTTCAAAGCTGGGAGGTTGTTGAAAATAAACCTCTTATTTCAAGTCCACATTGAGAAAAGCACTCTTAACATCCATTTGGTGTACCTTGATGTTTTTGTGGGCAGCATATGCTAAAAAGATTCGAATGGCTTCCATTCTTGCCACCGGAGCATATGTTTCATCGTAGTCAACACCTTCCAGTTGACTGTACCCCTTTGCAACCAGTCTTGCCTTATTTCTGATAACCGCACTAGATTCATTTAACTTGTTCTTGAACACCCATCTTGTTCCAACAATAGTATAGCCTTGCGGTATGGGAACGAGTTGCCACACTTTGTGTCTTTTGAATTCTTCCAGTTCTTCTTGCATTGCAGAAATCCAATCAAGTTCCAATAATGCTTTTTTGATCGATCGTGGCTCGACTGCGGACATGAATGTTGCGTAGTGACAGTGATCAGATAAGTCCTTGGCAGATCGAGTTTGGATACCTGTGGATGGATTGCCAATAATTTGACCTGGTGGGTGGTCCTTCGTCCATACGTGTAGACGAGGCATTAGATGGTCAGTGGGTGCGGTAGAAGGATTGTCTTCAATATCAAAGGTTTCTTCGGTTGGAGATGGCAGTTCCCCTGGATTTGAAAACATCATACAGAGTTATCTTGGCTTGTTTGAGTGAGAATGAAATTTTCTTGAACAGTTTGGAGAGGTTCCCCCTGGATTGCTGATGGGAGTTCCTCTAGAACCTGAGAAGGTTCCCCCTGGACTGTTGAAGGGAGAGTAATGATCCTTGAATCGGTTCGAGTGTCAATGTTCTCTATGAATTCATCATCCGAATCCGAAGATACGTTTGATGGAAATGATTTTCTGAGGAGAGGAGCTTGAGCATCATCAAGTACTGGAACCTCGATGGTTGTTGCTTGATCTGGAGTAGAGCTTTCCCCCTCAACCGGAGAGGTGAAAGTATTGAGAGATGCTACTTCGGATAGAGATGGACCAGAAACATCAGCGTGTTGTTGTTGAGCAGTCGGTGACACAAGAACTTCGGATAGTTTTGCTGTTTCAACAGGATCGAAAAGATCATCATAATTGACTTCAACCAAATTTTGAGGACCTGAAGAAGCAGGAATGTCATTTTCCATGATGGCGGTGGTTTCAGTGGATAGAGGTGCGTTGCGGATGTAAGAATCATCGAATTTTACATCGAAGATCTCAATGATTAGCCTCGTATGTATGATAAGAACCTGGTAAGCAACCTTGTTCGTAGAGTAGCCAAGAAAAATGCCTTCATCAGACTTCGGTGCAAATTTGTTAAGTTGATCTCTGTTGTCGATCACAAAACATCTACACCCAAAGATGTGAAAGAAACGAACATTTGGTTTACAGTTGTTGAGGCCCTCATATGGTGTTTTATTGAGACGTTTGCACACAATGCTTCGGTTTTGAACAAAGCATGCAGTTGCTACAGCTTCAGCCCATAAGTAAACAGGAAGGTGTGCGAAGTTGAGCATGGATCTGGCTGCTTCGACTAGTGTACGGTTCCTTGTCTCTACTACACCATTTTGTCGAGGTGCATAAGGAGCTGAAAAGTTGTGAGTGATGCCTTTAGACACCAAGAAGCTGTTGAGTGGATGGTTAGTGAATTCGGTTCCATTATCACTGCGGATGCATCTTACAGGCAACTTGATCTGGAGTTCTATTTCTTTGATGAAGTTGATGAGAATTTGCGGTGTTTCGGATTTGAGTTTGAGGAAGAAAACCCAAGTGAAGCGAGTGAAGTCATCAACTATAACCAGTATGTACTTTTTGTGATGAAGACTGGCTACGGTTGACGGACCGCAGAGATCAATGTGCAGAAGCTCTAGTGGTTCAGATATAGAAGAATCAATCACCATGGGGTGACTTGCTTTGGACTGCTTACCACATTCACAAGCAGGACATAGAGTGTGATTGCTGAACTTGAGAATGAGTAATCCTCTGACCAGCTCTCCAGTAACCAAGGTGTTGATGTACCTGAAGTTGAGATGATCGAGCTTGCGGTGCCATAACCAGCTGACTTCGGATACGACTTTGGAAAGGAAATAGAGCTGCGTTTTACCAATGATGAGAGATACATCCAGAGGATACATGGTACCCTCGGAACGTGACTTGATCAAGCAGGTGCTCCTATCACTTGTCATAACGTAACATAATTGATCATCAAACTCAACTCGATGGCTTGCCTTACATAGTTGGCCAACACTGATGAAATTGTGTTTAAGGCTTTCTACATAAGCAACCTTCTAAATTGAGAAGTTCCTCGTAGTGAGTACACTGTAACCTCGGATGATTCCATTCGCATTGTTGACGAATGTAACATTTCCACCATTGCATATAGGCCTAAAACCTCGAAGGTATTCTAACCTTCTGGTCATGTGCAAGGAGCAGGCACTGTCAATTAACCATTCATCTTCTTGTTGCTCCTTGCAGAAAGCCTGAGAATTACACGGTTAGTTTAGGCATCCAAACTAGTTTGGAGCCTGGAACAACAGGTGAGTTTCTGAGTGATGCATGGACTGGTTTCGTGTCAACTTTTAAACCTAGTCCTGGATGTTTGTGTAATTTTGGAGTGTAGTGAGTTTTTGTAAAGTACGAGGTTTCTTATTTTTGCAACTACACTGACATTCACAGGTTGAGATTTTGGATTTTGTTCTGACTCCACGTTTGGTCAGCAGTCTAAAGGAAGAGTTATTTGACTTTTGACTAGACCGAGGTTGAAAAGATCTGACATGAGTGTTGTCATTTTTCTGAAAAGTTTGTTTTGAAATAGGTTTAGCACGTGTAGATCTTTGTGTCCTTTTTGTTGGATTTGGTAAAATACCCTTCCATTGGTGAAAATTTTGACGTGACTTTAAATGTGTTGGAGTGGGTAAAATACCTTTCCATTTCGGATCATCTGAGGAATAGATTTGAAAAACACCGTTTTGAAAGGACTTTGAACTCTTTTGAGTCGTGTCAAATGACTTAGGAATGACTGTTGAAACTGTACATTCCTTTTTGGATGTTTTCTTGGTGGTAGGATTTTTTGAAAAATAGTGAGAGAAAACAAATTTTTCTGGACTTTTGGATTTTTGAGATCTGACATGCCTTTTGTTTTTTGAAAACATTTGTCTATTTGTGCCTCAGGAGCGAATTTCTTCTTTGAAAGCCTTTTTGGCTAAGGATTTTGGTGAACCGCAGTCTTTGTTATTCAACTGCGGTTTCCTAGAATCCTTTGAAATTTTGTGAAAACGTGGGCTTGAGTCATCAGAACTTGAAGATTCTGGGATTTGGGAACATTGACCCACTTCAAAATTTTCTATGGGTAATTCATGATAACTCTTTTGAAGAGTGGCAGAACTTTTGTTTGAGGACTGCGGTAGGGATGACTTAACTACCGCAGAGTAAGTCTTAGTTGGGACTTCAATGAGACTTATGTCAGACTTTTGAATACAGTGAGAAACACTGCAGACTAAGGACAGAGATGGAAAGTCCCTTGACACTTTAGTGTCCTCAATGACAATTTCTTCATCGGCATCGGATGAGTTTTGAGAATTTGAGAAAGTAGTGCCACTGATAGGAGTTTGATCACATGTGTGACCCGATACCTCATGCACAATTTCCTCAATGACACAATTGTTGCTTAGATTGTGCAATTTACCGAAGTGAGTTTTTGATATTAGGGATGACAATGGGTACGGGTATACCGATTTTCGTGTTCCCCATCCCCATACCTGAATCCCCATCCCCATCCCCATACCTGAATCCCCATCCCCATCCCCATACCCGACCCTATCCCTACCGGGGATTAAAACTCTATCCTCATCCCCATCCCCAATGGGTATCGGGGATCCCCAATGGGTAATCGGGGATTTTGCCCCGTTACAAAGTTCTAAACTTTTATTAAAAATAACTCATAATTATATATTAACCAACAAAACAAAAACTAACAGAATTAATATAAAACACTATAATCACTGAATGTATTCAAACACGAACAATAACATTCAAGGTTACAAATTAAATCTTTTTTTTTCAAAAAAATACATAAAAAGTCTTCCCAAAACTATACGCTTGATTGTTAAAAAACCTTACTTTGTCTATAGAACATTTGCTTATGCATTATTGAAAATAAAAGCATAAATAAAACTATATATATATATATATATATATATATATATATATATATATATCGGGTACCCATCGGGGCTGGTTTCAGGTATGGGTATGGGTACCCGACAGGTAGAACCATCCCCATCCGCATCCCCTCTTTTTGTATTCGTGTAATACCATCCCCGTCCTCGTCCCCGGTTAACTCGGGGATTTACCCAGTCAACTCGGGTTAGGGTTTCGGGTACCCATTGGGTACGGGTTTTTTTTCCATCTCTATTTGATATCTTCGGGAAAGGTCTTGTCATTGACTGGGAAATGAAATTCTCGGTCTGGAGGGACATATAGTCTATCTTTGTTGAACCGGGGTGAGGAATCCATTGCGGTAGGATATCCATTTGACCAACCCCAATTGTATGTATTATCTACGGTTCCATTATTTACCAAATTTTCAATAGATTCACTTTCATTGAACAATTTTTCGATTAAAAGATTTAAACGTACAATTTCAGTTTGAGCTAAATCTCTCTAGTTCAAAGCTATCTCTAATTGGGTTTCACTCAACATTCTTGCATCTTTTTATAACTCTAAATCTCTTTCTAACATAGCGATTTTGAGTCTTTTGTTATCCATTCGTCCTCTCACATGGAACTGGGACGTAATGTTCTTCTCATCTAAGGCTTTGTTATAGTTTGTAAGGACGGTAACACATGTGTCATTAAGATTATCTATGTAAGGTTGACAATCATGCATGCTATAATTTAGAGTTTGGATCATGAGTTTTACATGTTCAACGATGCTTAGAGTTCCATCCTTTGCATTGTAGCAGTATTTTTTGTTCATCTTTGTAGACCCATCATCATCCGCAGTTGCCAACATGCAAATTTTCCCTTTACCATTAACACTGCTGATGGCTTCATCTTCATCTCCGGATGACCAGACTTGGTGATCTCTTTTGACATTGGCTACGTATGCCCTTGCTTTCTCCTTTTCTTCCAGGTCTTGAGCCATTCTAAGGTAGAATGCTTTTTCTTTAACTATATTGGCCTTACAATCTCTTGCAAAGTGATTCTCTTTGTTGCATTTGTGACAAACTATAACATCAATTTTGTCTTCTGATGGAGTACCGGAGTCAGTGCTTTGAGTAGGCTACAGTGCTTCCTTAGGTTGAGTATTGTGAGATTGCGGTGGTGGATGAGAACTTTTAGGATAATGTGAGTGATTTGTTTGTGGGTTGAAGTTACGATTGAAGGGTGGTTTGTTGAATTGTTGATTTTTGCGAAAGGAGTGATGTGGTAGTCGATTGAATTGTTTGCTGACAAGAGTGATTTCCTTTTGAAATTCTTCTTCATCGTCATACTCTGAATCAGCTTCGTATGACTATGGTGAAGTATCATACGAGGGAGTGTAAGATTGGTTTTGTGGAGTTTGTGCTATGAGAGCAAGAGGTCCTCCGAAGTCAGCATAGTCTTTAAGTACGGTGTATTCCTGTGCTTGAAGTTCCCCATAGAGTTTGTAGAGTGATAAGGAATGAATATTTCTATCACCTTGGACTATCATTTTGGCCGTAGTCCAATGTCTTCCCAATCCATTAAGGAACTGAAGGTTTGTTTCATGGTTACTGCGGATGGTGCCCGCATTGGATAACTTGGTGACAATTAGGTTGAACCTTTTGAAGGAGTCTTCCAAACATTCGCCAGTATGAGCTTTGAAGTTGTTGAACTCATTGAGTGCAGTTGTGAGCTTCTTTTCTTGAGCTTGCTCTGAGCCTTCGTACAGATTCTTGAGAACATCCCAAATCTCTTTTGCTGATTTGCAATTTATGATAATATCGAAGTTGTCAGGAGCAACTCCACAGGAAATTTCATAAAAAGCAACAACATCATTTTCCATTTTATCGAGATCATCCTTGGTAGGACGGCTCATAGCTGGTTGACCTCCTCCTAGTCTTGTTGTAGCTCCGTCAGTTTGGACTGGTGTAAGGACTGGAACATGTGGTCCTTCTTCAACGGATCGCCATACATCTCTACCAAGTGTTCTTAAGTATCTTTCCATTCTTTGTGACCAGTGATGATATTCATTTGCAACCAGTATTGGGGCTCGATTAGAACCACCAACATTGTTGGAAACATTCAGAGATAACGATTGTGCCATGTTTTGAAGTTCTTTTATTTATTTTTTTTGTTTTAGAAATGAGCTTCAGTGGTATAGAAGGCTCTTTGAAAAATTAGAGTTCCGATTTTCAAAAAGCAACCACTATGGCTCTGATACCAATTGTTGAGAGAAAAACTTTGAGACACACTTGAACAGACGTTAAAACAAGTATATTGCAGAATAGTTAATCTCGAAGGATCTAAAAGCTCAAAATAATGTTTAGAGTTAGATGTTAGAGAGTTAGTTGCGGAAAAGTAAAGAAATGTAAATGACAACAATTGTTATATCATGTATACACATAAGTTGATTCATAACAAGGAATGCATTCAATCCAAGTTAATAAGTGAGATCAAACTTAGTGATTAAGTCACAAAGGACTTGCTCCGAAGAGAGGTTATGATTGATTATGAAAGTAAGAAGAGTGAACAAGTAATATAGAAAGAAAACTTCTGAGATGTGTATTAGAATTAGATGCGATGCCTGTTGAATACATGAGAATGAGCTCTATTTTTAGAGACTCGCGAGGATTACTAGTTTACAACTCTAAGAGCAGCCATGTAAGGCATACTGGACAATAGAGTGTATTACAGAAAAGACAAAGTAACATAAACTAGATAGAGACTGCGGTAGTAGAGACTTTGGTTGATGATTGCTGATGAAGCGGCTTGACTGTGGTGGCTTGGAGGTTGCAGTAGCTGAAGGTCAAGAGGGTCACTTTTATGATTTAGCACTTGAAAATTATAAGAGGGACTATTGAGGCAACTATTAGGGGAGAGCTTGATGTGGGCATACGACTCATAAGGTGAAAGAGGGCTCATTCAGCAATGGATGAAGAGTTTGAGGCTACTAACTTGGGTGTAGGAAGTAAAGGGGGCTTTGATATCTGCGGGAAGTATGGTGGAACCCATGGGTTTGCTTGTCACAAGTTCAAATGCTACAAGTGTAGAGACAAAGGGCATGTCGTTCGCGATTGCAAGAAGGATCGGATGCGTTTCCACTGTTACCAGTGGGGTCATCTCAAACCCGACTATCCTACATGGGTTGTGGATGGGTGCAAGCTCAAACCCGGTTCGATTATTTTATCTGGAAACTTTCCTCGAGGAGGTTTAATGGTTAGGATGTTTATTGATATATATAGTGACCAAGCTTGAAAGCTTAGGGTCTAAACACTATAGATTGTAAATGTATAGTAAGATTTTTGAAGCTGTTAGGGAGGCGATGACTCCAATTGGGGGAGAACCGCTTAGAATTTGTATCTAAGGACAAGAGAATTGTTGGGTTCTTTTATCATAAGTAGGGAATCATAGATTAAGGATTTGGGTTATCTCAGTCAAGGATCCGACTCATATTAATCTTTGATTAGGTATTATTGTGGATGATTGGCAAAACCATGGGTAGGGCACATGGCAGTTGTGGAAATGTGGTGAGGAACCTTGAGCTTCTCATCTCGATGGTTCGATGGTGTCACAATGAATTGTGAACCAGTCAGGGACTAGAGGTAGGTTCCATGAATGGATGATCATTAGTCTTAAAGCATGGTTTCTGAACATTAGAATTGATGGGTTCCCGGTTTCGGGAAGTATATGGCTGGATTTAGTTTGTGATTGTAGTTTTGAGAGTTCCTGATTGCGTAGCCTCACTAGAAGTTAGGTATTGCATTTGGGTTGTTTGTTGGCAGCTACAGGTCTCCGAGAAGTCTCCCGAGTTTTCTTTATAAGATGCATAGATTTCGAAGTGGTTAAGGGAGTTATGGAATATGTTGACCTTGTTCGTGCTCCACTACAACAGTTATTAAGCTGAGACTCGTGTTAGGAGTCGCCTTATTCAAATGGAGGGTTCAACAACAGTGAATAGTCAGGGGTTCTGTTTCCTAGTGGTATCAGGAAGGTAATTTAGGGTCGGAAGGATTCAGTATGGTTTAGATTGTAAAGTGAAGGCGTATTGACTATGTTTCGAGATAGTTTTGCTTTGCTTGGGAGTCAGACAAGGCATTGGATTTTTGGATTTTGGGCGAGAATTGTGATTGTTATTCTTCAGTGGTAAAAGTTAGTGGGTCAAATTTTTAGTTCGGATTGATTATAATATGGGAAGGCAATCGCCTATATGATTCGAATTTTTAGTTCGGATTGATTTTCGAGGAGGATTGTTTGAATGACCCGAGGCGGAGATACGAGAACACTATCCTGAATTATTTACGACAACAAAATTATAGGACGACGACTAATTCAAGCGGGGGAGAGTTGTAACATCTTATTTTCCAGGTATTTTACATTTTGACCCTTGGGATGAGAATTGGTTGCAAATTTGGTCCCAAATGGCAATTTAATGAAAGGTGGAGCCTGCATGCGTACGCTAGGCGTACGTTGCGTACGTTGGGTGTACGTGGTCAGAGGTCAAACCTTAAATTTTAGGGTTTGGACCCTATTTAAACATCCTTAACTCTTTGAAGCTTCTTCATTCTTTAGCTTCCACCTCCATATTTGACCCTAGCTAACCCTAATCCATTTTTTAGCATCCTTGAGCCATTATTGTGTGTTTTGGTTTTCATAGAGGAAGGAGAAGGAAAGGAAAATATATTGGAAGCTTGGAGCAACCTTGGATCTGGAAGTTTTTCACTCTCTTACATCTCTATAAGGTATAAAGTTTATACCTTGATGCTTATTTGGTTAGATCTAGCTTGTATGTTCTTATTAAGTGCTTTTGTCCCCAATCAATGATGTTCTTGAGTATGGCATGCTCTAGACCCAAATGGATTATATATGTTATATATGTTGTGTATGGTACTTTGATGGAACTCGCTAAACGTTGGCTTATAGTTTCAGTTTATTGTTTCAGGTACTTCATACGATCCTGGAAAAGCGAAGGCGTGATCGTGCACATCTTTTGGTTTTTATGATTTTGGATTTTGGGATACTCTGATTGTGACTATTATTCTTGGAATTTTTTGTGTAAAAATCATGGTTGATGGATTGGTTCGAAAAATTGAAAATTTTACTCTGCTTTTTAGGATGTTACAAACCACCTCACCTACTTTCCTCAGGCCCATCTCCGCAAACTCCTACTAGCCCAATTAAACGAATTTACCTTTCTCCATTAGCTCTAACGCGTCTACTGAGTTTCTCTCTTCTCCTATATAACTGGTCATTCCTCAAACCACTACTCACCTTACATGTTGACACCACTTCTATTGTTCCTAAAAATTATCTACATGCTTTTAAGGATCCCAACTTGCTTAATGCAATGACAGACAAATATACTGCACTTATCTCTAACAAAACTTGGGTATTTGTCCCAAGACCATGCTGCTAACATAGTTAATTGTATCTCATTGTTCAAAAAGAAACTTAATACATATGGGTCATTATCTCCACACAAGGCGCGTCTTGTTGCTAATGGTCGTAGCCAACAACCAGGTATAGATTGTGACGAGATTTTTAGTCCGTTTGTGAACTCTGCAACTATCTGCATGATCTTTATCATTGTTGTCACTCACAAGTGGCCTATTCGACAACTAGACGTGAAGAACCGTTTCTTCATGAATATTTACAGGAAATAGTATACAAGCACCTGCCATGGGTTTTCGGGATCCTTCTCCCCCTAATTATGTCAGCTTACTTCATATATCATTGTATGGTCTCAAGTATGCTCCGTGTGCGTGGTTTCAGCGTTTTGCCAGTTTTATCTCTCACATTGGTTTTGTTCATAGCAGATGTGACTCATCTTTATTCATCTACGGATAGGGCACTCACATGACACATTTGTTACTTTATATGGATGAAATTGTTCTTACAGGTCCCTCTCCTCAAATTTTGGCTCACATCATCTCTTTATTAAGTGCAGAGTTCTCTATGTCAGACCTTGGGGATCTTCACTATTTTCTCAGCATCTTATCTACTCGATCGATTGACAAGTTGTTTGTGTCTTAACAAAATTATGCCATTGCGATTCTTGATCGACCTTCCATGAAAAACTACAAACCAACATCTACTGTAGACGACTTATCTGCTAAGTTTGATGGAATTGATCCTCCTATTGTTGATGCCACCTTACATCGCAGTCTGGCTGGTGCGTTACTGTATCTTATATTCACTCGCCCTGACATTAATTATGATGTCCAACATATATGTTTATATATGAATGACCCTCAGTAGCCTCATGTCACTGCTCTCAAGCACGTCTTGCACTATATTCAAGGTATCATTGCTCATGGTCTATACTTTTATGCCTCTCCTAGTCGTACCCTTATTGCCTACTCTGATGTTGATTAGGCAAGATGTCATGTCACACGATGCTTTACATTTGGTTAGTGTGTCTTTTTAGGACATAGTCTTCTCTTGTGGTCCTCCAAACATCATAATACGACTTCACGGTCCAATGTCGAAGCCGAATACAGGGGTGTTGCAAATGTTGTGGCTGAAACTTGTTGTATTCATAATCTTTTTCTTAAGCTTCACTATAAGCCTGCCAAGGCTACCATTGTTTACTGTGATAATGTTAGTGCATTTTATATGTCATACAAATCGGTTCATCATCAATGTACAAAGAATATAGAGATTGACTTGCACTTTGCTCGAGTCAAACTTGCCACATGTCATGTACGTGTTTTTCATGTCCCGTCCTCTTTGCAATATGCATATATTTATACGAAGAGTCTTTTGTTACCATTGTTCCTTGATTTTCATTCTAGCTTAAACGTTCGTGACTCTCACCCAGTTCAAAATGTGGGGGCTGTTAGTGTAATATTATTATGTATATGTATTATTAGTATATAGTCGACCCATTAATGTTTGACCCTTTTTCTGATTCATATATATCGTTGTATATGTATTTAGCATAATTAATTAGAGATCTCTTCATGGGAAATATTGGCAATGACACATCTAACCTAAGATCATCTGTAATGTCAGCAAATTCAGGATACACATAATAAGTAATAATTATTAAAATTAAAATCCCAGAATAGGATAATCTATGGTCGTGCGTGATGTAGACTATATAATATAAGTTTCATATTAGGAAAAATAGGAAAACTCAACTGAATCATCCATAAATCGTAAAAATAAGTGTGCTAAAACACACACACACACACACACACACATATATATATATATATATATATATATATATATATATATATAATGTTTTGAAAGTATACTTCGACATGATCCCGAATATAAATTTCGTAGAAATTCGAGTTCATATGAAAGAGATGTGAATTTTATAAGATATAAAAATCAATCGCATAATTAAAAATTATTAACGTCAAAATGTACGAAGAGAATGGTTGACTTTTGGGTAAAGTCACGAAAATGAAAAGTGTAGTACTCTTTAAGATATGAATTTTGGTAAAAGGAACACCAAAATAGGAGTTCGTATGACAGAGTTATGATTTTTTGCAAAATCACTAAATCATATAAAAATAAGGGATAAAAATAAATTCAGAATTAGTCGATGGAGCATATAGTAAAGTTGTAGTACTCGTTGAGAGCTACACATGGAAAAAAAGGAACGTCGAAAACGGAGTCCGTATGAAGAAGTTATGGAATTTACAAAATCTACATTTTGCGCAGCGTATCAGGTGCGCGACGCGCGCTTATAGAAGGTGAAAATGCAGATCACAGAGAGCCTAACATGTGGCACAAAGTGGCTGGGGAGACGTCACCTTAAAATGCGCGATGTGCACCCCTTTTTCATGTTGTGAACCCCAAAATCTGTTATAAATAGGTGGCCAAGCTTCATTCATTCCTCTACACCTCTTATATCATTCTCTCTCGATTTCTTCAAGTTCTAGCCCATTTTCTCTTATTTATAGCCTTCGTCGAAGCTCTGCCATCCCTGAAGAAGTAGTAGCTAGCGAGTAGAAGCTCTGCCAGTACAATTTCCTAACTTTTGTCAGGAAGAACCTCTATAAGTTAAGCTACACTCTAGTTTTTTCAGTGTAACTTATATTTATAGTCATAATTCGTTATTTATCAACCTATAAATAAGATTTATTAATAATTCCATGTCTTTATACTGTGTAACAGCCCGGATCTCCAGGTATCTTTTATGCTTATATTTTTGGAGTTTTGTGAGGGGACTCGGCGAGTCCTCGCTGTTTAATGAAACCCTAAATTCCCGGTCCTAAGCCCTATTTAAAGGACCTTATGGCCCTTCATTGCGGCTACTTGGGTCTTGAGAGCACCAAAACAGCTGAGGGATTCGTGTGAGTGAGATAAGAGGCTATTGTTCACCAAATTTGTGTGTTTTTGCAAGAAAGGAAGAGGGAAGTCAAGCTAGAAGAGTTGGGGAGCTGGGATCTTCTTTCATTTCATCTGAGGAGGCTTCTTGAGGAGGATTATAGCTCGGAGGATCAAGCACGAGTGATTTCCAGGATTCGCGAGTTATCGAGATACACGAGGTGAGTCTTCTCACTATACTTTACCTTGAGTAGGTAATCAGAGTTATGTGTCAGAGTATGTGTATGATATGTGTATGCTATGTGTTGTACTGCATGATGTCTATGTGATTTATGCTGTGCATGTTTATAGAGTTGGAACCGGAAGGTTCCCAGAGTTAGAACCTGAGGGTTCACAGAGCTTGGGTGCACGGACCCATAGAGTTATAGCCTCGAGTGGCTAATATATGTTTATGTGGTATTTTGGGGAACTCACTAAGCTTTGTGCTTACAGTGTTAGTGTTGTTGTTTCAGGTAATAACGATGACCGTGGGAAGGCGCCGGCTTGATCTGTACACATGCATGGGATTTTTGATATATATATATATATATATATATATATATATATATATATATATATATATATATGATCTTGGGATTTTATATGATGTGAATTGGGATTTAAACTTAATGTTTTATGAAAATTAAATGAGAAATGTCTTTATAATTTGCAAAAAATTATTTTGAAATTCATGGTGTTACATACTGATTGATCTACTTACGGGAGAGGTGTCTAAAATGGTCATGTTGGCCTCGTTGTTGGATTTCAGAAAAGTTATTATGCCGAAATGATCATGCCTCCCACCTGTCATGCTTGGATGATCCTTACTTGATAGATCTTGAGGTAGACATTGGGATTAGTGTGGATGTACACTATTATTAGTCACCATGACCATTAGACTAAAACTATGTATTAATATTACTTAGGTCTCGAAAATATCTATTGTGTTACGCGAAGCTCTGCCCAGATCACCAGTCACCCACCTAAGTCATGTGAGCTTATAGTCCCTTTCATGAACATGATTTAATACAAGTATTGATTAAAATATTAAATATTTGTTGGAAGTCGTATGTGAATTATGTGCTTATTGTCTGGATTATATGTTAGGATATATATGTGCTATGTGCGAACTAGATATGGTTCTATTTATTTTTGGATAAATATATAATATTATATAATAATATTCAAAGTAAAATTGTTGAAAAGATAAATGATTAATAATACCTATTACTCTTATGGAATACACACACACACACACATATATATATATATATATATATATATATATATATATACACACACACACACACA
Source organism: Lactuca serriola (assembly GCF_051521515.1). Lineage (NCBI taxonomy): Eukaryota > Viridiplantae > Streptophyta > Magnoliopsida > Asterales > Asteraceae > Lactuca > Lactuca serriola. The sequence continues at coordinate 228,939,812 of NC_136409.1, read as the reverse complement.
CACACTAAGATAGGTTAGTGTCGCCTAAGAATAGAGTTGGTATTAAGAATTTGGTTTCAGGCACTGTAATCTAGTCTAGGGATAAACTTAGACTTGTGGAAGATACCTTGTTCAATTAAGTTGATATTAGGTAGTATCATTAGGAGAATGTGTGTAACCTATGAACGAAGAGTAAAGTTCTGTTCCATGACACTATCAGGTGTCGATGTATGGTAGCTCCGAACGTGATGACCAGAAATGGTGGGTCTCGATCAGGCAACTATTAGTGGTATGCCTGGTCACCCAATAGAGTAGGTGACAACACTTGATCATTCTAGACGGTCTTGTAAATTATGTTGCTAGTGTAAGCTCCTTACTCACAGGCGTAGATGAATTGGAAAGACATATTCATAAAATACTCTAACGGCCCATAAGCCTTTATAACTTACCTCGGCAAAAGAAGACCCTAGCTGTGTAGTCAATATTTTAAAGGTTCATCAGGCGAGATAATTTCTCCCTGATAATATTGGACTAGGATTTATGAGGATCATTAGGAATAGATATGTAGGAATGTAAGCCAATATGGATTTAGTATGGTAACAATTGGTTTTGTGGGTTTGATAATTAAAGAATATTATTGTATAAATGTTGTGGGATTGAAATCCCTATGTATCTCACCAGGTTTCCCCAACCTAACCCACTCAGTTTATATGAATCACAGGTATCAAGACTTAAGCTACTTGAACTTGATTAGCACACTGAGTGATTAAGAGACAAACCACAATAGTATTTAGGACCCTCAAGTCTTTACGCTGTAACTTATGTATATGTATTGATTATGACATCCTTAGGGTTTTAACATTTTTGAAAGAAACATTTGTAAATCAAAATGATATTTTGTACTGAGATTTTGTGCAAACATAAATAAATGATTTTAAAAGCGTAAAGAAAAGTTATAATTGTTGGATTAGTGTCTAAGTCCATAACTATATTTGGTATGTACTTGAGCCGGGTGTTGCATGGTCCTTTTGGGTTGCCTTCACCAAAGCAACTTGACTGGATGAATAATAAAGAAAGAGGTTATTATGGTTTATTAATATATTAAAAGAGAAATCATATTTATTTAATTAACATTGGTCAAGAATTAGTTAAGAATTAATTTTTGTGGTCAAAAGAGATTAATTGAATTAAGGGGACTGGACTTGTAATTATGTGATAGCTGCAAAGTTGGGTGAGGAAACCCTAGAGTATAGGGTGGACGAATTCTAAGGATAAGGCCTTAGGAATTCGTCTAAAAGGAGGGTTCTAGAATCATCTTATGGGTTGCTTGGTGGCTAAGTAACCAGACAAGGATAATGACTGAAACCCTAATTCCCACACCTATATAAAGACCACTTGGGCATGGGAATTCGGCTACACTTGAACCCTAGAAGTCTTGGAGACGATTTTTCCCTCTCCCCCCCCCCCCTCTCTCTCTCTATTGCTTCATCCAATTGCTTTTGGTGTTTGTGATTCATTAGAGGCACAACATTTGGGGTGCTAAGGTTCTCAAAGCTTCAAGATCTAAAATCAACAATCAAGGTATTTATCTAACTTTTTTATTTGATATTCAATTAGTTTTGTTGTATAATAGTTTAGGGTTTACAAGCTTTGGATGAGTTTTCATGTACAATAGAGAAACCTAGATCCAAAGCTTTAGGGTTTTGCATGTGCACATAGGAATGTTCTTTTGCTCAAAACCCATCAGTGGTATCAGAACCTTGGTTGGTTTTCTTTTGTATTTGATGCATAGATTAATCGTTCAAAGCAAAAGGTTTTTCGTTTTTTTTGCTTCTGGCTGGTGAACACGACGTGGCATAGATTGCCACAACGTGGTGGCGGGTCAGAGTGGATATCTCGGGATTTTGGCTTATTTTGACTTGAGATAATTACCAAAAATGTTTTTAATTAATAAAATCCGATTTTTATTGATTCCATGTGATTATCTTAGTCAAAATAAAAGATTTTTTATCATTTAATTAGATAATTATTGCCTTATTTGATAAACCTTAACTATTTGACTTATTTGATCAATTATCCTGCTTGAAAATGGATTAGGTCAAAATTAGATAATCACCAATTAATTGCTTAATTATTACTGTTTGAATTTTGATCTAGATAGTTTTGAGATGTTTCAAAAGTTGCCCTCAAGTTTTGGAATTTAAATTTTTGATTAAAAGTTTAACTTTGAAATAATTAAATTCCAAACCCTAGAATTTTACAAGTTTAAAATTCATCCCTATACTATTATAATATTATAAGAATAATTATTATATATGTATAAGATAAATGCTAGTCTTACCGTTACTAGGCCTCATTCACGAAGCCGATCTATAAGGGGGTATAAGGTTATGGCCTATAAAATGGTCGTTTAATGGGTGTCCACTCTCACTCACCGCTTCCTTGATTGGTGGAGGGTCGTTAGCCGAACAGGTAGGATAGGGCAACTAGTTCCTCATTAAAACTATAATGATTAATAAAGTAACTAAATGTTTTATAAAATTCCCTATATTAGTTACTTTAGGAAAAATGTGAATTTGATGCTATTCCATGAAATTACACTTTTTACCCTTGCTAAGACGTTAGTGGAGCGTGTGTGGTTAACCAGCACACTAATTTGGCTTTAAGAAAAGGTAGCAAAGGGTGACTTGATGTTTGTCATAGATCAATGGAGCGTGTGTGGCTAAACGGCACATTGATTAGGTGACTGTAACATTGGGGGAGCCATGTACATTTGCATGGTTATTCACACCTTGTTTGTGATCCTCGGTATCCCAGTCACAAACTTGAAGGGCATATCGAGATTTAAACATGCCATTGAAAAGTTCAATGAATCTCAAAAGATCTAGGAGTTTTCAATACATTTAAAACTTAATTGTTTTTGTTTTTCATGGTGGAAATTAATGAATCGTCATTCACTTACCTTCAAATTATTTGTTGTTTAGATTACTGCATCCCTGTTCTAAATTGCAAATAATGTTGTTGGATCCTAGCCCTAATTTCTCATTTGGGTATTTAATTGGGGATTCTTATCTAATGAAACTTTGTCTCTTTTCCTTTTCAAATGTCTAACTCGAACAACAACAACGCTTCATGCCCAACCTCATACGGCTCGTTTTCACTCATAAACTTGTGTGGGAGGGTGATCTTCAATGGGACCAATTTTAATGATTGGATTCGGAACATCTAAATGGTTAACCGCTACAAGGACAAGGAGTATGTTCTCGACAAGGAGCTGAAGGAGGTGAATGTAAACACTACTACTCCCAGGGAGATCGCTGCCTTTGAGGCCTACGATCGAGATGCTACGAAAGTCCATTGCATCATGCTTGCGACTAGGACTGTAGAACTCCAGAAGTTCTATGAGGACTATTATCCCTATGAGATGCACCAGGATTTGCTGGATCGGTACCACCAAAGTGCCAGGAAGGAGAGTTACGAGATCATCACTTCGATGATCACGACCAAGATGAGGTACGGAGAGTCTGTCACTGCTCGTCTGTAGAAGATGTAGAGATATGTTGACCGCCTACTGAAGTTAAATGTTAACATTGATGAAGAGATGGCGATTGATATCATTCTCCACTCACTTCCAACCTGTTTCAACCAGTTTCGCATGACCTACCACATGAACAAAGAGGAGGTCAGCTTGAGCAAGCTTCAAGGCTTGTTGAGGACTGCTGAGAGCAACCTCAAGGATAAATCCGTTGCATTAACTCCCGCTACAGCTGCCCCCATCTTGGCTATTGGGCAGGGGAAGGGTAAGAAGAGAAAGGATCCTTCAAAGAGCCACCATAAGGGAAAATCCCATGATGGAACCTCTTTGTGACATCCCCATTTTCAAAGCCAGAAAAGACCGATTTTGTTTATGCTTTAAAAAAATTAGAGTACTTCTTTTCATAAAAATGTTGCGGAATTTGTTCCCAGAAAAATATAATAAATACGTTATCAAAACATTTTTGAAGAAACATATTTTAATCATTTTAAAATGTTTGGGATGTCATTATAAATACAGGAACATAAGCATAAACGGAACTTACATTTATTTACACTAGTGATCTACATCTCTTTAATCTCTCAGTGTAATGTCACTTCATATCGACCATGTGATATAAATAAACCGAGTGGGTCAGGTTGGGAAACCTGGTGAGTACATAGGGTTTTCAATCCCACAATAATATAATTATTATGTTTAAACAATTAAACAATCAACCCAATTACCCACCCCCATTATCTTGTTTATTCTTAAGGATCTACCCTAAGAATAAGCTATTCCTCGTTCATTTATTCCTAAGGAGTATCCTAAGGAATAGGTACGAATTCCATCGTTGTAAATGACACATCTGTCAAGCACAATCTGCTAGTTCTGTCACTAGGGCGCAGCTGCCAAAATTGTGACATTCTCTATGGGGCGCATCTGTCGGGATAGTCCTTTAGGCGCATCTGTCGGGGTTATGAGGTTCTCTATTAGGCGCTTCTGCCGGTAGAGTCCTTTAGACGCATCTTCCGGGTTTTATTGACAGTATCGTTTTCGAGAGTCCACTCGCAATACATATCAATGTTTTTTTAGAGTACACCGGTGAACACGTCATTCACAACACCTACAGGTTGCGAGCCTGCTAGTGTTCCACTGGACTGTCTAGAATAATCTGTGGTTGTCATCCATACTCTGCTGAATGACGGGGCCATCATTTGGGAAAAAAGCTTCTCACATCATCCACCTCTCACCCTCACCTCACGGTCTATTTCACCTCTCAACTTATCATCCAACTCATATTTCATCTATTACATCTACCCATGTCTTACCCCAACATTTTCGTAGATATAAAATACATATACAGTTTAAATCATTTAAAATGTGTATAAAATCGTTCATCCAACATAGATAGCAAGTATTCAGATAATATGCACATATAGCACGTAATTTATATAAAATACTTCATATCTATGTGTAAGCTGAAAGTAACTATGCACTCACCTGAAAGGTGGTGACTCAACACTCGGACAACGCTTCGATACTCTCAAAACAATTTCCTTCGATAAAACCTAGTACCAATACCACTAGGGTTTAGTCTAACGATAACCGCGACAAATTAATAGTCTGACTATTATTATTATTATATAAGTGTTAAATAACACTCAATATAACTCATAATAATAGCCCAAATAATTATTTTAAGGACCTAATAACATTACTATAATTATTTGAAAGCTATATTAAAAATTGCGTAAGCGTAGCTCACTTACAGTGAATTTTAAAGAAAACCGGGCTTTGCTCGGAGCAGCGTTTTCGAAACCGAAAGACCCTTTTTCTCGGGACTCCGGGAGCCTTAGGGCTTCCCTCGGGTGCTAAGGGATCACCTAGGCTTAGGGGAGGGTTAAAACCCTTAGAGAGAGAAAGAAATTGGTGTGAAAAATGAAGGCTGCCTCGGCCCCCTTATATAGCCACGAGGCCTCGGGGTACGCTGGGCGTACTTCGGACCTACGCTGGGCGTAAGGGTTTGGCCGTACAATACGTGTCGCTTCGCTGGTGGTGTATCGTGGAATGCTCCGGATCCACGCAACCGAACACCGCTGGGCGTACCCTCTTCCGACGTGGGGCGTTCCTCGGCTACGTTGGGCGTATGCGAGGGGTTGCGTGTCACACATCCGAGGCGGGTACCGAGGTCAGCGATGGAGGGTCCAGATTGCGCCACGTCATCAACTCGCATCAATCTTCGCAAATTTGAGCATTGAATTTAAAAATTCATATCTTCCTCATACGAGCTCCGTTTTCGACGTTTTTTATATCCACGCGAAGGCGGGAACGTGCTCTACATCTTTTGTTTAGACTCCGTCAGCTAATTTTGACTTTATTTTAAATTTTATATTATTAACAGGACGGGACAGGATTGGTCCGTTAAATCCTCATAACTTCTTTATCCGACGTCCGTTTTTGCCCATCTTTTTCTCGTTACGCTACTCTTAACGAGATCTTCGATTCTCTTTTAGGTCGTGTCGGCTAAAAATCACTCAATCTAATATTCGAATTTCGGGCTGTACACCGCTAATCCGAAACTTCGAAAAATCATAACTTTTTCATACGAAGTCAGATTTGGGCATTCTTTTTATCGATGTTCTTAGTTTAACATACTCTACGATTTTCGTCTATATTGCTAAGGCTAAAATTCGCTCTATCGTAAATTCACTATTTACGCTTCCCAGTGTCGTGTCGGTTCCGTCGCGAACCTTTGACGAGTCATAACTTCTTCGTTATAACTCGGATTTCGGCGTTCTTTATATGTACGGAAACCTTGTGACATATACTACAACTTGGTTCAAATTATTTATTCTAAATAATCTTTTGTCAAAAAGTCATTTTCGACACTTATTGCCTCTAAATTGACTAGCCCGGATCTGCGGGCGTTACACTCTTCTAGTGGAACCAAGGCTGGTCCCGCTGCACCCACCTCCTACCCAAAGGATGCAGAGTGCTACTACTGCCATGAGAAGAGGCATTGTAAATGAAGCTGCCCGAAATATCTGCAAGATATCAAGGATGGGAAGATCAAGTTGTCCTTCGTAGGTATTTATACTATTTAATCTAATAACTGATCGCATGTTATTTATTGGGTACTTAATACAAGATGTGGTTTTCACATTTGTTATGATATGCAGGGCCTAAGAAGAAATAGGGATGTGGAGCATGGGAAGATAAACTTGATCATGGGGAAAAGAAGATTGTCGCCTGTCACCAGGATTGGAGTTTACTCTTTGCTTAGTAGTGGGTTAGGACTAGAGTTAAATAATTGTTGGTATTCACCAGAAATAGCAAGAAACATCATTTCTTTTCATGGTTTGTATAGACAAGGATTTAGATTTTTGTTTGATAAGGCAAAAGGTTCTATTAATGCTTTTCTTAATGGTGTTTTCTATTTTGAAGCATTGCCTTGTAATGGAATATATGAAACTGTGATGGTTGTAGACAACTTAGGAAATGATGTGTTGCATATTGACTCTTCCAATAGTTTGGACAAAGCATCCTTGTGGCATTGTCGTCTTGGACATGTCAACAAGAAGCGCATATCCCAACTCCAAAAGGATGTAGTGTTGGAGTCATTCGACCTTAGGGACGATGACGTGTGCGAGTCTTGTTTACTTGGAAAGATGACCAAGTCACCCTTCACTGGTACTTGTGAAAGGGGTAAGGGTTTATTGGATCTCATACACACCGCTGTATGTGGGCCCTTTAGATCCACCACTAGGGATGCGAGCCGCTTCTATGCGACTTTCACCGATGATTATAGCAGATATGGGTATATCTACTTAATCAAGCACAAGTCAGAAACCTTTGAAAAGTTCAAAGAGTTTAAGCAGGAAGTGGAGAATCAGTTGGATAGGAAAATCAAGATGCTTCGATCCGATCGAGGAGGAGAGTACATTAGTCTTGAATTCCACGACTACATCAAGGAATGCGGAATCGTTTCGCAATTGACGCCACCTAGGACACCGCAGTTGAATGGTGTAGCTGAGAGGCGTAATCGAACCTTGCTGGACATGGTTCGTTCCATGATGAGTCGTGCTTCGCTACCTATCTCATTTTAGGGGTATACCTTAGAGATTTCCATCCATATCCTTAACTTAGTCCTTACAAAGAAGGTTGCCAAAACACCTTACGAGATGTGGATAGGGAAAGCTCCCTCGTTGGCACATATCAAGATTTGGGGTTGCGAGACTTTCGTAAAACGAGAGACACACGACAAGCTCGAACCTCGTAGTGAGCAGTGTATTTTCATCGGCTATCTACAGAAGTCCTTAGGATATCTCTTCTATAGACTGAGTGATAATGTTGTCTTCGTTGTGATGAGAAGGGTTTTCTGAGAGTGAGAACTCATAATCCACGGGGACAGTGGGAGGCAAATCGATCTTGAAGAGATTTAAGAATCGAACGATGAAGGAACCTCTAACAATGGCGCTCAACCTGAGGAGGAAACTCATGTTGAACCGGTTGACGAGTCCTTACCTCTTAGACGTTCCGGTAGAGTTAGTGTTCCGCCTGTGTTGTAATGGTTTTCATATAACAAATGAAGGTGATACATTTATTAGTGACCGTACACCAATAAATTTGGATGAACCTAACAGCTATAAGGAAGCAATGGCAGGCCCAGAGTCTGCAAAATGAAAAGAGGCTATGGATAGCGAGATTCAGTCCATGTATGACAACCAAGTTTGGAATTAGGTTGACAGTGTGCCAGGTCGTAAGATGGTCGGGTGCAAGTGGGTCTTCAAGAAGAAGAACAACATGGATGGGAAGGTACACACTTATAAGGACCGATTGGTTGCGAAGGGCTTTACTCAAACTCCCAGAGTTGACTATGATGAGACCTTCTCACCAGTTGCGAAGATAAAATCTATTAGGGTGATGCTAGCCATTGTTGCATTTCATGAATATGAAATATGGCAGATGGACGTCAAAACCGCTTTCATTAATGGGAAGTTGGTTGAGGATGTTTACATGAGTCATCCAGAGGGTTTTGTCAATGTGAAGCATCCTAATAGAGTGTGTAAGCTTGAGAAATCCATTTATGGATTGAAACAAGCATCTCGCAGATGGAATCTTTGTTTCGACAAGAAAGTCAAAGATTTTGGCTTCCTGCGAAGCGAGGATGAGTCATGTGTATATGTCAAATCCAGTGGGAGTGTAGTTAGCTTCCTCGTATTGTATGTGGATGACATACTGCTCATAGGAAACGACATCCCGACCCTACAGGAAGTCAAGTCCTGGCTTAGGAAGTGTTTCTCTATGAAGGACCTCGGAGATGCTGCCTATATTCTAGGAATAAGGATAGTGAGAAACAGGAGTAAAAGACTAATAGGACTTAATCAGAATACTTACTTGGACAAGGTACTAAAGCGTTTAGTATGGAGAATTACAATAAAGGGGAGTTACCGATCCAAAGCAATGCCAAGTTGAGTAAGACTCAAAGCCTGAGTACCAAAGTCGAGATAGCAGAGATAAGCTGAGTACCTTACACTTCCGCAGTTGGCTCGATCATGTATGCTATGACTTGTACTCACCCTGATGTGGCCTTCGCTTTGAGCATGGTCAACAAATATCAAGGGAACCTTGGCAGATCACATTAGACCGCAGTCAAGAATATTCTTAAGTACCTTCGGAGGACCAAGGAATGGTTTCTAGTCCTCGGTGAGAGTGATGACTTAAGGGTGCGAGGGTATAGTGACGCCAGTTTTTAGACCGACCGAGACATTTACTGTTCTCAGTCGGGCTGGGTATTTACCCTGAATGGAGGAGCAGTGACTTGGAAATGTTCCAAGTAAGAGACCGTAGCTTATTCAACGTGCGAATCAGAGCACATAGCGGCGAGCGAAGCGTCAAAGGAGGTGATATGGTTGAAGAAATCCATTGGAGACCTTAGAGTTGTGCTAGCCATAAAAAAGCCCATGGAAATTTTCTGTGATATTGAAGGAGCGGTTGCCCTGACTAAGGAACCAAGGGATCATGGCAGATTCTGACATATCGACAGGAAATATCACTTTATTAGACATCGGGTGGAAGAGGGCCTTCTCGTAGTGAAGAGGGTATCATCAGAGGACAACCCAGCATATCCCTTTACGAAGGGACTGAGTAGGGTTAAGCACTTGCAGCACGCTAGGAGCATTGGGCTGAAGGACGATATTGGTTTAGATTAGATAGCTTCGAAACATGTAATAGATAAATTTTAATTAACATTTGATGATTAAATAAAGGTGTATTATTCATGAGTAAAGTTACTGTCTTGTGTTAATTATTTAACTATTGTTTCACTTTGCATGTTTTGACTTCCTGAATAATAAGATTATTCGAACAGTCCACAGTCACTCATACTTTGGAAGTAGGTATGAAAGAAGACTGTCATGAATGGGTTTGTAGATTGTCTAAAGTGTATTAGACATGATAAAAGTTTGCTGCAGCGTTCCTGAGTGCTTATGAATAAGATTTGAGCATTGGATTAAACACACGCTTGCTAGCATCACTTCATGGAATTTATCACGAGTGATCGCAAGACGATAATATCATATAGTCTTTAAACCTAGACATATGGTTTATTGTTTGCAAGTTGGTTGTGCATTGATAATGCGTAAACACATTAGTAACTTGATGTTATAAAACGCATTGTTGTGTATGATTTTATGAGTGAATGGTAAACGCATATAAGTCGAAGTTTATTTGTTCCTTTTATCCTAAGAGGGTAAAAGCGATATCTGGGCCCCTCGATGATTTGGTTTGACTTATGTATCGGGCCCGGTCAGGACTGAATTGATGTGTTCAGTTAAGTTATATGTCAGATAAATCAGAGATCGAGAAACAAACTGCTGGACAATAAGTATGACTATGTTCCATGTAATTGTCCGCACAATATCTAGAACAAAGGACTGTATGATCCCTTATCTAAAGGACAGGTTATTGATAAGATCAAGAGTTTTGAGAACTGCGATTGCTAATCGGATCCTGAAGTCATACTTGCATTTATAGTTATTAGACTTATCCAAGCGGGAGACTGTTGGATTATTGTCTAAGTCCATAACTATATTTGGTATGTACTTGACCCGGTTGTAGCATGGTCATTTTGGGTTGCCTTCACCAAAACAATCTGATTGGATGAATAATAGAGAGAGAGAGAGAGAGAGAGAGGCTATTATGGTTTATTGATATATTATATGAATAATATATTAAAAGAGAAATCATAGTTGTTTAATTGAAATTGGTCAAGAATTAATGTTGGTTATTATGGTTTATTAATATATTATGGTTGTAGCATGGTCCTTTTGGGTTGCTTTTACCCGATCTTATCCAACCTCTCTTGTTTTATTATATAGTCGAACATGAAAAATTTGTATATTCAACTTGAAATTGAGCATCATAAGTTGCAATAAGTCTCATAGAGCATCATCACTACATCACATATTATGCATGTTCCACTCATGATATTCTATTTATTATCTCAAGCCTTTAGTTATAGATCATAATGGTCTTGTTTCTTTTTGTAATTGATATGTTTTATTTATAATTTTTATGGTTTGCAACAATAAAAATTATGGTTTATGTTTAAAAAGTTAAAGTTGGCTCCATATCAACGTCTTAATCGACATCGAATAATAATGTATATTGCACATCCAAGACCTTATGAGCAAATTTGAATATGAGTTCATTTTGGTAGGATCTTCCGATCCCGATTTGACTTTATGATCACGATCTTGCAACACATAAAACAAACTTAGGTAAGATCTCAATCTTGATAGCCTTATTTAATAAACAAGACTTAAGTTACACATGTATTTTTTTTTAAAGCAAAAATAATATACTCTTAAACTACTCCTTAATTCCACATATGACTATGATCAAATATTATAACTACTTTTTGGAGTTTATTGTATTCGATTAAGGCATATATATGTATATTTTTTAAAATTTGTTCTTAATAATACTTTTCTATAATTTCTCTTAATATACTATTATTTTTTCAAATATTTTGAAAGTGTTATTTACCGTACTCTATTGTAACATATAAAATTTCATAGAAAAATAAACAAGACTTTATGGCTAGTACCTTTTTTTGAACAATTTTTTAGTATATAATTTATATTATTAAAATCTAGATTTTATAATCTTGTTTGTTTTTTCATAACATCTATAATATTACCGTGTTAAGGCTAATTATGTCAATTAAATTTAAATAAGTGATATAGTTCCGGATAACTTTGGAGATACCGATGGGGTATCAGCCGTGGATTTCCGTGAAGGATCCACTACCCAAGATATGAACCAACCAGGGGAATCCGACACGTTCTCATATTTAACTAAGATTCTTTACTTTTTAAATAAAAAATTGATAAAAGAATGAAATAAAAAATAAAGTTACCAACAAATTCATAGCAACATTATAAATATTATAAGTGATAATTTAATATTTTTCATTATATTATATATTTCGATTTTATTGTACTTTTTTTTTGAATGTTAATTACAAGATCATAAAAGATTTTATTTAATATGATCTAGCAATTTAGTTAAATTTTATCTTAAAGAATTGGTTGGTCTAGATTGAGTTTCATCCTAGTATGAAATATGTAATAACTAAAAAAATTGATAAAAGATAACCATGTTGAATTAAGTCCAAAATTGTCTTTTTATTAGAATAAATTGCTTTCTTTATTTTCTAATATATTCAAATACATATAAAATATAAATCATTTTATTACAAAAGATATATTATTATATAAATAATAAATTTTATATAGCTATAAATAAAAAAAATTAATAATAGCTAAAAAATATGTTTAATACAATATTTTTAAAACACGTTTCTCTTACGAGAACATGAAGTTTGTCAGCTAAGTTTAAATTTTATCTTGAAAATACCTGGAAACTTGTAGAAGAGAAAAAACAATTTATTTAGTAAAATATGTGTTTTAATAATATAGAAATTAATTAAATTAACTATATATAAATAATTTATTTATTATGTTTCTTTTATAATATGATTTATCTATTTTTAATAAAAAGAATTTAAGAAAAACGATAGAAAGTTAATAAAAATACTAATATCTTTGAAATCTAAATAAGTTTAAAAAAATATAATTATAATATTTTGTAATATAAAAAATCATTCAATGGGTCGACATAAATCACAATTTGCACCAAATTTAGTATATATTATGCATTGATATGTACAATGATCTTGAAATATTACTGTTAATCGGTTATTGTCTGTCCCTAGCTGCATATAAAATTATTTGAAAAATGATGTGAATGATGTATGAGAGATGATGTGACATCCAAAGGAAAATTTGAAAATCGTTATAAAGGAAGGGAGGAATGTGGCACCGAGATGGAAAGATGAAAAAAATGAAAGATATTATATCGCTTACAATAAAAGGAATGACCATCTTTCTATCCTGTAACGTCTTAATTTTCAACCCAAATTTTTTATTTTTAAAACGGAGGAAAACATACCATGAAATTATAAAATAGATAACATTCGGTTATTGGTAATATAAATCAGAGTAATCAATTCATAAGTACGGAACGTCTCAAAACCATAACAACAGATGCGATGCAATCACGTCGTGCTCTTCCCGTACTACTAAAAGACCTACATCATTTAAATTTAAAACTGTAAGCATAAAGCTTAGTGAGTTCCCCAAAATAACATATTCAACCATACATAAAGTAACATGTATGTTTCAACCTAACAACCTATTTCAGGCGTATGTTTCAACCAAATGGCATATTTCAGCCAACGAGTCTCTTTTAACCCAACGACCTATTTCAGACAAGGAGTCTCTTTCAACCCAACATATATATTTCAACCAAACATGTATATATCATACAAGCATATCAACAAGAGTCACAGAGACAATAAGCACATAACGACACCCAGTGTCCTACAGTATAGTAAGAAGACTCACATGAGCTAAACAATAAAAACTCAACAACAACCTCAGCAACAAAACATCTAGCACGAGCTCCTTAATGCCAAACTGAGACTAGTTCTTAGTCAAATACTCAATTATACCAAATTTTGACTAAAACTCAAACATGTCAAAAGTCAATGGTTAGCGGTTGACCCATCGCGTTGTGGCCAACCCCATGACCGCACCATTGCAACAAGTCAAAAAAAAATAGACGTGGTTGAAACCCGTCACCGCGTTACAAGCCACCATTCACCGCGTCGTGGTGAGTGTCCAAAACAACTTAATGATTTAAGCACTTAACCCTTAACCTCTAGAGCTCAAAAGCTTAAATTAATTCTTCTAAGGATCTTAATGGATAACATTTCTAACTTTATTCATCAAAACAACTCCATGAAGCTAGATCTAAAATTATAATGTAAAAAACCTCACAAAAAAGGTCATAACTTGTCCATAGACTCAAAGCAATCCTATTTCTTCATTGACAAAGGTCCAAAAGTTAAATATATCACTTAGAAGTCCATGAGTTCATCAAAATCCAAGAACACAAAGGTTTTTAGGACTAAAACATCATTTCATGGACTAAAACTCATAATACTTAAAGATCCAAAGACAAAATAACAAAAATCAAGGAACTTTATGACTTACAAAGGTCCAGAAAGTGAATGAGGGTTAAGATCTTCTGAAACCATGCTTCAAAGCCTGATCTTGCAAGAAAGCTTCCCACAAACCAACCAAAAAGTATGAGAGGAGAAAGGAGATGCTCAAACTATAAAGGAGGTTGCTAGGGTTTGCTCCCAAGGAAGCCTAGATGTGATGGAGACTGAAAATGACCTAAAACACGGAGGCGCAACCTTTAAATAATCATAAATTCTTCGTTTCATATTCGTTTTCAGTAATCTTTATATGCATGTGAAGGTATTAACAAACCCCACAATTTTATCTAATTAATTTCAAATTAATGTATACCGAACTTAATTCATTAATACATGCAAAGAGTCCAAAATATCACTTTTTCCCATTTTTACCCTTTTGGCTCCATAACATAATTCACGGGCATAAATAACTTAACCACCATCATAAACATCTAATAAGGCCCAAACTTTATCCCTTGAAGCCTGAGACCTTTACTTGGTCAAATTATGGTCCGTTGTCCCGAAACTGGATGTTACAACTCTCCCCTGCTTAAACTGGATTTCGTCCATGAAATCCGTCTCGGTTAGAATTTCAGAAAAAAAACACTAACACAATCCATATGCTTCCTCACACTACTTCATAAAATCAAAGTATCCAAAAAGAAAAGTTAAGAGACCACTAGGGATGCAACCAATGCCTACAAACAACCCAATCACTTGGAAATATTTGACTCCAACAACTACTTTTCTCTCCCAAACTGTAAGACCCACTTCATAGCGAAAACCACTAAAACCGAAAAACTCACAAAACTACAACTAAGATTGGTGATCATCCATTTGACATACCTACCCTAGCCCTGACTAGGTAAACCACCAAACCATGAAGGAAAAACACTCAAACATCCCGATGGTGAATTTCAACCAATCCAAAATTCGAAAATTTTGCCCAAAAGACTTTAAACACACACTTGACTTCCTGACAAGACATCACTAACCCACCGCTCCCATGATTGTAATAATGGTTAATCCAAAAACCTTACATGGCATCCAAACTCCAATAACAACTCACGTGCATAACCACCTGGCAAGTTATCCAAGAGGCTTTCAACGAAGTCCAATATTGGTAACTTAACTCACACAAAACCATTCTCACATAAACGAGCAAGGATTAACTAAGAAGAAACTCAAAAAGGAACTTCTGATAAACAACCATGACTTTTCCAACAGGTCAACATCCTAGAAATCCCCAACCTAAACCTTCCACCCATTGATCCACTAGTAGTAATAACATATTTCTCTCCTAATTATGCCAATAAACTAACGAACCAAGACCCAAAGGTCTCATCCACTTAATTTGTATCCACACTAGTTCAAGGTAGGTCGTGACACCATCCAATCATTGGATTGAGAAGCTCAGGCCGTACACCAATCTTGCCATCATCCAAACACGAGCCCAAGGACTCACGACCAACACCTTAGTGGGCCTATAGGAACACGACCATCATCACACCGACCTGCAAGAACCCAATCAACATCCCTCCAACCTTCCAAACGCAACTCAATCCCTAAAATTCTACAACACTCAACCCCATCACAGTCTAAGTTGCTACCGATGCAACACCAGATGACAACCTGATTGCACGTGACTAGAAAATAAGATAGAAATTTGAACACTTGCTCCAACCCGAAAGCCATAAATCAGACAGAACCATGCCAAAAAGTCTGACCAAATGTTCTCAAGCTATCTTATTCAGTCCACCTGAAATCCTCATAACTATATTTGATGATCAACCACAATACACACCCCCAATGGGAACATGCAACCAACCCTAGATCTACTGCATTCCTTATTCATTACAACCTTATCCAAAGGGTGAAGTATTAGTGGATGTAATGAAATGACGAACCTCAACCGCTAATAGAAACATTCTCCTAAACAACTGAAACAAGATCCCACACCTTTAAAGAAACTGAACAGATCTCACCAATGCACAACTAACCTGATATGTGACATCCCCTATTTTTTGGAGCCGAAAAATTTTTCTTTACGCTTTAAAAATCATAATATCTTTGTTTGTAAAAAAATCCCAATACAATAAAACATTTTGCAGAAACAGTCTCGTATTATTAAAATACCTTGAGTAAAGATGTTTCAAAATACAAAAACCCCTAAGGATGTCATAATCAATACACAACATATGTTAGAATGTAAAGACCTAACGAAACTGAAAACTCGTGTAGTTTGTATCTTAATCACTCGATATCCTAAATAAGTTCCAACATCTTTAACCATACATATCCTAACCGATTCTCACAAATCCTAGTCCATGATTATCAGGAAGAATCAACTCATATGGTGAATCGTTTAGAGCAATCGTTTGACTACACAACTAGGGGCTTTCTTGTCCAGTGTAAGTCATAAAGGCAATTTAAACCATCAAACTATTTGATGAATATGGTATCCCATTTCATCTATGTCTGTGGGTTATAAGTCCGCACTAGAAACATAATTCACAAGACAATCTAAAATAATCAAGTAATGTTATCTTACACTGGGAAATGACCAGACATACCGTTTCAGTTGCCAGATCAAACCCACCATATCAGGCTGTCCGAAGGAATACTATATCGTACTCCAATATGTAATACGTACATCAATACCTGATAGTTTCATAGAAGAGTTCTACTCTTCGTTCCTATCACACACCCTTAATATGATGCTAAACAATATTCAAACTTAATTGAGCTAATCATCATTTATAAGTCTTATTTCATTATTAGGCAAGACTATAATACTTGTAATTAAATTACAAAACCGTTTTCATGTTTATACCATATTATCTCAATACAGTATACGACTAAACTTTTATCCAACTTAATTGGAACTAATCATCCCCTTATACGTCTTAGTTTAAAACAATAAAATGTTTCAATACCTGTAATCAACTTACAATTCAATTTTCCTGCCTATGTAATATTTTTATAATACATGGTATAAACAAATATTCTTTTAACTTAATTTGAACTAAATATCCTTGACAAACCTTAGTTTGTAATCTAGACCAGTTCACTATTCATTATTAATATAGTCTTCACAATACTATAGCGATATAGAGTATGACTATTATTATCCAACTTAGTTGGATCTAAACATAATTTATACGTCTCAGTTTAAAAACTTAGACAAGATTACAATCATTGTAATCAACTTCCAATACTAACCATGTTTAGACAACACTACTATAATTTAGTGTATGTATTTAACACAAAGTATCATGTATTTAATATACATTAATCTTTTAAGTAATATTATTTTTATTAAGACCGTCATGTAACATATCATATATACACTTAACACATATATAACCATATATGGTTCACACAATGTATGTTATCAAATATACATGTAACAAATATCCTAGATAATAAGCATTTAATCCACATATAAGTTTTCAATATATATTTAATACTTTTTAATAAATACTTTGTATTAAAATCATCTTCATGAAAGTAACTATGCACTCACCTGATATAGGTGGAAAACTCGCTGGAAAGGCATCTCTCTAACTGGCCCTTCAAATTTACCTTCAAAACGACCTAAATACGTATATTACTAAGCCTTATTGCTTCGTTCGTATTTATAAAGGTTATTCGTAATAATGTTTTTCTCATATTTATCAGTAACCCCAAAAGAATACTGACTTATAGCTGATATGGAACAACCAGGTAAGATCTTATTGAATGTAGGATCCGTTTGATGAAAAAATGTACCGACTAAAAAGTCCACTTTAAACACCTCATAGATCTAGCCTATACATAACTCCCGTAAGTAGATTGATGAGTATCATTAATAACCGGTATTACAAATAATTATTATTTATGAGTTCATAATAACGTTTACGAACATAAATATAAGTTATACTTAAAGTACAGTAAGCATAACTGAAATTACATGTTGTTTTACGAAAAATCGGACATTGCACGGGCAGAACTTTGAAACCAAAAGCTCTATTTCTCCGGGATCTATAATGCCTCATAGCTTCGCTACTAACACCTAAGAACTACTAAATTCTATAAGTACCAAATTTGTTTGACGTATCAATCAGATCCAATTGATGGTACGGAATCCCAATCAATTGGATGATGCAAGATCAAAATAGAGAAGAAGGAGAAGAAGAATAAGATGAATGTTCAATGTATTGATGATAAGAGTTATTATCCAACACAAGATTCACACACACTTACACCTTCTTTAGCCGTACACACTCTACCATCTGACATCTATTTATATGGAACAAGCGGGTTCACGACCGTAAACACCACCTGGGCCGTGAACAGATTTCGGTCCTAGACGGAAAATTACAATTGCCTAGAAAAGTAAAGTATAAACCATATTTTTAGACCCAACAATCTCCTAGTTTATAACTTTCTTTTCTAATTGGCCCAACAAACTCCCCTAAAAAGCAGTTGGCTTTTCTTGTCAATCTTCAGTTGGTGCTTGGCTTCAGCATTAACCTTTAAATTCTTCACAACTTCAAGTTGAACTTGATGAATCTTCAATAAAAGACTTCATCTTGAGCATATGGGAATTTCTTCAAAATTTGACTTTGAACGCACGTTGGGTGTGGAGGCATCTTGTAGAGATTCTTGAAAATTAGCGCTTTCAGCTTGAGAATCTTCAGAGAGAACAACAGAAAGAGCTAATCTTCTGGATCACTTCAACAGGTTCATAGATAGCAGCAAATTGATTGAGGAGGCTTCAATGCAATCTGTCACATAATCTTCAAGTATAGCCTCACCTTGCTTCTGTGGTTGAAAGATTGAATGTTGAAAGAATAATCTTCATTTTTTGTTCCTTCAAATGAATATTCTTCGATGATCACAGATGACACCATGGCTCAGAAATTCTCGATACAGTTTCCGTGAGTCTCATCTACATTTGAATTCACTTTTCAAGACAAACAAAATTTGAGAAAAACAAAAACTAAAAATAAACTCAACACACAGTATTTTTGTATTTTTCATATTTCTAAAAAAAATAATAATACTTTTTGGATTTTTGGTTTTCAGATTTTTTGTTTGATTTTTAAAATTTTTAATTCTCCTACTAAATTTGTGCATAGAGAAAAACTATGAACAAATTTAACAAAAATAAACATATTTGGGATCAAAGTTGTCAGGCAATCCAATATCGTTTATCAACATACGCCTGCATGTCTGGATCTAGTCAATCACTGGTATTGTGGTCCACTTAAACACAAAGGATATTTGACAAGTTGGACAGATCATAAGTGACAAGTCATTGTGATCTATATTCTTAAATGAACATTTTGATGACGACGACCAAGAATATTGATGTCCACTTAAATTAAGTAGCGAGATCTACAGACAACCTATTAAATGGTTCAATATTAGATGCACTAGAACGTGTTTCCCACTTCCCGACATACCCCGACAATCAAGAACTTCCAAAGAACTCCTTACTTTAGGTGAGTATTCAATCATTAAGAAAGAATTCAGAAATAAAAATGTATATGTTGTATCCCAGGTCGGATGTGTTCCAATCATGCAAAGTAAGCAACATATGACTGACAGATAGAAAGCAAGAAAATAATTTCCTACAGAGCTACTTTATCAAAACCCCTAGTCGCCCTATCAATACCGGAATTAAGGACATGAGTCCATACATCAAGGAAATGTTGAGCAACAGTTCTAGATAATTAACTTTTAGTGTATCTAGCAGGTTCCCATGTTTATCTTACTGCTCAATCTACCCGAGCGTCGTATTTTCAGTCCAAATGAAAATATCTAAGTTCATATTGTCTAGTCCTTTCATTTGTCAATCAATGTCTAGTCCTTTTGAATCCTTTTTCCCTGCCGGCACATTGAACACAAAGTCTAGACAATTCGACTTTCGTGTATTATACGCATCATAAATTACCCTTTAGCACTAGACTTCATATCACTTCCCAATAATGCTTACTAACGAAAGACTATAAGAAAATAAAAGATTATCTTCAAAACGAATCATTGTAAGAAAAACTCAGGAGTATCGAGAAGAAAGCTCAAACCGTAAGTCACCGATTGAATTTGCATCCAGAAGGTCTGAGAACAGCACGTATAATCTCATAACAGATCCAAAATTTCTTTACATCGTAAAGCACAAACCCCATGTGTGATCCTTTCCTTTCTTCCTTTCCCGTAAAGGACACATACTCTCAAAAAAGTTCTAAGTGTTGTACAGTTGAGAGATGCCTCCTATCATGTGCCTAGAACAGCTACTATCAACAAACTGAAGTCTGATGATACGCCGCCATAGTTGCTCCGCCACTGAGCGGGATCAGTTGGTCTTTGGAACCCAGTCCATTTTGAAACTGGGTTGACCGTTACCGTCTAAGCAAGGTACTCTCTCCCATGACATGTCCTGCTTATCACAAACATAAGATGAAGAAATATTAGAATCATTAGAAGATTTGGGAGATTGAACCTTTGGTACCCATCTTTAGTTGGGTTTAACCTATTTCTTTTTCGAGCAGATGGGTGCCTCAGTACTTGCTTTTGAACTTGAAGTCGGTCGTCGAGATAGCTTTGAACTAACCGGTATTGGCTTCACTGGAGCATCTCTTGAGCTTGGCTTCTTGGCCGACATTCCCTTCTTATTGTTGGGAGTTGGATTCTTGGCCTTTTGCATGTTCCAATCACCATTGCGCGATTGTGACCTTGAAGAGCTTCTTTTGGCAAATCTCCCTCTTGATGCATTTTTCCATCCTTTTGCGTAGTAGGGAACGTATGCACCATTAGAACAATTTCTGGCAATGTGTCCAGGTGTTCCATAGTGAAAACATGTCTTTTTCTTCACAAGGGAATTGTTTCACCCTGCCCCTGGTGGCGTGCCCTTGTCTCTTATTGTTCCCACAAGCACAGCTGCAGAAGGCACTCTGATTTGCTTGTTTTGGTGGCCTGTATTTACCAACAACTGGTTGATTAGTAGCAACTGAGTTAGAAGCAATGAATTAAGAGTTCAAGGAGTTATTTGTTTGACAATCAACAGCATCAACAAAATTAGAAGTAGTTATGTTCTCCTTGTCCTCATATTCTGCTACTTTACCTGCACATGAAGTAGAAACATTAACACTCTTTATCTCAACACCCTCAGTTGGCCCTGATTGTTTTGTTTTAACTAAAGCTGGAGTTGGTTTAGGGAGTGGACCAAACTAAGCAGGTGTCTCTTCCTTATTGGTTTCAAGGGGTGGGTTATAAATGTCATTAAAGGGAGGTGGTACACTGTGATACCCTAGACCCTTTTTATTGATTATCTTTGCATTTTAATTGCTTTTCTATCATGGATTCAACTACCTCACTTGAAACATCATATTTTTTAAAATGGAAATCAGCATTTTCAAAACGATTTTTCAATGAGTAGAATTCTTCAGTTATAACAGCAAGTTCTTTATGAAGATATTTATAATTGACACACTTGTTACTGTACTCCTCCTATAATTTCCTAAAGTCTTTCGTCTTGGCCTCTAGTTGTTCTTTTAATGGTTTTCGGCCTTTCCTAAGTTGGTACCCCTCATATTTAAGGTTCTCGTTCTCCCTTTTTATTAATTCAATTTGCTCACGTAAAAATTTAACAGTGTTAATGCAAGTTTGAGAACAAGAAACTTCATTGACCGGAATGTTTGAGGAACACATTGTTTTTTTTAATTGCCCTTTTACTTAAAAACTCAAAAGTCAAATTCAAAAGTCAAATTTAAAAAGCAAACTTGAAAAGTCAAACTTAAAAGTCAAAGTCAATTTTTTTTAAGATCAAAAGTCAAAAATGATAGTCCAAAAAATAAAGGTCAAAACTTTTGGTTGAAAATGAAATTTGAAAATTTGAAAAACTGATTTTTAGGCAAAATTTGTCAAAATTGCGAAATTAGGTGCGAAAGATTAATATTTGAGTTAAATTGCGAAGGCTTGTAACAAGTTCATTTCTAGATCAAATGGTAAGGCGGTGGTCTAAGGAGGCGATCCACACAAGTTCGATCCTTGCAACCACCCAATTCCTTTTGAATATTTGTTGCTGCGAGGATGACACTTGCGAGGACTGACCGCAAACAACGCTGACCGTGAACCCGAGGCAAGAACTTTGAACGTGCGAAGACCGTGAACCCACCGAGGACTTTACGCACGAGGACCGCACACGTTGCTGGGCCGAGAATGAGGCTGACCAGGAACACGAGCCGAACACGCGAGGCTGCTGACCGCAAACCCTTCTCGGTCGTAAATGAACTTCGGGCCGCGAAAGCTTCTTCGGTCGTGAACCCTTCTTCGGCCGTGAAAGCTTCTTCGGATCGCGAAAACACCTCGCAAATGACGTGAAAAGCAGAGTTTATTGCCCCTTTTTGCTTCAAAACTCGATCCAAAAGTCGTTTTTTATAGAAAATACAAAGAACAAACCCCCACTATTTTGCCAAGAACTATCCAAAAAACAAAAAAATCCTTCAAAAAAATATCAAAAATGCTCCAGATCTGGCCAAAATGATTGATACAATCCAAGCTCTGATACCAACTGTAAGTCTCAAATTTGCTTGACGTATCAATCAGATCCAATTGATGGTGCGAAATCCCAATCAATTGGATGATGCAAGATCAAAATAAAGAAGAAGGAGAAGAAGAATAAGATGAATCTTTAATGTATTGATGATAAGAGTTATGATCCAACAAGATTCACACACACTTGCACCTTCTCTAGCCATACACACTCTACCATCTAACATCGATTTATATGGAACAATCAGCCGCAAATGGGTTCACGACCGTAAACACCACCTGGGTCATGAACAGATTTCGGTCCTAGACGGAAAATTACAATTGCCTAGAAAAGTAAAGTATAAAACATATTTTTAGACCCAAAAAATTCCGGCCTTGAGAGTTTGGGAGAGTTTGGAAGAAGATTGAAGGAGATCGGTGCAAAAAACGAACAAAAGATCGGACATATTTACACATCAATCATACCCTTCATCCTATGGTCACCTATGGTAAGCAAGGGATTTTTAAACCTATTTGTTAATTAAATTTACATGTTGACACCACCTCCCATGTTCCAAAAAATTATCTCAAAGCTTTTCAGGATCCAAATTGGCTTAATGTCATGACAAATGAATATATTGCGTCTATCTCTAATCAGAATTGGGTACTTGTCCCAAGACCACCGGCTGCTAACATTGTTAATTGTATTTGGTTGTCCAAAAAGAAACTTAATATAGATGGATCCTTGTCTCGCTACAAAAGCGCGTCTTGTTGCCAATGGCAGAGTCAACGACCAGGTATTGATTGCGATGAGACATTTAGCCCAATGATGAATCCTGCTACTATTCACACGATGCTTAGTATTGTTGTTACTCATAAATGGCCCACTCGATAGCTTGATGTAAAAAATGTGTTTCATGGTCATCCTCATGAAACGGTATACATGCATGGACCATCGAGATTTCGCAATCCATCTCGCCCTGATTATGTTTTCTTGTTTCAGTTTTCGTTATATGGTCTCAAGCAAGCCCCACATGCCTGGTTTCAGCGATTTGCCCAGTTAATTTCTAGTATTGGCTTTTTTCACAACATATGTGACTCCTCTTTATTTATTTCTCGACAAGGCACTCACATGGCATATTTGTTACTTTATGTTGATGATATTGTTCCTCTAGGATCATCGACTCAATTGTTGACTCATATCACCACTTTATTGAGTTCCAAGTTCTCTATGACAGACCTTGGGGATCTTCACTATTTTCTGGGTATCTTGGCTACTAACACAACCGACAATTTTTTTATCTCAATCAAAATATGCTACTGAGATTCTTGACCGAGCTTCCATGGCTAACTATAAACCTGCATCCACTCCAGCCGATCTATCCGCTAAGTTTGAAGGCACTCGTCCTCCTGTTGTTGACCCCACACTATATAGAAATTTGGTCAGTGCTGTACATTGACATTTACTAGGTCTGACATTACTCATGTAACGTCCTGAAATTATGAGGTAAAATATTCATTTTTAATTCAACCAAAATATTAATTATATTTAAGTCAACATTCAATATTCTTCTTCTAAATATTCAAAAGTATTTTATAAGAAAACAATTATCATAGTAAAATCCCAAAATCATTATAATGCAGAAACATTGGTGGATGCATTGTGATCAAGTCGGGTCCTTCCCATTCGAACCGGAAGTACCTAAAACCATAACCATAAAAGTAGTAAGCACAAAGCTTAGTAAGTTCCCCAAAATACTACATACCATACATAATAAACACATATCCCCCCCGACCTTCATCGAGCCTCACGCGACATCGGATCCCACACGTCGAGATCACCCGACATCTAGCCTCGCTCGGTATACATATCTGTCAGTCACCGGGCCCCGCCCAGTACACATATAACCATATGAACACATACGATAACCAAAAGGTATATCAATATAGAAACTTTATATCTCCAAAAGGTATATCAAGATGCAACAAACCTGGATCCAAAAGCTTCAAGCAATCCCACAGTTCTCCAAAAAATTTCCTTCTTCTTCTATGAACACCAAAAAGCATGAAATACGACCAAAAGCTCAAAAACCACTCAAATGGGGGCTAGGGTTTAGAGGGATGGAGGTTGAAGATAATAGGGTTTGGTGATGAGTTAAGGAGCTTAAATAGGGTCCAAGACCATAAATTAGGGTTTGGGTCTGACTGGAGTACGTCCTACGTACTTCTGGTACGCCCAGCGTACTCCCTTAAGCACCCACGATCATCTTTCTTAGTACACCCAACGTACAACATTGTACGCCCCGCGTACTGGCCTTAACATTAGTCTGCTATGCGTACACTTGTGTACGCCCCGCTCACTCGGTTTAACCCTAAAACCACCAAACTTCCGAATGCCATAACTTCTTCATTCTAAGTCCGTTTCCGACAATCCTTATATCCACAAAAGGTGACGAGAAGTTCTACACTTCTATCAAATTATCATTTCTTTAAAACTTCCCGAACGAAAATCAAATATTCATAAAAACCCAAACTGACACTTTACCGATATACCCCTTGGCTCCCAAAACACAAACCGAACTCCTGGATCACCTAAATTACATTACCACGCATGTATGAGTCTAAATCTCTCTTTTCCAAAGGCCCTAGGCCTTATGATACCCGATCCTCGGGTCACCACCCCGCATTAGGAAACGATTCGGAATAGGGTGTTACAATTCTCCCCTACTTAAATTAGATTTCGTCCTCGAAATCACTCCTTACCACCCTCCTGGGAAGCAACATTCCGAACAAAACATTCTAGTGTTGAAAAATTACTAATCTCATAACTGTCGTTCCAATATGTTACTTCTATAATTCCGAAGCCCCATAACTTTTTTGACCTCTGCACAAGTAGAACCATTCTTAAACACAATCACAAGGGTCTCCTCTTACCATCAGAACTGAAAACAGCCTTTTGACGCTGAACCTTCCAAATAATAACCTAACATACAAATTCCTTAATCCATAGCTTGCTAAAATACTGATCTTGCATAACCAGACTAACGACTCCCAACGCGAGTCTCGACCAAAAGCCAACTCGGTGCATAACTCATAGCTTAAGATCCAAGGATTTACACTTGCATTTCACCTGAAATCTTCTAATTCACTGCATCCATTCACTAAACTGGGATAAAAAATATCGAATCCATCACCGAGCCTACCAATCTCTCACCTGGTCCAGCCAACAGGTTCCTGAGAGTCCAACTGATAAGGCTACCCTATCCTATGCACCATACTATGCCATTCCTTGGCCACATGGTCATCCCACTAATACCATAATCTAATTCCTTAACCCAACCAGTCTCTACCAGGTCTCACCTGCATTTCCATAATCATGCGGGCCTCGCCCATGGGTCTCACCAAGTTTATTCCAACGGACAGGTCATGCCCATGGGTCTTACCCCATCGAGAGCTACACAAGCCCAACCTCACCTAGGACCCCAATGGTTCTCTTTCCATAACATAGAGATACTCTCCGACCCCACTCTTCTCCTTGCCTAAGGCACGAGCTGATCCTCATTTATACTCACGACCACCCCAACGATGGTCTACCTCAATCTGGTGAATGCTTCGATCCCATCGTAGACTTACAACAAATTTCCACAACTTCTTGATATCCTGGTGAATGCTACAGCCACCGGCCACCCCACAGTCTTACAACACTTCGATACTATCTGCCAATCCAGGGAATGCTATGAACACCCTGCAGTCTTACGACACGTCAATCCCGCCATGGTCACCGCCCATGGTCTTAGCATACCTCTACCATATCAACCACAATCATCCTGAGTCGAACCCACATCCGAATGAATCCTAATCAGGTGGTCAGGTCACACTTCGAACCCCAAAGCCTTCATCAAACAAGAACAGGCAGCGAGGCTCTAACAGAACCCTCACCTGGATCCATCCACACGCCTTCTATACATCACAAAGAAGACACCAACCAGTTGTGGGAAGTTTCCTGAACTCCCAACTTACACAACTTCTATCCAGACTACCACTTGAGTCGTCTCCCCTCCCGAATGTGATGTGAAACTTACCCTATTTTCACAGTTGATTCAGCTCCCAAAAATCTGAACGATTTTCCCCTACTTAGATTCGTCTAAGCTCTCCCAAACCCACAAAATTTGATGGATTCCCATCCCATCTTACCTCTTTATAACTCGAACTGACGACGACTTGTGCTAACCAATACTAGCATTCCATTACTAGCCAATCTCGATGATCGCACAACTCTTAAAATCCATATGAATACCTCCCGAAATTTTTGCAAGCCCAATAACCCCAATTGATTCCCATGATACAAAACCAAATCCTTAAGTAACTGGAGCTCCTTCCCTACCCTCACGACTGTCAACGATCCTCAAAGTAACTGGAGCAGGTGCACTCACTGCTCCACCCCTCAACATTGGACATTCGGCCTTCTTGTGGCCCACCTGGTTGAAGTGCAAACACATCAGAATTTAGAACCTACCCATAGGTTAATCCCTACTAAAATGACCCATCTGACCATAACTAACATCATTGGTCTGTCTGCCGATATCCTCCCACATGGGTCCTCCCATACATGGCATAACGAGCCTGACCCTGATGGCCTCCCAAAAGTGAATCCTGAGTCATGGGCCTCTTCACCTGGCCAACTGAAATCTGAGTCTTCTCTGACTTCCTTTTCTTGAGGTGCTCCAAATCAATCTCATGCTCCCAGCCCTAGCAATCACAACGCTCAGGGTCTCGCACCCTGACAAACTCGCAAACTCCCTGGTGACATCCCATGATATGATACCTTACCTTCTGCATCTCCTCGTCCGCTAACCATCTCCTACTAGAAATGGGGTCCTTCTTCCCAAAGGACTCGAGATCTCCACAAGCACGAAACTCACGGAAGAAAAGAGTGCGAGCACCAACAATAGACATAATCTCAGTACATAATGCACCCATACGCTCATCCAGAATCTCCAACATCCCCTCCTTGACCGTACCAAAGATCATAGGAGTGTGCTCCAAAATACCACAGGTAATCTCCGACGAGATGACTCTTTCATCCACTCATAGATTAGCTCAGTACCTACACTTAAGCCTGAACCAAAACCTGAACCTCCTCCTAGTGTGCTCATAGCCACACCAAGACAAAACAATCACACCAATGATCAGAACATGCCCAAGTATCCTCATCCCACAGGCTTCCTAGATTCTCCAAGACTCTCCCCGATTTGAGTATGGATCCTGTGCTTTCAGTAGTACGGGCCCAATACTACCTTCCACACCTATCCATACTTCCCTCAAGAATCATCTCGAATCCTCTAAGTCACCTTCTCAAACCGATACTCCAAATACTCGCTAAACAGCTCCATCAAAACCACCGAAGCACTTCATAGGCTTGCCTAGGTTTCCGACCGTACCCTACCATTAGTTGCTGAAGAACTCCCCATAATGTGAGTTACTCACCTTGTTGGGTGCATTTTGTGCACCCTTTTTGCACAACTTTTAGCCCTTTTTCTATGTATATCCTTAAAATAATTTCGTTGTTTTTATTGCATTTTAGCATATCTAGGTTAATTTCTTGAACAACCTTATTTGCACTCTTTCATGTCAATTTCAGATGAACCGGGGGTTGGAGCGCGCTTTTGGAGGTGCTAGGGAGTGTTGATGAAGATTATGGGACGATTGGACGAGAATCGGAAGAATTAGAAAAAATCAAGTTTGGACGAGCATCCAGAGGGCAACACGGGGCGTGTTGGGTTTGCCCTAGAATCCAACACGGGGCGTGTTTGGCTATCAAACATTTATCGTCTGACTTCGATGAACACGACCCGTGTTCATTTAGCCTATATGGACACGGGGCGTGTTGGGCTATCTGGGCATTTTTGGGCATCGTACTTACACTCAACACGGCCCGTGTTTATTTGCTCTATATCGACACGGGGCGTGTTCGACTTAAAAACTGTCTTTTGGCAGTTTTTCCTCTTTTCTTATTTCGGGAATGAGGTCATTTTGGGAGAAAGTAGAGCAGAAAAAAAAAGCATTTTTTTGAGGAGAAGGAGTTGAAGTTTTTAGCAAGGATTGTCCGTTAAGCATTTGGAAACATTTTGATTTCGTATTTGTAAGCATTTTAATTCTTGAATTCATCTTCTAGATTTCTGGTTTTGTTCTAGTCATGTGTGGCTAGAACTCTAATTTCTCCAACTCATGTTTTGACTTTCTAGTTGTGAATCTAATCATATGACATGATGTTTGTTCTTACTTTCTATCTAATGAATTTGATTTTGCTTCAATTGAATGTTTGATTCTAATTGTGATTCTTATTGGCCATTTGAATTAGGGTTAGGTCATTCAAGTTATCTCTTTTACAAAATCCGTAATTGTTTTGTGAAATTGAACAAGTAACAAGCATTAAATTGACATCTGCTGAATGAATTTAGTGTAAATCTTATTCATATGCTTTTACACTCCCGAGCTTATAAGGAGTATTGGGTGTTGTTGGGAACATTCACATAAAGCTTCATGCAATCTTTCAATCTAATTCTAAGAGCTTGTTTAGATTAGGTTAGTAAGGTTAGGATTAATCAAAGAGCTTGTTTTGGTTAATTATTATGGTGAATGGAAAGTGTTAGAGCTTGTTAACATTTTCAAGTACCAACTTAGATAGAATGAAACAAAGGTCTTGTCATCTTGGATTCACATTGTTGAAGTGTCATACATGAAGTTGGAGTCTTTATAATATCAGAATTTAATTTACTCATTCATCCAATTACTTGTGATTTTACTTTATTTGTCTAATCATTGCAATCAAATCCCCCTTTTTCTTTCATCTTTTGTGAACAAGTACCTTACGCAAAAAGGGTATAGACTGATTGTCCCGTGTCTCTGTGGATCGACCCTACTTGCCTTGTACTACTTTCTAGTGCAATAGAGTAGTGTTACTTAGGAGTATATCGTACCCCTTTATTTGTTGGGTTTGACACCCCTAACAAATTGGCGTCGTTGCCGGGGAGACGGTGTTACTAATTGTTTATGCCTAGATCTTTTCGTACATGTACACCATTGCTAATTGATTCGGAGATAGAGAAGACTGCAAAGAAGTTAAGGAAGCAAGCCAAGCTTCGTAAGAGGCAACCGGTTTCCGGTACTTCTTCATCATCCAATCCCCCGGTCATCAACATTTGGGAGGACATACCCCTCTCAAGTGTATCCGCATCAAAAACAGACAGCTCATTACTCTCACCACAAACAACCTCACCCATAAATACCACTCCACCCTCTTCACCTATTCATAATATCCTAAACAGTTCACCTACAAAAACCACAACCAATTCTCAAGCCATCGCACATAACCCTGGAGGGAATCAAGGTCCTCCAAACCCACCACCCGAACAAACTCTCCGTCAATGGTCAAGACAAGAGGTGACTCAACAACCTCTTTGCATCACATACCCAGCCACCACCAACTTGGAACTAAAATCCGGGCTTATCCACTTACTCCCAACTTTTAGAGGATTGGAGAACGAAGATCCTCACAAGTTCCTCACCGAGTTCCATGTAGTATGTGTAGGTATGAAACCACACAATGTCACGGAGGATCAGATTAAGCTTAGGGCATTCCCCTTTGCAGTGCAAGACTGGCTCTATGACCTTCCACCAGGGACGGTGACTACTTGGGTGGACCTTGCGAGGTTGTTTTTGGACAAGTATTTTCTCGAAATGAAAGCTTCAGCCCTACGACGGGAAATTATCGGAATCAAGCAACACAAAAGAGAAGCTTTCCACACATATTGGGAAAGATTCAAGAAACTTTGTGCTCGTTGTCCAAAGCACGGGATCACCGAGTATCAACTCCTATAATATTTCATTGAAGGTATGACCCCCATGGAAAGAAGGCTTCTCAATGCTTCTAATGGTGGATCTTTTCCCGATAAGACCCCAACTGAGATCCGAAATCTAATTAAGAACATGGCCGAAGATTCTAAACATTCAAGTCATGACGAAGAATGGTATACGGATGCACCCCGGGGTGTAAAAGAAGTACAAACTCCTCAGATTGAAGCTCAATTGTCCGAGCTCATGAAAGTAGTCATGATGTTGGCCAAAGACAAAGGTGTGCAGCCCACACCCCGCCTATGCGGTATTTGCACCCAAGTGGGGCATCCAACCGATATGTGCCCACAACTTCAATAGGAAGATTATGAAGAAGCGAAAGTCATGGGAGGCTATTCAGGGGCAAATCAGAGAGGTTATGAGCAACCAAGAGGTGATCAGCGATGGAACACTAATCAAGGGTGGGGAGGCAATCAACAAGGGAATTATCAGCAAAATCAATCGCATCAATATCAACCAAGACCACCATTTCCTCAAAATCAACCACGACCACCATTCCAACCTCAAAATTTCCAACCAAGGCATCCACAACAACCCCCTCCACAAGCAAGTTCTTCAAGTATGTCCTTAGAAGACATAGTAAAAATCCTTGCCACAAGTACTCAAAGCTTTCAACAAGAAACCAAGGCAAGCATAAAAATCCTGGAGCAACAAGTATCACAACTTGCTCAATCCGTGAGTAAGATGGAGTCGCAAGGCAAGCTACCCTCTCAAACGGAGAAGAACCCAAAACACAATGCGTGTGCAATTACACTAAGAGGTGGGAAAAGCTATGAAAGTCTAAGGATGCCGGATGAAGAAGAAGAAGAAGAGAAAGAGATTGAGGTGGAAGAAGCTGTCAAAGAAGAGGAAAAGAAGAGTACTCCAAAGTCCAAGAAGCTAATAGAATCCGAAGTGAAAGTCACACCAGCTCCATTTCCTTCAAGGCTGGCAAGCACCAAAAGAGAAAGGGAAGATGACGAAATCATGGCCATGTTTCGAAAGGTTGAAATCAATATCCCTCTTTTAGATGCCATTACACAGATTCCTAGATATGCTAAGTTCCTTAAGGAACTTTGCACATCTAAGAAAAAGCTTAAAGGAAATCAAACTGTGAAGGTTTGCAAAAATGTCTCAGCCGTGTTACAAAAGCGGCTACCAAAAAAATGCAAGGACCCGGGTGTTTTCACGGTTCCTTGCAAAATGGGTAACCTTTTTGTACCACGTGCCATGCTTGATCTTGGGGCATCAATTAATGTTTTACCATATTCAAGTTATAAGACAATGGGAATTGGACCTTTATCAAAAACCGGAGTTATCATTCAACATCCTCATCGGTCTTTGGTACATCCGAAAGGTGTATTGGAGGACGTGTTAGTGCAAGTTAATGAGCTCGTTTTTCCCGCTGACTTTTATGTTTTATACATGGGTGATGAAAACACCCCACAATCGAGCTCCATCCTTTTGGGGAGACCCTTTATGAGTACCGCAAAAACAAAAATAGATGTAGCCAATGGTACTTTGTCAATGGAGTTCGATGGTGAGGTAATTAACTTTAATATCTTTGAAACCATGCGTTATCCTAGCGATATTCATTCTTTAAACTTCATAGATGTTATTGATTCATGTACTAATGATTGCTTTGAGATGTCAAGCCAAGATGTGCTAACCACCATCTTGAGCAAACACTTTGATGAGACAGGGATTAAGGAGTTGGCTGACAAGTACACATTGGAAGACGAATTGATTGAAGTAATTGATTCCTTGGAGAAAGCACATCCCATGAGAGTTGAACCACCCCTCATGAAGCTAAAAAGTTCTAATCCGAAACTTCTCCCATCCATAGTACAACCGCCGACTCTTGAGTTGAAGGCTCTTCCCGACCATCTCAAGTATGCCTATCTTGGAGAGGAAGAGACACTACCAGTGATAATTTCGACCAAGCTGGCACGTGAAGAAGAAAAAGAGTTAGTTGGCATTTTGAAGAAATACAAGGAGGCTATTGGTTGGATTATTGCAGATATAAAAGGGTTGAGCCCATCATTATGCATGCACAAAATACTGATGGAAGAGGACTTCAAGCCAACCCGTGAAGCACAGAGGAGGTTGAATCCACCTATGATGGAGGTGGTTAAAAAGGAGATCATGAAGCTCTTGGATGCAGGTGTAATCTATCCCATTTCTAATAGTAAGTGGGTGAGTCCTGTGCAAGTAGTCCCGAAAAAAGCTGGAGTTACCATTGTCAAAAACTCCGAAGGGGAATTGGTACCCACCCGTGTGCAAAACGGGTGGAGAGTTTGTATCGATTACAGGAAGTTGAATGCTTCCAGCTGCAAAGACCACTTCCCTTTGCCATTAATTGATCAGATGTTAGAACGATTAGCCGGGAAATCCCACTACTGCTGCCTTGATGGTTTCTCTGGTTTTCATCAAATTCCGGTTGCCCCGGAAGACCAAGAGAAAACCACATTCACATGTCCCTTCGGCACCTTTGTGTATAGACGCATGCCCTTCGGCTTGTGCAATGCACCCACGACCTTCCAAAGATGTATGGTGAGCATATTTTCAGAATATGTCGAAAATATCATAGAGGTTTTCATGGACGATTTTACTGTTTATGGAAACTCTTTTAATGAATGTTTGCAAAATCTCACCAAAATCTTACAAAGGTGTATTGACATGAACTTAGTCCTTAATTATGAAAAATGCCATCTTATGGTTGACAAGGGCTTGATACTTGGACATGTGGTATCCCAAAAAGGTTTAGAAGTCGACAAGGCCAAAACAGATATTATTAAGAGCTTACCATACCCGAAAAATGTTCGGGAAGTACGTTCTTTTCTTGGCCATGCAGGTTTTTATCGGCGGTTTATAAAGGATTTTTCCAAGATCATGGTGCCGATGTGTCAACTTCTACAAAAGGAGGCTGATTTTGAGTTTGGTGATGAATGCAAAAAGGCATTTGACCTTTTGAAAGATTTGTCGACATCCGCCCCCATTATTCAACCGCCAAATTGGGATCTCCCATTCGAAATCATGTGCGATGCTAGCAATACCGCGGTTGGGGCAGTTTTGGGACAAAAGGTTGACCGAGCACACCATGTCATCTACTATGCATCAAAGACCCTTGATAGGGCACAAGGCAACTACACCACAACAGAGAAAGAGTTGCTTGCTATTGTCTTTGCTTTAGAGAAGTTTCGACAATACCTCCTTGGAACTAAAGTGATCATATACTCGGACCATGCAGCCATAAAGCACTTGCTTACAAAGAAAGACTCAAAGCCGAGGTTAATACGGTGGATGCTGCTTTTGCAAGAGTTCGATATTGAGATCAAAGACAAGAGTGGAAAGGAAAATTTGGTTGCAGATCATCTAAGTCGCATCGTATCGCCCGAAAATGGTATACCAATCTGTGACACATTTCCAGATGAGCATCTATTTGCAGCCAAAGAAGTACCATGGTATGCAGATATCGTCAATTACTTGGTCACAAGTCAATTTCCCCCAGATTCATCCCGTTGGCAAAGAGACAAAATCAAGAAGGAAGCCAAACGATACATATGGGATGAGCCTTATCTTTGGAAGTACTGTGCGGACCAAGTAATTCGCAGGTGTGTTGACCAAAAAGAGGTACAATCTATCCTTAATTTTTGCCATTCTTATGCTTGTGGTGGTCACTTTGGACCCCAAAGGACAGCTAGGAAAGTTTTAGATAGCGGATTCTTTTGGCCTTCTATTTTCCATGATTCCTATGTACTTTGTGCACATTGTGAAAAGTGCCAAAAATCCGGATCCTTAAGCTCTAGAAATCAAATGCCCCTTACCCCTATTCTAGTATGTGAGATTTCTGATGTATGGGGCATTGACTTTATGGGATCATTTCCGCCCTCTTTTGGTTGTTCTTATATTTTGTTAGCAGTGGACTATGTGTCCAAATGGGTGGAGGCTAAGGCCACCCGTACTAATGATTCCAAAGTTGTGGTCGATTTCCTTAAGGTACAGATTTTCTCACGGTTTGGCACACTAAAGGCGCTCATAAGTGACTGCGGGACTCATTTCTGCAATCGGATGCTAGAAGCTGTTTTGAAGAGATATGGAGTGACACACAAAGTCTCAACAACTTATCATCCCCAAACCAATGGACAAGCAGAAGTCTCAAACAGGAAAATCAAAAGTATCTTGGAGAAAACGGTCAACCCAAACCGCAAAGATTGGAGCTTGAGGCTAGATGATGCCTTATGGGCATACCGTACTGCTTTTAAAACTCCCATTAGTATGTCCCCATATAGGCTTGTGTTTGGTAAAGCATGTCATCTTCCAGTTGAGCTTGAGCATAAAGCTTTTTGGGCGGTAAAGAAATTCAACTTGAGTGAAGATGAGGTGGGAAATAAAAGAAAACTTGATATCCAAGAGCTAGAGGAGATTCGGAATGATGCATACGAAAGTAACATGATCTATAAGGAGAAAACAAAAGCATATCATGACAGGGTAATCTCCCGAAAGACTTTTATACAAGGACAAAAGGTGTTGCTTTACCATTCAAGATTCAAGCTAATTTCAGGAAAGTTAAGATCAAGATGGGTCGGTCCTTTCGTGGTCACAAGGGTGTTTGACCATGGTGCAGTGGAAATCACGAGCAAGCAAACGGGTAAAACATTCAAAGTTAATGGTCACAGGTTGAAGCCGTTTTATGAAGGATTTGAGGTGAAGAATGAAGAGGTAGATGAGTTGGAGAACCCCACATACCAAGAATGAAGCACACCTAGGGGACAAAGTCGAGCCAACGACCTAAAACAAGGGCAGCTAACCGGGAGGCAACCCGGAGGTATTTTCGTCATTTTTCGTTAAAACATTTCGTTCTTTGCATTCTTATGGTTTTTAATGTTCCAAATGTGTTTTGTCATTGTTTTCAAACCAAAAGAACGGGCCTTGGGGTGGAAAAGTATTTCATTTCCAAGAGAGGGAAATTTTCAAATTCAAAAAGTGGGGATTAGCATCTAGGGACCAACACGGGTCGTGTTCCTCTTAGCCTTAATGGAACACGAGCCGTGTCCATGCAAAAAAGTCCCAAATTCTTCCAGAGACCAACACGGGTTGTGTCTAATTTTGGCCTACAATTGACACGGGTCGTGTCCATGCAAAAAAGTCCCAAATTCTTCCAGAGACCAACACGGGTCGTGTCTCATTTTGGCCTGCAATTGACACGGGTCGTGTTCATGCAAAAAAGTCCCAAATTCTTACAGAGACCAACACGGGTCGTGTGGGGTTTTGGCCTTGACCCAACACGGGTCGTGTTCGTCTTTAACTCATCATAGAACCCCCAACACGGGGCATGTCGATTTGGCCTAGGGCGACACGGGGCGTGTCCGCGCAGCAGTTACTCTCCTTTTTAAAGAAAAAAAATCGGGATTTGACCTCATTTATCCCCACTTTCACTTTCTAACAGCCCCTCTCTCCCAACAAAAACCTTAGGTCCGATTTTCATAAAAAACCTTTCAATCTCTTCAAGATTTTGGCTTTCATCTACAAAAAGGTTTGATTTTCATCATCTACACTTCATCTTCTCCATCTTAAACACCATTTTCTTGCATTTTAATAGTGGATTTGGGGGTTTTGACAAACCCTAGATCCGAAAATTCTCACTTGATTTTGGTGTTTTAGTGTCTCAATCTTGAAAGGGGCAAGCTTGGGGAGGTTAAGGAAGATCTTTTCCATCAAGAACAATACAATCCAACACACGATTCGGTAAATTCTTTCCAACTCCTAACTTTTGGATTTTGTGTTCTTGAGTCAAAGTACTTGAAATTGTGATCTATTTGGACTTGATTCTTAGTAGGAAATCTTTGAAAACCAAATTTCCCGCGAAATTTTGGTGGCCAAGTTCAAAGTTGACTGGACCCGTCAACAGTTGACTTTTTGACATTTTGACCCATTGACTTTTAAATTTGTCCCAAACTTGACTATGGAAGCTACATCTTCCAAAAGACCAAGACAGACCAAATCATCCGCCCGCCGTCGGAAGCCTAGATCTCCATCACCTCCATCTAGATCCACATCACCTCCACCTAGGTCCCCAACACCCCCAATTGACCCGTCTCATTGCGGTGTCGTATGTCTTGGCCCAATTCAACAGGGAAAACTTGAGTCATTCCTTAAACGGGGTCATGCCATCCAAAAATTTGCGCATGCTCCATCCCTAAAAGAGTTTCATGTTTACAACCAAGTCAAAACCATGTTCCGCAATATAGGGTGGCACGGCTTGTTGAGGGTCCATGAATTGAGCTATAAAGTCCTAACAGCTGAGTTTCTATCCTTTGTTTTTTTGGACCATGAAATCCTCTACTTCCGTCTAATGAATCAAGACTATGAGATCTCTTTGTATCAAATCAATGCCATTGTGGGGGCCCCAACGGAAAACACATTTGGCCCCACCGACCCAATTCAAGGATTCTTTGACTCAACATGGTGGACTCAACTCACCCGACAACACCCATATGTCTCTAGCGCTGCCAAAGCCTCATCACTTATCCATCCCGTGATGAAGGTGGCCCATAGAATCATTGCTTCGCTCGTCGCCCCTAGAGAGGAGCGAAGCACCATCAGCGCGCTAGAACTCAAAATCCTCTATGCAATGACCCATCCCGAGAAAAACCTCATTCCTCATTATGGTCAATTTGTGTGCCACAAGCTCCTCCGCCTGAGCGCATCCCGATCGGGAAAACTTGTTTGCGGGGGTATTGTCAGTATGCTCGCCAAGAGCGCCCAAGTCCGAGCCCCATACCCCGGTCCCCATCAGCCACTGTCGGGTGAGCCTTATCTCACCACAACTGTCCTTGAGTCCATGCGTCTCTTCCGTTCGGCAAGCGATGGCACACACCATTGGACTGTGGGTCAAAATCATGATCCAAAGCTCCTCATCACACCAGAAAATAAAGGCATTCTTGCTTTCCGAGATCCCATTCACATGACCGATTGGCAAATCATTCCATACATCTTCCCCCACTCATACTCCACCGAGGTAGATGAGCAAAGTGAAGACAAAGCGGAAGATGGTGATGATGATGATGAGGAGGAGGAGCCCCGCCATGCTTCTCCACCGGTGGTGCCATCTCATCTCATTTTACTGCATCCCCACCTTATCATCAGCAGTATATGGATGCATTCCAGTCAATCCATACCCTCCTCGACACCTACCAGCAAGATATTGCAAGCCTGACCCATAATTTTTCCACCTTCACCACTCAGTACGCTCGGGATCAGGAGCGTCAGCGCAAACAGGAGGAGGACTTCTGGGCTTGGACCCACGACCCCAGCTACTATCCCCCTCCTCCACCTCCATTTTAGGTTGTTCCCCCCTCTCCGAGCATCGAGGACAATGCTTATATTCAAGCTTGGGGAGGGGTAGAGTTGTACACTAGGTTCATTTCATATTCATGCATGCATTTTTCAAAAAAAAAATTCAAGTTTGTGCATTTTACCAATTTTTGCATTTCATATTCATGCATGCATTTTACCAATTTTTCATTTCATATTCATGCATGCATTTTTCAAAAAAAAAAGTACAAGATGATGACACTCTTTACATACAATTGCTCCATGAAATGAAAAACATACCGAAGCAACCGGATTGTTACCGGAAGCATAGAATCAGCTGTCATAATTAGGGGACCCAAACACCGTAATTCGAGACCTTAGCCTTAGATAATAAAAAGAATTTATATTGAAACGTTTTTTGGGCGGTAATAACAGCTTTAGGATGATTTGCTTTTGAATGTTTAAAAAGAATCTTTATCGGCAACTCTGAACCCACAGAACACGGACCTATTTGTTGACACGCGTTACCCTCGCGGTAACAGAGAGCTTAAGTATCAGACCCACACAGTCAAGAAAGAAGGAAAGGTACAACTGTCATATCTAGTACCCTAAGCAGATTCTCAAATGCGAAAACGAAGAAATCTAAAGAAATTCCAAAAATGAAGATTGAAGAATCCAAGTTCAAAACAAAGTACAAATCAAAGTTCAATCAAATCAAAAGCGAATTCAAGTCAAATCTGGCGAATGAAGAACTGTGTGATATGATACTTGTGGCTCTCGAAAAAGTGAAAGCATAGGAGCTGGGCCCCTTCGGGTGGGCTCACTGTTTCAGCGAAAGCTGATTCGCCGTGACGGGTTCTTAAGGATGCGTCGATTCTGATTCTTTGACATCTAGTCTTAAGTACATGAAATCCGAACTATGTTATTTTCACCCATAAATCTTAGTAAGGTATAAAGACTAAATAAAACTTCGGTTGGATTATTGGGTTACACCGTTTCGGGTCTTCCTCACACTGAGAGTCTGTGATATGTTGAAGGAAACAGGATGATTGCCAAGGTATCAGTGATCGAAGCCTCATTGATGTAAAGTGTGATCCTACCTTTATTTAGTTACAAAAGTACATATATTGTGTTTGTTCTTAATCTTCTTTTTCTTTTGTTTCATTTTGTTTCTCAAGTGCATTTTGTATATACCTTCAATTTTCATGGCATTACATTGCATGCATTTATTGTTAGCCTTTAGGATCCTTCACACCCTTTTCATTCTAAGTTCCTTTTTGTCATCCAGAAATCGTCCCGTTTCGTCTATTTCTTGATCTTTCTTGAGGACAAGAAAGGTCTAAGCTTGGGGAGATCTGTTGGGTGCATTTTGTGCACCCTTTTTGCATAACTTTTAGCCCTTTTTCTATGTATATCCTTAAAATAATTTCGTTGTTTTTATTACATTTTAGCATATCTAGGTTAATTTGTTGAACAACCTTATTTGCACTCTTTCATGTCAATTTCAGGTGAACCGGGGGTTGGAGCGCGCTTTTGGAGGTGCTAGGGAGCGTTGATGAAGATTGTGGGACGATTGGACGAGAATCGGAAGAATTAGAAAAATCAAGTTTGGACGAGCATCCAGAGGGCAACACGGGGTGTGTTGGGTTTGCCCTAGAATCCAACACGGGGCGTGTTTGGCTATCAAACATTTATCGTCTGACTTCGATGAACACGACCCGTGTTCATTTAGCCTATATGGACACAGGGCGTGTGAAAGACCCTAACTTTCGTATTTATGAAAGACCCAAACTTTCATACTCGACAATATAGTTACTCCAAAACATGCTACTTGCATATTCATAAAAACAATATTTTACATTGATAAAGAGATTACAAACTACTGGATACAAACCGACTATTTTAAAGTGTTATATATTACATAACTTCCCAGGATTCTATAGTTTTATACATATGGGAGTGCAAAATACAATAGTTTCAAACTATTCATAAGCTTCCATCGATACAATAGTTTCAAACTATTCAAAAATCTTCTACCAGTATATAACTATACTGGATGTTTATCTCCTGCAATTTGTTAAACATCGAGAGGGTAAGCGGACACGCTTAGTGAGTTCAATAATAGATACAATATAACGTTATGCCATATATATACTTTAGTAGGGCAGAAGCAAAGAGGAACAAGGAACAACAAGGGCATATGTAAATTATGTGACAAACATTCTATATCGATCATTGACTTGATTTAAAGATATACAATCAATGAGACATAACAATTTCCGTGCTTTGATATACATCAATAAAGCTTTGGCCCAAACGGCACAGAAGATATACAACTTCGGATTAACATTTCGGTAGATTTCAGGCTTATAGCCCTATCTAACCTTCTGCCACTACCATAGAATAGAATTCATTCTCTTACGGAGACATGTTCCACATGGCCAGAGGCTACATACCAGTACCAACGTGAATCTAAGTCCTTTCACTGATCACATGGTCAAAGGTATTTCGTTGCTATTAAAAATAGCAATTAAAAATAACCCGGGAAAATAACCCGGAATAATAACACTAAAAAGCACGTAGCACATATAACACATAACATACAATTATTTCTATATATTAAACTCACCGTGAAATAACCGGGGGCTAAAATATTAATTTGGGCAGTACTTCGGCTCTAAATATGACTTTCGTTGTTGAAAACCGGGAATTTTCTTGAAAACCGGGCTCTGCGAAGGTAGAGCTTCGAAACCGAAAAGATAAATTTTTCGGGATTCTCGAGAGTCTCAAGGCGTGTTTCGGGCTTTAGAATCAGTATCGGGGCTTTGGGGGATGTCGGGATCGTAAAAATATTGAAAGAGGGGGTGAAAATGCCAAATTTCTAAAACTAGCCGAGAGGGCTCGCACCCCTTATATAGGGCTGAGCTTCGGATCCGAAGCGAAGGGAAGGAGACAGGCGGCTGCGAGGTTCGGACCAGATGGCAGCTTCGCAGGGCTCCAGCGAGGCTCGGATGCGAGGAGTCATCAGCTTCAGGCGCGTCATCGGCTGGGTCTTCGGCTCGGTCTTCAGCTCGGACAGCAGGTGGCTCGCAGGTGGGTTGCGCATGCGAGGGTGATCAATGCGAGGCGCGTCGGATAGCCATTGGACCGCACCCTCGGTCGAATCAGCATGCGACACGCGAGTAGGGCACGAGGCAGGCATGCGAGTACCACGTGACGACTTCGGACTCCTGTGCGACACGCGTCGCTTCTCGGGCATTGCCACGCAGCAGCTTCGGATACGTGGCCAACTCCGAGCGAGGGTGACGTGGCGTTTCACTATTCATGCGAATTTTCTTGAAAAATGTGCAAAAACTTCTAAAATCCATAATTTTCGCATACGAGCTCCGTTTTTGACGTTCTTTATATCCACGCGAAGCTAGAATTATGCTCTACAACTTTCGTTTAGACTTCGTCGGCTAATTTTGACTTTAATTTTAATATTATTATTTTTAACAGACCGGGACAGGAAAATCCGTTAAAAATTCATAACTTCTTCATCCGACGTCCGTTTTCGTCAGACTTTTTACCGTTGCACTACTAATGACGAGACCTTCAATTCTCGTTTAGGTTGTGTCGGCTAAAAATCACTCGATCTAAAATTCGAGTTTTTAGCTGTCTACTGCTAAGCTGAAACTTCGAAAAATCATAACTTCCTCATACGAAGTCAGATTCAAACGGTCTTTATATGAAAGTTGATTATTTTCACGAGTTCTACAACTTTCATTTACATCACTAAGGCTAAAAACTAGTTTATCGAAAACTAAATTTTTACGCGACAAGGTATTTTCCGGATTTATCACGGAACTTGGTTTGGTCATAACTTCTTCGTTATAACTCGGATTTTGATGAGGTTTTCGCCTAAATGTTTCTAACGAGATTATCTATAACTTTCAATAATAAAATTTTACTTATTCCAGATTTTATATTTTTGCTATATTTCACTATTTGGCTTTTAATTGGAATCTCATAAGACTTCCAATACTTTCTGAATGATTCTAAGCATAGTTTTACTTCAATTCTAGTAAAAACTATCTGTTAGAACTCAACATTCAAATTCACATAATATTTCATAATATTATTTACTTAAAACACGATTTCAAAACGTGTATGTTACAAATACCTCCTCCTTTTGAGGATTTCGTCCCCGAAATTACATCGATTAAAATAAATGGGGATATTTTGCTCTTATCTCATTCTTATTTTCCCAAGTATAATTTGGGCCTCGATGGTGTTTCCACTTGACAAGCACCAACTCCACTTCTTTATTACGTAGATTAGTTGTTCTTTCATTCACGATCTCTTCCGGCTCTTCTACATATCTTAACTTATTATCCAATTTCACTTCAGATAATGGAACTGTCTCATCATTGATGCTCAAGCATTTGCGCAGATAGCTAACATGAAACACATCATGAATACCTGCCAAATCTTCAGGTAATCCTAAGCGGTATGCTTGCTTTCCAATTCTCAGGATGATTTTGAAAGGACCAACAAATCTAGGACTTAACTTTCCTTTCTTCCCGAATCTCATAAGGCCTTTCCATGGAGATACCTTCAGCATCACGAAATCACCCACTTGGAATTCTATGGGTCGTCTTCTCTTTTCTGTATAGGACTTTTGTCGATCCTGGGCCGCTTTCATTCTTTCTCGTACGATTTGAATTTTGTCGGTGGTGTCTTGAATCATTTCAGGGCCTCCAAGGATCTTCTGTCCTATGTCTCGCCAACATAATGGAGTACGACACTTGCGACCATATAATGCTTCATATGGTGGCATTTTGATTGAAGCGTGGTAACTATTATTATACGAGAATTCGACAAGAGGTAAGTATTTATCCCAGTTACCACCGAACTCCAAGACACATGCACGAAGCATATCTTCTACTGTTTGGATTGTTCTCTCCGTTTGACCATCTGTCTGGGGATGATATGCTGTGCTGAGAGCAACTCGAGATCCTAATTCACGTTGCATACTCGCCCAAAAGTGAGAAGTGAAGCGAGTATCACGATCGGAGATGATCTTTAGTGGCACACCATGTCTTGCCACAATTTCATCCAAGTATACTTGTGCGTATTTCTCCATTGGGGCCGTTTCACGCATGGCAAGAAAATGAGCGCTTTTAGTCAGGCGGTCGACAATTACCCAAATGCTATCATGCTGTCTAGCAGTCTTTGGCAATTTGGTAATGAAATCCATGGACAATTCCTCCCATTTCCATACAGGAACACTAAGACTTTCTGGGGTTCCATAAGGCTTTTGGTGCTCTGCTTTGACTTGTAAGCATACTAAGCATTCTTGTATATATCTTCCAATGTCTCTCTTTAATCCAGGCCACCAATAATCAGCTCTTACATCATAGTACATTTTACTTGTACCAGGATGGATTGACAGTTTAGATTTATGGGCTTCATCTAAAATCTTCTGTCTCAATCCACCGATCTTTGGAATCCACAACCGATTCTTGAATACTTTTAATCCTTGCGGATCATCAAGTAGAGCATCATTATA
Source organism: Lactuca serriola (assembly GCF_051521515.1). Lineage (NCBI taxonomy): Eukaryota > Viridiplantae > Streptophyta > Magnoliopsida > Asterales > Asteraceae > Lactuca > Lactuca serriola. The sequence goes on along the minus strand of NC_136409.1, from coordinate 228,896,429 downwards.
ATGTATCATCCCTTCTTTCTTCACATTTTCTGGCTTTAGGGCCTCTTCTTGCCATTTCTCTAATTCATCTAAAATAGTGAATTTTACTGTAGTATGAGTAATGGCATAACACATACTATTGCGATAAACTTTTCTGCTAAGTGCATCAGCAACCACGTTAGCTTTTCCAGGGTGATATAGGATTTCACAATCATAATCTTTGATCAGCTCCATGGCTCGTTGTTGTCTCATATTCAAAGTTTGCTGACTGAATATGTACTTGAGACTTTTGTGGTCGGTAAATAATTGGCACTTTGTACCAAAAAGATAATGCCTCCAAAGTTTTAGGGCAAATACCACTGCAGCGAGTTCGAGATCATGAGTGGGATAATTCTTTTCATAATCTTTCAGTTGTCTTGAGGCATAGGCTATTACTTTGCCACGTTGCATCAACACACAACCGAGTCCCAATCTTGAAGCATCGCTATATACGGAGAAATCATCATCACCTTCTGGGAGTGATAAGATTGGAGCATGAGTCAAAAGATCTTTTAGAGTTGAGAAAGCTCTTTCTTGGGTTTCACCCCATTCGAACTTCACTTCTTTCCGTGTAAGACTCGTGAGAGGTACGGCTATACGAGAAAAGTCTTTAATGAATCTCCGGTAATATCCCGCGAGACCTAAGAAACTACGAATTTCGGAAGCATTACGGGGCACTTCCCAATTTTGAATGGCTTCGATTTTGATAGGATCCACGGATACACCATCACTAGAAATAACATGGCCGAGAAATTGAACTTGGCGAAGCCAAAATTCACATTTCGAGAATTTAGCATATAGTTTCTCCTTTCGAAGAAGTTCCAATACCGCACGAATATGAATGGCATGATCAGCTTCAGACTTGGAATAGATTAGAATATCATCAATGAATACGATGACTGATTTATCGAGCATTGGGCGGCATACCCGATTCATCATATCCATGAATACAGCCGGAGCGTTTGTTAAACCAAACGGCATAACAAGGAATTCATAATGTCCATATCGAGTACGAAAAGCAGTCTTCGGTACATCTTGCTCGTGAACTTTCAACTGATGATAGCCAGATCTTAAATCAATTTTTGAGAAATAGCTAACACCCTGAAGTTGATCGAACAAATCGTCGATGCGAGGTAGTGGGTACTTGTTCTTGATAGTCACCTTATTCAGCTCACGATAATCAATGCACATCCGCATCGATCCATCTTTCTTCTTGACAAATAGTACCGGAGCACCCCAGGGAGAGGTACTCGGTCGAATGAAACCCCTGTCAAGTAGTTCTTGCAGTTGGATCATCATTTCTTTCATCTCAGCTGGCGCAAGACGATAAGGAGTCTTTGCAATCGGAGCAGCACCAGGCACAAGGTCAATTCGAAATTCTACTTGCCTATCCGGAGGAAGGCCAGGCAAGTCGTCAGGGAAAACGTCAGGATATTCGTTAACAACGGGAACATCATTTACAGTTTTCTTCTCCTCTTTTGAGACATCAACTGTGTATGCTAGATAGATAGAACATCCTTTCGATATGAATTTACGAGCTTTAAGGAAAGAGATTATTTTTAAGAGTCTTTGTTCACCGTAGACATAGATATGATTCTCCCCTTCAATAGGAATGCGTACTATCTTTTCATAGCACAAGAGTTCAGCGTGGTTCTTTGATAACCAATCCATGCCGAGAATAATATCAAAGTTGGGCAAGGAGATAGGGATCAGGTTAGCGAGAAAAGTATAGCCTTCAATTTCCATAACACAATCCCTATAGACTTTATCAGCAAGTAATGATATACTTCCCGCAGTATCTACGTGAAATGGTTGCGCGAGTACAAAGCAAGCAATTTGAAAGGAATGCGCAAATTCGTAAGACACAAAAGAATCTGAGGCACCAGAATCAAATAAGATGTGAGCAGGTCTAGAGTTGACAAGAAATGTACCCGTCACAACATTCGGGTCCTCGCGTGCCTCCTCTGAGGTAATCTGAAATGCACGAGCCCTAGCTTTCGGCACCTCCTCCTTTTTAGTTGGAGTACCCTTTGATTGTTGAGCAGGGACTTGGCTTCTCGCCGGTTGTTGAACAGAAGCTTGACTTCCCGTCATCTGACTAGTAAGAGTAGGGCAAAAACGCTTCTTGTGGCCAGTAATACCACATGCATAACAAGTAACATCCTTTCTTGGGCAAGCTGGCTTTATATGACCCTTTTCTCCGCATCCATAACAGACAATGGATTCCTTGTCTATTTTGCATTGGCCCGGATGATTCCTTCCACAAATACGACATGAAGGCGATTGCATAGAAAAAGATTGTGATCTACCGCGTCCACGAGAGACACTTTGAGTTTGAACTTGATTACCAGGATTAGTCCGAACGGATTGAGCTGGTAGAAAAGAAGGAACAGTTCTTTCAGTACGTGGTTGCTTCGGAGCAGTAATAGTGGCACCACGTATTTCTAAGTCATGCTCACGTCTTCGAGCATATTCAACGGCTTTATCGAATGACAGAACTTCTCGATTGGCAACGAAATCGTGGATTTCGTGTCGTAGTCCCTCCATGAATAACTGAATTTTCTCGTCTTCAGTTGGAATATACTTTGTAGCAAACCTTGCTCTTTGATTAAACTGAGTTTCATACTCATTCACAGTCATTCCTCCTTGTTTAAGCTCGAGGAATTCCTTCTCCAATCTCCTCCTCATGTCTAGAGGACAATACTTCTCTAGCAAACGAGTTTTAAACATTTCCCAAGCTAAATTCTCCTGGTCAAACCCGTTGAGAGCTTCATATGTTGCTTCCCACCAGACCAATGCTTCTCCGATGAGCATTGCGGAAGCATAGTTAGCCTTGTCTTCATTATCCACATGAGAAATACGAAACACTTTCTCTGTGTTCTGGATCCAAGTAAGAACAATAATGGGATTGAGAACACCGGAAAACTCTGTAGCACCACTACTCTTGAAATCTTTGAATGAGGAACGCTTCACCTCTCCTTTTGAAGATTCTCCAGTGGCTTTCTCTTTACCCTTATCACCATTCTTTTTGTGTTCTTCGAGAGTCTGTCGAATAACACCGGTAAGTTTACCCAAGAGTCGCTCCTCGCGAGGAGATACTGGAGTATTCACTTCCTCGGGTTGAGGACCTCCACCAACCTCAGGGGTATGGCTACTAACCTGTTCAGCCATTGCCTTGCAATACGGAGTAACATTGTATTTTAGAATATTAGGGTTTATTATTACCTAATACTTTTACTTATATATTTCCTATGGTTTGTATCCCTATACTTATAATGATTTAGTTCATATATTGAACTTTCAATAGTTTAAGTCTAAATACCAATCCGTGGAATTTAGTTCACTCAAACTACTGCTCTGATACCATGATTGAAAGACCCTAACTTTCGTATTTATGAAAGACCCAAACTTTCATACTCGACAATATAGTTACTCCAAAACATGCTACTTGCATATTCATAAAAACAATATTTTACATTGATAAAGAGATTACAAACTACTGGATACAAACCGACTATTTTAAAGTGTTATATATTACATAACTTCCCAGGATTCTATAGTTTTATACATATGGGAGTGCAAAATACAATAGTTTCAAACTATTCATAAGCTTCCATCGATACAATAGTTTCAAACTATTCAAAAATCTTCTACCAGTATATAACTATACTGGATGTTTATCTCCTGCAATTTGTTAAACATCGAGAGGGTAAGCGGACACGCTTAGTGAGTTCAATAATAGATACAATATAACGTTATGCCATATATATACTTTAGTAGGGCAGAAGCAAAGAGGAACAAGGAACAACAAGGGCATATGTAAATTATGTGACAAACATTCTATATCGATCATTGACTTGATTTAAAGATATACAATCAATGAGACATAACAATTTCCGTGCTTTGATATACATCAATAAAGCTTTGGCCCAAACGGCACAGAAGATATACAACTTCGGATTAACATTTCGGTAGATTTCAGGCTTATAGCCCTATCTAACCTTCTGCCACTACCATAGAATAGAATTCATTCTCTTACGGAGACATGTTCCACATGGCCAGAGGCTACATACCAGTACCAACGTGAATCTAAGTCCTTTCACTGATCACATGGTCAAAGGTATTTCGTTGCTATTAAAAATAGCAATTAAAAATAACCCGGGAAAATAACCCGGAATAATAACACTAAAAAGCACGTAGCACATATAACACATAACATACAATTATTTCTATATATTAAACTCACCGTGAAATAACCGGGGGCTAAAATATTAATTTGGGCAGTACTTCGGCTCTAAATATGACTTTCGTTGTTGAAAACCGGGAATTTTCTTGAAAACCGGGCTCTGCGAAGGTAGAGCTTCGAAACCGAAAAGATAAATTTTTCGGGATTCTCGAGAGTCTCAAGGCGTGTTTCGGGCTTTAGAATCAGTATCGGGGCTTTGGGGGATGTCGGGATCGTAAAAATATTGAAAGAGGGGGTGAAAATGCCAAATTTCTAAAACTAGCCGAGAGGGCTCGCACCCCTTATATAGGGCTGAGCTTCGGATCCGAAGCGAAGGGAAGGAGACAGGCGGCTGCGAGGTTCGGACCAGATGGCAGCTTCGCAGGGCTCCAGCGAGGCTCGGATGCGAGGAGTCATCAGCTTCAGGCGCGTCATCGGCTGGGTCTTCGGCTCGGTCTTCAGCTCGGACAGCAGGTGGCTCGCAGGTGGGTTGCGCATGCGAGGGTGATCAATGCGAGGCGCGTCGGATAGCCATTGGACCGCACCCTCGGTCGAATCAGCATGCGACACGCGAGTAGGGCACGAGGCAGGCATGCGAGTACCACGTGACGACTTCGGACTCCTGTGCGACACGCGTCGCTTCTCGGGCATTGCCACGCAGCAGCTTCGGATACGTGGCCAACTCCGAGCGAGGGTGACGTGGCGTTTCACTATTCATGCGAATTTTCTTGAAAAATGTGCAAAAACTTCTAAAATCCATAATTTTCGCATACGAGCTCCGTTTTTGACGTTCTTTATATCCACGCGAAGCTAGAATTATGCTCTACAACTTTCGTTTAGACTTCGTCGGCTAATTTTGACTTTAATTTTAATATTATTATTTTTAACAGACCGGGACAGGAAAATCCGTTAAAAATTCATAACTTCTTCATCCGACGTCCGTTTTCGTCAGACTTTTTACCGTTGCACTACTAATGACGAGACCTTCAATTCTCGTTTAGGTTGTGTCGGCTAAAAATCACTCGATCTAAAATTCGAGTTTTTAGCTGTCTACTGCTAAGCTGAAACTTCGAAAAATCATAACTTCCTCATACGAAGTCAGATTCAAACGGTCTTTATATGAAAGTTGATTATTTTCACGAGTTCTACAACTTTCATTTACATCACTAAGGCTAAAAACTAGTTTATCGAAAACTAAATTTTTACGCGACAAGGTATTTTCCGGATTTATCACGGAACTTGGTTTGGTCATAACTTCTTCGTTATAACTCGGATTTTGATGAGGTTTTCGCCTAAATGTTTCTAACGAGATTATCTATAACTTTCAATAATAAAATTTTACTTATTCCAGATTTTATATTTTTGCTATATTTCACTATTTGGCTTTTAATTGGAATCTCATAAGACTTCCAATACTTTCTGAATGATTCTAAGCATAGTTTTACTTCAATTCTAGTAAAAACTATCTGTTAGAACTCAACATTCAAATTCACATAATATTTCATAATATTATTTACTTAAAACACGATTTCAAAACGTGTATGTTACAGCGTGTTGGGCTATCTGGGCATTTTTGGGCATCGTACTTACACTCAACACGGCCCGTGTTTATTTTCTCTATATCGACACGGGGCGTGTTCGACTTAAAAACTGTCTTTTTGGCAGTTTTTCCTCTTTTCTTATTTCGGTAATGAGGTCATTTTGGGAGAAAGTAGAGCAGAAAAAAGCATTTTTTTTAGGAGAAGGAGTTGAAGTTTTTAGCAAGGATTGTCCGTTAAGCATTTGGAAACACTTTGATTTCGTATTTGTAAGCATTTTAATTCTTGAATTCATCTTCTAGATTTCTGGTTTTGTTCTAGTCATGTGTGGCTAGAACTCTAATTTCTCCAACTCATGTTTTGACTTTCTAGTTGTGAATCTAATCATATGACATGATGTTTGTTCTTACTTTCTATCTAATGAATTTGATTTTTCTTCAATCGAATGTTTGATTCTAATTGTGATTCTTATTGGCCATTTGAATTAGGATTAGGTCATTCCAGTTATCTCTTTTACAAAATCCCTAATTGTTTTGTGAAATTGAACAAGTAACAAGCATTAAATTGACATCTACTGAATGAATTTAGTGTAAATCTTATTCATACACTTTTACACTCCCGAGCTTATGAGGAGTATTGGGTGTTGTTGGGAACATTCACATAAAGCTTCATGCAATCTTTCAATCTAATTCTAAGAGCTTGTTTAGATTAGGTTAGTAAGGTTAGGATTAATCAAAGAGCTTGTTTTGGTTAATTATTGTGGTGAATGGAAAGTGTTAGGGCTTGTTAACATTTTCAAGTACCAACTTAGATAAAATGAAACAAAGGTCTTGTCATCTTGGATTCACATTGTTGAAGTGTCATACATGAAGTTGGAGTCTTTATAATATCAGAATTTAATTTACTCATTCAGCCAATTACTTGTGATTTTACTTTATTTGTCTAATCATTGCAATCAAATCCCCCTTTTTCTTTCATCTATTATGAACAAGTACCTTACGCAAAAAGGGTATAGACTGATTGTCCCGTGTCTCTATGGATCAACCCTACTTGCCTTGTACTACTTTCTAGTGCAATAGAGTAGTGTTACTTAGGAGTATATCGTAACCCTTTATTTGTTGGGTTTGACACCCCTAACACACCTCATGAATACAATCACATGCAACAAAGCTTAGATAATATTTCGAGTAAAATACTCATCCCTACAATGGTTAGACGCACATGAGAGTTTTGTAATATGGTCAAATCCGTCACACTGAGATTATCCAACCTTTGTCACATGTGAGTTGACATATTCACTTAATAGCTAACTCACATCACTTAAGAGGTCCACAAATCACAAAGCAAGCAACATTCGTGCAGTAGCACTCCAATCCATACAGTAACCAAGAACATTGAAACTCACATACTACAACTCATGCTAGGAACTTCCATTCTCGCTAACGGTTGCCTTATGCATGCAAATTATACATAATGCATGATTAAATAGACCGTCGAATAAAAAACTCTACACTAGGACCACAACCAAACGAGGAATAGGAAATAAGGTCAAATTTAATCATTCTAGGGCTATATGATCCTAACCGTATATAATTTTTAAAGCATACACTTAGGAATCCTTGATACCAATACATATTCCCAATCTAGCATCTCATGCTTCTTAGGCTACAAGGCATGACATATTAGGCCAATCTATCATGTAATTCCTGAAAATATCTCTAGCCTTATCCTGGCATGAAAACATTCAAATCATATAACATATCAACATATATGGGTATTCTGGAAATCACTTACTTGAGCTCGGCCGATTGCACACATCACACCCCCTTTGTCTTTATAAAATCCTTTTAGAAATATTTCCCTATTTCAAAATCCTTTTAGAAACTCATTTTCTTTCAAAATATTATCAATTCCTTAGTTTGAGTCCATACATACCCGAGAGTGTGCTTGAATCCTTCAAACCAATGCTCTGATACCAACTTGTAGCATCCCGAAATTATGAGGTAAAAATTTCATTTTTAATTCAGCCAAAACATTAGTTATCTTTAAGTCAATATCAATATTATTTTTTCTAAATATTCAAAAATATTTTATAAGAAAACAATTATCAGAGTAAAATCCCAAAATCATCATAATGCGGAAACATGGGTGGATGCGCTACGATCAAGTTGGGCCCTTCCCTTTTGAACCAAAAGTACCTGAAACTATAACCATAAACACCGTAAGCACAAAGCTTCGTGATTTCCCCAAAATACCACATATCATACATAATAAACATATAATGGGCCCCCGTCCTTCATCAGGCCTCGCCTAACATCGGGTCCCGCCTAGTATCGAGCCCAACCCGACATTGGACCCCACCCGACATCGAGCCCTTCTCGGTATACAGATTTGTCAGTCATCAGGCCCCGCCCGGTACACATATAATCATATAATCATACTAACACATGCGATAATCACAAAGACAATAGCATACCATACAATCATCGAGCCCCACTCGACATCGGGCCTTACTCGGTAAGCATAAAACACATACTGATAACTAGCATACAGTATACTCGTTAGGCCCCGCCTGGCATCAAGTCATTCCTTGTAAGAATACTATCACATTATGCATGCAAGAGTCACACAAACATCTAGCATCCTAACATATAAACCATGGGCTGACATTGGTGCCTTCGTCCCGCTAAACTCAGTGAGGAGATTCACCTCAATCCGCTGATAATCCAATAACTTCCGGGTCGTTGAACCAGATAACTGTTGGATTAGTGTCTAAGTCCATAACTATTTTGGTATGTACTTGACCCGATTATGAGCATGGTCCTTTTGGGTTGCCTTCACCATAGCAATATGTAGGATGATTTAAGGAGAGAAAGGTTTAAATATGATTTATTAATACATTATGAGAATAATATATTAAAGGAGAAATCATATTGTTTAATTAATATTAGTCAAGAATTAATTGTTAATTAATTTTGTGGCTAAAAGAGATTAATTAAACTTAGGGGACTGAAGTTGTAATTATAAGATAATTATAATTGGGCTATGGATCACCTAATAATATATAAGTTGGACGAATTCTATGGGAAGCCCATTAGAAATCGTCCAAGGGATATGTTTAAGGAGTCCATGGGCTGCTTAGGGCCTAAGCAGTCAAATTAGGGTTTCCTAGTTGTAAACCCTAATAGCCTACATGTATATAAAGGGCCCCTATGCCCCAAAAACGTGGACAAGTCTTCCATTAGGGTTTCCAGCCGTTTTTGGGCAGCCTCTCTTCTTCTCCTCTTCATCCAAGTTGTATATGGTGTTTGTGACTCCATTAGAGGTGCAGCACTTGAGGCACTAAGCTCTCTAAGGCCAATCCAAGCAAGGAATTGATTGTTATTGCTATATAACAATAAAAGGTAATTCTCTAAACCCTAATTCAGTTTATAACATGTTAAATCTAAGTTTGTTAGTCTTGGATTCAAAGCATGTACAATAGAGAAACCTAGATCCAAGCATTAGGGTTTGTATGAGCACATAGGATTGTTCTTATGCATAAAACCCATCAGTGGTATCAGAGCCTTGATTGGTTTCAGTTGTATGTGATGCTTAACTGCTTTATTTGCTGGAAAATCGATTTTTGGCCTCTGCCCGACCTGACTCGGCGAGTCTGTCCCTGACTCGGCGAGTCCAGTCCCTGACTCGGCGAGTTCAGGGGTCAGACAGAGGGAATTTCGGGTTTTTGCTGCTGTTTTGACTTGGATTTGATACCTAATTCGTTTTTTGAAGTTAAAATCCGATTTTTATCTTAAATTAGTGATTATCTTTGCCAAAACAATAGATAATTTCAAATCTTTTAAATAATAGTTTGTTTATATGATAAATATGGATTATTTCAAATTATTTGGTAATTATCTAGTGACTAAAATAAGATTAGGTCAAATATAGATAATTATGAAATTAATTGTTTAATTTGAATTATTTGTTATTTGATCCCTAATGTTTTGAAATGTTTCAAAACTTGCCCTCAAGTTTTGGAATTTAAAATTTGATTAAAAGTTTAATTTTGAAATGTTAAATTCTAAAACCCTAGTAATTTGAAAAAGTTCAAATCACACCCTTATGATTTATTAATTAATTAAAGTGTATAATTAAAAGTGATTTAATGAACCCATTAAGTTTTGGTTTACATTTAATTAAATTAAAAGTATAATTTTACTAAATTAAACCACCTAGTATTTTAAAAGTGTAAAATACACCCTATACTATATATAACAGTAAAAGTCTAATATTATATATATGTATGAGTAAACAGTCAGTCTTACCGTTAGTAGGCCTCATTCACGAAGCTGGTCTATAAGGGGTGTTTAAGGAAATTGCCTATAAAATGGCGATTGAATGGGTATCCACTCTTACCCACCGCACTCTTGACTAGTGGAGGGTCGTTAGCCGAACGGGTAGGATAGGACAGAAACCTTCCATTATAAGTATAATGAAGTACAAAGTAACTAAATGCTTTTACAAATTCCCAAATCATAGTTACTTTAGGAAAAATGTGAAATTGTATGCTAACCCATGGAATTACACTTCGTACCCTTGTCAAACGTTAGTGGAGCGTGTGTGGTTAACCGGCACACTAATTTGGGGATGACATTGGTGGCGAAGGGTGGCTCGATGCTTATCATAGATCAATGGAGCGTGTGTGGCTAACCGGCACATTGATTAGGTGATTGTAGCATTGGGTGCACCACGTGATTCGTATGGTTATTCACACCTTGTTTGTGATCCTCGGCATCCCAGTCACAAATAGTAGGGCATAATCGAGATTAAACATGCCATTGAAAAGTTCAATGAAACTCAAAAGATCTAGGAGTTTCAATTCATTTAAAACTTAAACTTCCTTTTCGTTTTTCATGGTGGAAATTGGTAAATCGTCATTTACCTACCTTCAGATATTCTGCAACTAGATTACGGCATCCCTCTTCTAGGTTGTAGAGTATTGTGTTGGATCCTAGCTTGATGTTTCATTTGGGTGTTACATCAAGAATTCTAATCAACTTAACTTGAATTTTCTCCCGTTTTGTAGATGTCTACATCTTACAATGGTCTTCCTAAATCCTTTGGAACAAGCTTTCCAAATAAAGATGACGTTCCGAGATACGATCAAGGAAATGAGAGTCATGCTTCACTTCCTCCACCTCCTCCAATCATTCTCCCTGACCCACAAGTTCAAAGGCTTGAAAAGTTCAAGCTCACTCAAGCCCTTTTGACAAGTAAACACGAAGATGGGAAACCTGTGTGTACACACGTCTTAGAGATGAAGTCACACATTGATAGGTTAAGCATGTTGGGTGTTGAGATTTCAAGCGAGTTGGCTGTTGACTTGGTTCTTCAGTCACTTCCTGAATCATATAGTGAATTCGTTAGAGAGTACTATATGATGGACCACGACGTGACCCTCATTGATCTCACCTATTTGCTTATAGCTGTTGAATCAGCAATGATTTGGCGTGCTAGTCAAGAAAACTTGTCTGGTGAATCAAACTCCCAAACTTCAATGGACACTGGCAACATTGGAAGTCCAGAAAGAACTAAGTCTGTGATTGTCCGATGTGCTGTGCCAAAGGAGTCCATTTGCTTTTATTGCCAAGAGAAGGGGCATTGGAGACGAAGCTGCCCTAACTACCTGAAAGATCTAAGAGATGGGAGAGTCAAGATGTATGGCTCTACTCCAGGTAAAATCCATTACCTAACTCTTTTGAGTTCCTATTCTAGATTCTTAATACATGATGTGATAAGATTACATTTTGATGTTTTGTAGGATCGAAGAAAAGAGAGGAAGCTTGAGGGAAGAAGTGAGCTGAATCTAATCATGAAGAAATGGATTTTGATCGCATTACTTGATGAATGGATTCTTGAGCTGCTACTTGGAGTTAGAATAGATTGTTAAGAAATATGCAATAACATAGTTTTTCAATTGAATTGCATTGTAAGGACAAATTTTTTCCGCAATAAAATGAATTTTGATTTTATCTTATTTATTTATCCTTGCGATGGCATGTATGAAAAAATTGATGTTTGAATGTTTTTATTATTAGCAATAATGGATTTGATTCTTAATTATGTTATTTGTGGAAATGTCAAAAGTTTACCAAATAGGAAGAGTTTCTCATCGCCCAAGTTTCAATTGGACAGAAACTTGGAATCATGCAATGTGCATTGTATGATGAATGAAAAACTTTCACATTTGGGAAACTTAGACTAATTCTTTGACAAAGTGTCAAATTGAAGGACTAGGAAGATCAAGTACACTAGGTTGTGCGTTGATTAAGTCTACCACAAGAGTGACAAAGATATTCGTCATGATTTAATAAAGTTTAGTAAATATGGTTATACTTATAAGATTGAGTATAACTCTGAGTTGACTGAAATAGTTTCAATCAATAGCAGAACGAATAAGAAGAATCAAAAAGGCAAAAAGATAAAAGTTTCTCCATTCTAAGAAGAAGGGAGAGTATCTTTATTGTGTTTTATGATGAAGTCTTAATGATTAAGAACCATATCTCAATTGATCCTCTAAGTGAGTCTTAGTGCAATTGCATGTCTAAGAAGAGGAATCAAGTATTGTAGAAATGGTTAAATCAATAAGTCAATCATACTTCGTTCCAATATCAAGTCTTAGAGTCAAGATTGTGACATTGAGTGACAAGTCTTAAGTAGGTTTATAACACTCATCAAATGTGGAATTTGGAAAAGTTTTCTTATTCTTGCACATTAGAAATTGGTAAGTTGTGATGTCTTGGATAAGACAAAGAACAACTAGGACCAATTTGTGAAGTGTTTTGTATTGATAAGAACTACACTAACTCTTGAATATTTGCTTTGTCAAGAAATGTTTCTTGACAAGAGAATCTTATATGTCAAGGAGTCAGTGGGAGTCTTAATGGTCTTGAAAAGTTTCAAGAACAAATCAAGAATAAACCTTATCGATCATCACTAGCACATGACTTGAGGTTTACAACCTGTCGCACTGACATTATCTTGTTTTCTGTGCCATTCCAATTAAGTTAATTGCGTATGTGAGTTCTATGAGTTCTCATTTGAATGCATACTAGAGCCTTAGTCGATGGAAAGTACATTGATATGTAAGGACAAGTTACTAAACTACTGGGAAGACATGGTGGGCACTCGTGTTACCATAGGGCAAGAAATCAAGATTAACAAAGTTCAGTCCATATGAGTTTGGATTTGTCGCAAACCTTGGTTTTGGTAAATTCACATGGATAGGAACTCATACACCATAAAATCTAAGTGTCATAAGATTCCCTCTTTCATGAAAATGACTGTGAGGAAATACTTCACTAAGAGAGGTTTTAAGAAGATAGCGATTGTGAAAATTGTATTCTCACATTCGATTATGGTTACGGCATCCCTTTCCATAGTTCGAATTATGAGATTTGGCAATTAGTTTGAACATTTGGAACTTAGTAACATAAATTCTAAATTATTTAAACACACATATGAGCTATCTAAGGCAAAGGTGTAGGCTTATCGAAGCATTTGGTATTAGAAATATGAATTTCAGATATTCAATAGGCATTGTTTTCTGAAACTTCATTTGTTTTCTGAATACATGTCAAGGCTAGTGGGAGCATAAGTGTTATGCTTATATGATAATAATCATCATGATAGTGGGAGCATAAGTGTTATGATTGTATGATTATTACGACAAGTATTGCAAGTTAGCAATATTAATTATAGAAAAACAAAGATTCAAATTTGCAAAGTTGCATGGGTTGAAAAGTTGTTTGCTATAATTAAGGGAGAGAATATTATACTTCGTTTCAAAATCTAAAGCTTAGATTAAGAAATTTTAATATTTTCAGTCAAAGGGTACATTGTGTGTTCTTAAAATTCGATTATGATTACGGCATCCCTCTTCATAGTTCGAATTATGAGAACATGACACATAAAATATTATGGCAAAAGATTAGTAAAGTATCATATCTTTATGTGAGACATTGTGCATCGTGTCCCATACACTTCGGGTATAGGATCGATTGCAAATGCTATAATAATTTACCATTCTAAATTTTTTCAAATGTCTAGCGCATTAAGAGGGAAAAAGGACTAGAATGGATTTTGACTAAAATTATTAAACAACTATCAAAGGACGATCCAAAGTTCGCTGAGGATTGGTCGCTTGTGAGTAATTGGAAGTATGGTATTGGATGGACCATATCGACATTATTATGAATAGATAAGATTCTATCAAGAATGAGTTGTCATATGGCAAATGTGGAAATGTTTCCATATTGGGAGTTGGATATTAAGAATCTATGTCTAGATTAGAAACTTTTATGCAAGAAGGATGTTCAAAGGAATGTACTTTGAATGTGAGACTTCACGTCTATAGAATTGTCTTGTAACAATTCCCGATAGAGTACTTTGTAATTTCATTGGTCAAGTCTTGGTGACTTTTGTGCTATGACTTTACGAAAGGATCGTTGCGTAAAATGTTAGAATCTAGCATATTCTAGTAGTGGCAAGAACCTTGTGTTCTTACACTAATGATAAGGATTGGGAATTGTGAAATTAGCATCATTAAAAAGGTTTTTCAATTGATCTATTTTACAAAGTAAGGACCATAGGAAACATAGTGTGCATGCTTTATGCATGGGATAACTATTGTTGTAATTCGAGTAATAAGTTGATTTTCTGAAACAGTAAAGGATAATAATGAGTAATCAATATGGTGGTTAGATAGAAGTGTTTTATTTACTCTCACAAGTTTGAGGCCATATAGGATTAAGTATTATTGTTATGTTTCAATTTGCATGTTTTGACTTCCAGAATAACTAGGTTGTTCAAACATCCACAGTCGGTCATACGTTGGGAGTAAGTATGAAGGAAGACTGTCATGAATCTGTCTGTAGATTGTCCGAAGTGTTTAGACATAGCACAAGTTTGCTGCAGAGTTCATGAGTGCTTTGATAAGATTAAAGTATTGGATTAAACCCACGCTCACTTGGATCACTTCATAGATTTATCACGAGTGATTAGTGAGACGATAATATTGTATATTCTTGAAACCGAGACATGTGAGTTGTTATTTGTTGGTCGGTTGCACATTGATAATAAGTAAACGCACCAGTAACTTGGTGTTATAAAACTTATTGTTGTGTGTGATTCGATCAATAAATGCAAGCGAGCATTTGAGTCGAAGTTTATCCATTCCTTTTACCCAAAGTGGGATAAAAGCGATATCATTGGGCCTCTCGATGATTTAGTAATGACACCTAAGCGCTTGGCCAAGCCGGGACTAAGTTGATGTGTTCAATTGTAGTTTGTTATCAGTTGTCATAAATCGGAAGTCGGGAAACAGTATAGAGAGAATGATTGAAATTCATGTCTTTTGTCTATACGATATCTTGAGAATGGAGGAATATATAATCCCTTATCTAGAGGACACGCTATCTGATAAGATCAGAGTTGACAGCGGCTTTTGAAAGCTACGATTGCTGATCAGGTTCTGAAGTCATACGGAAAATAGTTATTAGACTTATCCAAGTGGGAGACTGTTGGATTAGTGTCTAAGTCCATAACTATTTTGGTATGTACTTGACCCGATTATGAGCATGGTCCTTTTGGGTTGCCTTCACCATAGCAATATGTAGGATGATTTAAGGAGAGAAAGGTTTAAATATGATTTATTAATACATTATGAGAATAATATATTAAAGGAGAAATCATATTGTTTAATTAATATTAGTCAAGAATTAATTGTTAATTAATTTTGTGGCTAAAAGAGATTAATTAAACTTAGGGGACTGAAGTTGTAATTATAAGATAATTATAATTGGGCTATGGATCACCTAATAATATATAAGTTGGACGAATTCTATGGGAAGCCCATTAGAAATCGTCCAAGGGATATGTTTAAGGAGTCCATGGGCTGCTTAGGGCCTAAGCAGTCAAATTAGGGTTTCCTAGTTGTAAACCCTAATAGCCTACATGTATATAAAGGGCCCCTATGCCCCAAAAACGTGGACAAGTCTTCCATTAGGGTTTCCAGCCGTTTTTGGGCAGCCTCTCTTCTTCTCCTCTTCATCCAAGTTGTATATGGTGTTTGTGACTCCATTAGAGGTGCAGCACTTGAGGCACTAAGCTCTCTAAGGCCAATCCAAGCAAGGAATTGATTGTTATTGCTATATAACAATAAAAGGTAATTCTCTAAACCCTAATTCAGTTTATAACATGTTAAATCTAAGTTTGTTAGTTTTGGATTCAAAGCATGTACAATAGAGAAACCTAGATCCAAGCATTAGGGTTTGTATGAGCACATAGGATTGTTCTTATGCATAAAACCCATCAATAACCTCGCGCCAACTAATAATAAATACAGTCTTAATCAATAATCAACCCGATAACCCAAAATCTGAGGCCCACTCCATAAACCAATTTCCTAAAGGGTAAAAGACCATTTTACCCTTTTCTTACTTGTTCCATAAACAAGGTCCAACCTAAAAGCACTAAAGCCTAAAACCCAAAGCCTAACTCAAAAGCAACATAAGCCCATTATAGCCCAATAACCCGATCGAGCCCCAAAATCATCATGGACCTACTTCCAAGAAAACCCTTAGACTATCCATGACCCAAAGTCAGAAGTAAAATGGCCCAACAAGGCGCAAGCCTTAAAAAGGCCCAAAAAGACATAATTGGGAGTACGCCCCATGTACTTGAATGGTACCCCCCCACGTATTCACCCTCGAAGCACAGAGAACAAGCTATAGATGCACAAACCAAGCATTACACTAAGCGTACTCCTACGTACGCCCAACGTACTCAAAGGAGAGCCAAAATCCATATTAAGCTCTAAATGGTTAAGACAATGACTTCCAAACTCATATATGACCCTAATGAGATGTCTTAACACGTAAAATTGGCAACTTTACTCCTTTGCATGGCTTAATGGGACCAAATCCTTAATAACATCCATAATAAACATCCAAACTCATGCATGGTCCAAAATAACCCATCAAGATGACATTTTTATGAACATGAGACCTCCCAAAGGTCAAGATCCAAGATTCTAAGCTCTTAGAGTAGCTCATACTCACAAGGATGATTCTAAGGACCAAAATAAATCCTAAATACACCTTAAACTAGATCAAATACCTAGAGTCATCAAGACAAAAATTTATACCTCCAAAAGGTATATCCAGATGCAAAAAGCCTCGATCCAAAAGCTTCAAGTAACCTCACACTTCTCCAAAAAGTTCATTCTTCTTCTATGAACACCAAAAAACATGAAATTACACCAAAAGCTCAAAAACCACTCAAATGAAGGCTAAGGTTTCGTTTCTAGGGTTTAGAGGGATAGAAGCTGAAGATAATAGGGCTTGGTGGTGAGTTAAGAAGCTTAAATAGATAAGAATATATGTAGAAAATAAAAGTATAAGAGTATTTGATTTCTCTAATATAACAATTCCAACATCCGTAAATTATGAGGGGAATTTTTGATTTTGTTCGTATATGAAATGTTATAATTATTTCTATAGATTACGTTCATTTTTAACAAAAAAAAAAATATTTTCCAATTCGAATAAATATGACAAGAAATAAACATTGTATTAGTTTTTAAGAGGACATATGTTATTCTGCGAAAAAGAAATGAGATTCAATTATCTACTTTGATAAAGAGACAAAAACGGTAGGTCGAAGGGACAGAATAGTAATTATTAATGCAGAAAAAACGGGAAAACGTGGTGAAGTCACCGAAGTGTTTATTATGATTTTGAAATTCGTCAAATCGAAGCCCAAATGTCTTTTCGATCACATCCACTGATGTCATATGCTCTTGATTTTCTCAATTAATTAATATATTTGTCACAGTTTATAGTATTAATTAATTATTGATATAAAGGATATTGAATTTTAAAATTAGAACTATTTTTGTAAGAATAAGATGTTATCGTATTTCGAGTTTAAAATTAAAAAATTCATGATTAACACTAGTCACGATTTAGATACTCCATTAAACAAGGTTTGAAACTTAAGATTTTCTATTGAAAACTCGTAACAGTGTGCTTAACTATCATTATGACTATCTTTCTCTTATGTTACTAAAAAACACACATCATAATTTGCCCCATTGGATATACAATTTTCAAATATATTTCCTTTCAAAACAATAAAATATACGATAATGCCTCGTACAAATTCACAGGAATAATACGATGAAGAAGGTTTTATATATTTATTTATTTTTCTTTCATGCTACCTCTATCCACTACACGCATGACTTTAACATTTATGAATTATGAGTTGTTGGTTATGTGAAAAAAAAAATATTAACAGTCTTTAGTTTAAAGATTAAAAATAGACACAATTTATAGGGTTAACCGTTCGCATAGTTATTGTAAATAATAGACCACACAGGAACAAGCAAGTATAACAAAAGAGCGAATAGAACATAATAATTGAGTGGATATTCTTGCAAGAAAACTAACAAACACACACTTGTATTATTAGAAACCGATGCATGGAGAGGAAGGAAGTTTACAAGAAGGATGTGTTTTGAATGAATAAAAATAGCTAACCTAGACATCTATTTAGGCTACAGAGAGACATCTATTTAGGCTACAGAAAGTGGTTTTAAGTTTGTCACGGTCTAGGCGTCATCTAAGATTTGTCACACTGTTTCAAAATTTTACCAATTAATGGGCGTAGGTTGCTATTTTTGTCATGTTAAAAAAATTAAAAAAATAAAAATAAAAAGAATAAAGACATTGTGATCGGTTGGTCAAAAAGTCAAATGAAGGAAATGGGGGAGAAAGCTCGATGAGTTATTGCCGAAAGAGTTGTCATTTTTGCTATGTTAAGGGGCACGACGAGATGTTCCAAATGCCAACTAGGCAAATGTCGAGTTGTTGCCAAGACCACTCCGCTTAGCCTTATAAGCTAACTGATACAAAGTAATCCCACGACCAATATTGATATTCTAAGTTTGTTTAAATACACATTAAGGATCCTAAGTTACCCAATAATGGTCTCATTATCTCGCATGTATTATGCCGACGATGTGATATTCGTAGGCAAATGGGATAAAAGATGCATAAAAAATTTGGCTCGAATCCTTAAATGTTTCCACATTTGTTCAGGCCTCAAGGTCAAGTTTCATAAGTCAAAATTATTAGGCATTGGTACAACCGCCTCAGAACTTCATAGCCAAGCCCAAGTGTTGGGATACCTTGATGGAACTTTCCCTTTCACTTACCTGGGGTTGTAGTCGGCGCAAATATGTCACTAAAGAAACATTGGAGGCCTATCATTGAGAAATTCCAATCAAGGTTGTGGGGATGGAAAACAAAATCATTTTCTTTTGGGGGGAGACTCATATTAATAAAAGCAGTTATCAACAACCTTCTAACCTACTACTTTATCTTTTCAAATCCCCTAATGGTATCATTGATGACCTCGAGAAACTAAGACGTGGATTTTTATGGGGTGGTGATGATTCTAAAGAAAAAATCCATTAGATCTCATGGGCAAAGATTGTTGCTTCTAAAAAAGATGGAGGGCTTGGAGTGGGGAACTTGAAGGTCCAAAATCTAGCGTTACTCACTAAATGGTGGCGGAGGCTCAAAGTTGATAGTGAGAATTTATGGAAACAAAGCATCATGCGTATACTCAACCTAAAAAGGAAACCGCTAACATACATTGCTAAGAAATCCATCCTTTGGGTTTGGGGAAATATCCAAAAAACAATCAAAAGCTTACCTGAATTCCAAACCTTGTCTAACAATATTTTCTCCTAGGTACCATACTCCAATATAGAGATTCTATTTTGGCAGGATATTTGGTGTTCATCGTCTATCTGTGGCAGATTCCCCCGATTATTTGAGCTCGAATCTATGAAAAGATGTTTCGTCAATGAGAGAGTATGTCATTTTCCGTCTTTGTTTTTATGGAAGTGGAAATTAAAGCCAAGAAGTGTTTAAGTCATGTCGGATTTATCAACCTTATGCTCTACTATCAGATCCTTTGTCACGCCGAATGTATCTGTGGGGTTCAGATACACCAAATACTCTACTATCAGATCCTTGGTATATAGCAAAGGAACTAAATCTAGAATATTGGTATGTATTCTATTCTTGGAGTTTGAAGATCTGAGATTAGCTCTTCATTTTCTTTCCTTGTGAGGTAAAAAGCTTCCATCTTACTATTCCATAATGCTAGATCTATTTTGGTGCCATTTTATGCTCTTTAAGTCCACAGTTTGATTTTTGAGCCTCTTGCTTCACTCCAAAAGTGATTGTTGGTAGATCTAGAACCCTTTTGGCCCCTTTGTCTATAAAAATGCAAGCTTTAGGGCATTTGTGGTCTCATGCATGTGTTAAGAAATTTGTTAAACTCTTTTGAGCTCTAAGAGCCTCATTAAGCCATGCATGCATGTAAAGTTGCCAACCTTACATGACAAGCTACCTTAAGAAAGTCAGATTTGAGTCAGGGTTGAAGTCTTAATCGATTAAGAGCTAAAAAGCAAAGGTTGGCCAAAAGGGTGGAGTACGTTGGGCATACAAGCAAGTATGTCATGCGTACAAGCCCTTAAGCGAGTACAATGAGCGTACGAGCTGAGCTGAGTACGCCCTACGTACTCAACAGTGGGCTTCGGTTTTGGGCCTTTGGACAATTGGATTGTATTATAGTAATAACAACTAAATCTTGAAGTTACTTTGCTCTTGAGAACAAGTATCACAAATGATGTACCTCTAATGGCTCACAAACACACTTGAGTGAGAGGATGAATATGAGAGAGAGGAGAAATGGTAGCTTGCTCCAAAAACGGCTATTCTAGGGTTTCTCCAAGGGGTGGACGAAATCTAGAGCCTAGGGGGTCTATTTATACTTGAGGCTAACTACGGTTTTAGGGTGGAAACACTAATTCCTTAGCTTAGGGCCTAAGCAAGTCCATTGACCTCCTTACATTAGGCCCTTGGACGAAAACTCCTAGATCCTTCTAGGATTTTTGTCCTAGCCCTAATAAAGGTGATCCAATGGCCCAAAGCCTCAACTATCAAATAATTACAAAACAGCCCCTGTACTTTTAATCAGTTCCTTTAATCCCAAAATTAATTCCAAATTAATTTCTGATTAAATACTAATTAATAATATGATTCCAAATCAATATTATTCATATAATATATTAATAAATCATCTTTATTCCCTAATTTATTATTCTTAATAATAAATCAGCCTCTCACCTCAATAGCCATCATGTCTAGTCACCAATGTGAAGGCAACCCAAAAGGACCATGTTACTATCGGGTCAAATACATCCCATTTATAGTTATGGGCTTAGACACCTAATCCAACAGTCTCCCACTTGGATAAGTCTAATAACTATAACTGCCAATGTAACTTCAAAATCCGATTAGCAATCGTAGCTCTCAATAGCCGATGTCGAACTTTGACCTAGTCAATGACACATCGTTTAGATAACAGATCATATATTCCTCCATTCTAGATATCGTATGAACTGAGACATGGATTATAATCATTCTCTCTATTCATGTGTTGTTTCCAGATTTCCGATTTAAGACGACTGACAACAAACTACAATTGAACACACCAACTTAGTCCAGGCTTGGCCAAGCACTCAGGGTGTCATCACTAAATCGTCGAGGGGCCCACAGATATCGCTTTTATCCCACTTTGGGCAAAAGGAATGGATAAACATTGACTCATATGCTTGCACTATTTACTCATCAAATCACATACTACAATACGTTTTATAACATCAAGTTACTGATGTGTTTACGTATTATCAATGTGCAACTGACTCGCAAACAACAACTTATATCTCTTCGTTTCAAGAATATAAGATATTATCGTCTCACTAATAACTTGTGATAAAATCCATGAAGTGATTCTAGTGAGCGTGGGTTTGATCCAATACTCAAATCTTATTTCAGGAGTACTCAAGAACACTGCAACAGACTTTTGCTATGTCTAAACACTTAGACAATATACAGTCAGATTCATGACAGTCTTACCTCATTACCTACTTCCAAAGTATGATTGACCATGGATGTTTGAATAACCTAGTTATTCTGGAAGTCAAAACATGCGAAGTGAAACACAAGAATAATTGAATCCAATATGGCCTCAAACTTTTGAGCATAAATAAAACACCTTTTATTTAATCACCATATCGATTACACATTATTCATTGTATAATGTTTCGGATAATCAACTTAATACTTGAATTATAACATTAGTTATCCCATGCTTCAAGAATGCATACTATGTTTACCTATGGTCCTTATTTTGTGAAATGGATCAATTGAACACATTTCCAATGACACCCATTTCACATTTCCCAATCCTTATTACAAGTGTAAGAATACCAAATTCTTGCCACTATTAGGATATGTTATATTCTTACATTTTATGCAATGATCCTTTTGTAATGTCATAGCGCTAAAGTCACAAAGACTTTGCCAACGATATTACAAAGTATTCCTTTGGAGATTGTTACAAGACGATTCCATGAAATCGAAGTCTCACATTCAAAGTACATTCCTTTAAACATCCTTATTGCATAAAAGTTTCTAATCTATATAGATTCTTAATATCCAACTCCCATTATGGAAACATTTCCATATTTTCCATATGACAACTCATTCTAAATAGAATCTTATCTATTCATAATAATGTCAATATGTTCCATTCAATACTTTACTTCCAACTTCTTACAAGCGACCAATCCTTAGCGAACCTTAGATCGTCCCTGACAGTTTTTAACTACTTTAGTCATATCCGGTTCTGGTCCTTTTTCCATCTTAATGCCCTAGGCGTTTGGAATAGACAGAACGGTTGAATATTACAACATATATAAACAATCCTATACCCGAAGCGTATGGGATACGATACATAATGTCTTACATAAAAACATGATACTTTACTAGTCTCTCGCTATAATATTTCTATATATAGAATTCCGTTATGTTGAATCTTTTCAACATACCATTCATATATGTCCTTTGACTACATTTGATTAAAATTTCTCGATCTAAGCTTTTAGATTTGAAATGAAGTATAAGTTCCTCTCCCTTAATTATAGCAAAACAACTTTTCAACCTCTGCAACTTTGCGAATTGGAACTTTTCTTTTCTATAATTAATATTGCTAACTCGTAATGCTTAACATAATAATCATGCTCCCACTAACATGATGATTATATCCTTACCAGCATAACACGTATGCTCCCACTAGCTTTGACATGTATTCAGAACTCAGTTGGACTTCTAGAAATCAATACTTATTGACTTTCTTACCAAAGTTCATATTTCTGATATGTGATGCTTCGATAAGACTTTATCTAAGATTCTCAAACTCATACACCTTTCCTTAGATAACTCATATGTGTGTCTAAACAATTCTAGAACTTACAACAATAAGTCTTAAATGTTCAAACTATTTGCCTTTTCTCACAATTCAAACTATGAAGAGGGATGCCACAATCATAATCAAATTCGAGAATGCAAATATCACAATCACTATCTCCTTAAAATCTTCCTAGTGAAAGCGTTTCCTCACAACATTTTCATGAATCGAAGAGAAACCTTACCACTTAGATTTTATGGTGTATGTGTTCCCATCCATGTGAATTTGTTATAACCATTTATCACAAGACAAGGTTTGTGACAAAATCAAACTCATATAGACTGAACTTGTTCAATCTTTATTTCTCGCCATCTGACAGCACAAGGGTCTACCATGTCTTCCAAGTAGTTGAGCAACTCACCCACAAAGATCAATGAACTTTCATTATTAAGGTGCTTTGCCTTTATGCATTCAAATGAGAACTCATAGAACTCACATGCATAGTCAACTCAACTGGAATGGCATAGAAACAAGAATATGTCAACATAATATGTTACAAACCACAAGCCATGTGCTAGTGATAAACAATAGGGATATTCATGATTAGTTCTTGAAAATTTTCGAGATCATTTAGACTCCCACTAACCTCTTGACATATAAGATTCTCTTGTCAAGAAACATTCCTTGTCAAACAAATATTCAAGAGTTAATGCAGGTTCTTATCAAGACAAACACTTTACACAATTGGTCTTAGTTGGTCTTTGTCTTATCTAAAACATCACAACTTACTAATTTCAAATGCACAAGAGTAAGAAAAACATTTTTCTACTCCACATTTGATGAGTGTTATAAACCTTATTAAGATGATGTCACTAAAGTCACAATCTTGGAGTATGACTCTAAGACTCGATTTTGGAACGAAGTATGATTCACCCTTTGATTTAACCATTTTAACAATTTCCGATTCCTCGTCTTAGCCATACAAATGCACTAAGGTGTCCTTAGAGGATCAATTGTGACACGGTTTCATAGTCACTAAGTTAATCATAAAACACGATACTTAAGTACTCTCCCTTCTTTTCAGATTTGAGAAACTTTTATCTTTCTGCCTAATTGACTCTTCCTATTTGTTCTTTACATTGAAAACTTTTCAATGATTCAGAACTACACTTAATCTTGTAAGCATAACCATATTTACTAAACTTTTAGCAAATCATGATAATATTCTTATCGTTCTTTGTGGTGGACTTGTCCAATGCACAACAATGTGTACTAGATCTCCTAGACCTTCACTTGACTCACATACTTATGTGAACAAGGAATTAGTCTTAATTTCCCAAATACAAAAGTTCTCATCATCATACAACACAAGTCGCATGATTCCAAGTTTCCGTCTAATTGAAACTTGGGTGATGAGAGTCATTCCTTATTTTGTAAATTTTCGACACTACCACAAACAACATAATAAAGAATCACATCCATTTAAATATTGCTAACAATAGAAACATACAAACATCAATTTTCACAAAAGTCATTGTAAGGATATATATAAATAAGACAAAAATCAAAATTTATTTTATTTATAAAAATTGCGGAAAACTTATCCTTACAACGCAATTACAAATGAAAACTATGTTACTAAATATTTCTTAACAATCTATCCTAACTCTTAAAGAGCAGCTCAAAAATCCGATCTTCGAATCATGCGATCGAAATCCATTTCTCTGTGACCAGACTCAACTCACTCTTCCTTTAAGTTTCCTTTCTTTTCTTCGATCCTACTAAACATCAAAATGCAATCTTATCACATCATGTATTAAGAATCTACAAATAGGAAATTAATAGAGTTAGATAGTGAATTTTACGTGAAGCAGAGTCATACATCTTGACTCTCCCATCTTCGCGATCCTTCAGGTAGATAAGGCAGCTTCGCATCCAATGCCCCTTCTCTTGGCAGTAGAAACAAACAGAATCTTTCGGAATAGCACATGGGACAATCTCATATTCAGCCTTTTTCTTTACCATCCGGTCAAACGGTTTGACCTTGGCCAATCCATTTCCATTGGGAAGAGAAGACTTTTCTGGACATCCAATGTTGCCATTGTTAATGTCCATGGAAGTTTGGGAGGTTGATCTACCAGTCAAATTTCCTTTACCAGTGCCCCAAATCATTTTTGATTCAACAACAATAAGCAAATAGGTAAGATCAATGAGGGTCACGTCATGGTCCATCATATAGTAATCTTTAATGAAATCACTATATGAGTCAGGAAGTGATTGAAGAACCAAGTCAACAGCCAACTTCCCTGAGACATCAACACCCAACATTCCCAACTTGTTAATATGTAACTTCATCTCCAAGACGTGAGCACATATAGACTTTCCATCTTCGTGTTTGCTTGCCAATAGGGCTTGAGTGATCTTGAACTTTTCAAGTTGACGAACACGTGGGTCAGGGAGAATTATTGGAGGAGGTAGAGGAAATGAAGCAGGATTTCCATATCCATGATCCAACCGTGGAACATCATCTTCATGTGGAAAGCTTTTTCCATAGGGTTCGGGAAAACCATAGTTGTTAGATTTTGACATCTACAAAACGGGAGAAATTCAAGTTAGTTGATTCAATCCTAAATATAACACCCAAATGAAATATTAAGGCTAGGACCCAACACAATATTCCATAACTCGGAAAAGGTATGCCATAATCCAGCTGCAAAATATTTGAAGGTAGGTAAATGAAGATTTACCAATTTCCACCATGAAAAATGAAAATGAAGATTAGGTTCTAAATGAATTGAAACTCCTAGATCTTTTGAGATTCATTAAACTATTCAATGACATGTTTAATCTCGATTATGCCCTTGAAATTTGTGACTGGGATGCCGAGGATCACAAACAAGGTGTGAATAACCATGCAAATTAGCCTGGTACTCTCGAAGACGTATATCACTTAATCAATGTGCTGGTTAACTAGACACGCTCCACTGATCTATGATAATATACGAGCTACCCATTGTCATCATTCATTGGTTCCATATTAGTGTGCCGGTTAACCACACACGCTCCACTAACGACCAATAAGGTGCAATGTGCAATGTCATGGATTAGCACCAAATTCACATTTTTTCTAAAGTAACTAAGATTGGGAATTTTATAAAAACATTTAGTTACTTTATTAATCATTATAATTTAATGAGGAATTAGTTGCACTATCATACCCATTCGGCTAACGACCCTCCACCAATCAAGGAAGCGGTGGGTGGGAGTGGACACCCATTAAACTGCTATTTTATAAGCAGCAACCTTATACCCCCCCCCCCTTAAGACTAGCTTAATCTTAAACATATATATATATATATATATATATATATATATATATATATATATATATAACTATTAATCTTATAATATTATAATAGTATAAGGGTGTATTTTAAACATTTCAAAATACGTATATCACTCTCGGCCACTTCAAACACACACACACACTCACAAAAATCTCTCAAACTCTCTCAAGAACACTCCTCCCTCTCCACTTAAAGATCACGAAATTTAGGGAGCATTCAAGAGGAAATTCCCACAAATTCTTCATCTAAGGTAAGATTATGTTTGGATCTATGACTTAGATTCTTTTAGACATCAAAATCTTTTCCTAATCCATGCAAAAATCATGATCTTACATCTTAGAAGCATACCAAACTCGAGATCTTCAAGGAAAGAGTGCTAAGGCCAAAAATCACCAAGTTTTCTTCCATCTTTTCTTCAAAAACCGAAATCACACACCAAGGTGAGCTTCATACCCCCTATTTTCTGTTTTTATGAGTTTTGTGGGGGGGGGGGGGGAATACAAGTGAAAGTGTAGATCTATATGTGCTTTGTATGCCTTGTATGATTTCCATGCTTATATGTATGCTTTTGTGTGTTGTAATGTTGGATCTAGCCATAAAACCCCTCTAAACCGAGATATACCTTATGTTAATTGATTTTAGCGTCAAATATATTTCTACATACAAAGTATTTCTAGAAAAATAGTTAAGTGGTTTAGTAACAATTTCTTTGGGCTAAAAACACAAATTTTTGGACCTAAAATGTGAAAAATACAAAATTAAGGGCCCAAATTGACATATTACGAATTCTGATGGATGAGGTGTGTCAAAACAGTTTCAATAAGACAATTTCTGGAAATATACTCATTTAGAGGATTAAAAACATAAACTTTAAGCTTAATGGGCTAAAAATGACATTTTCGGCCCAATGAGGCCCATTATGCGAGATTTTCTGTTTTGGAGGGCCAAAACTGTGTTTTTCTGTAAAACAGTGGACTATAAGTGTTCCAAGTCCTTTTCAAAGGTTTAAAATGCTTTTTGAATTTAAAAAGGACCAAAGTTGCAAAAATTTTACAATTTGGGCCAAAATTGTCAAAATTGCGAAAAAGAAGGGTTATAACCGAGAAAACTGAAATTTCAGGGACTTAAACTGTTGTCTATGAAAAATATGCTGAAAAATATTAATTTCAATAATTTTTGGTGTTAAAATGTCAAGAAAATTGATTTAAGGACCAAACCGCAAAGTATTTAAATAAAGGGTTGAAAAAGTAAATTTTACAAACAATGAGGGGCTGAAAACAGAAAACTTTCAAGGCTAATTCAATAAATACAATTTGATCAAATGATGGCACCGCGACTATCGACGAAATACAATACACTACAATACCAAAAATCGTTGTGAAACGAATTGGTTCGGTCTCGAACCAATGAAAATCCGAAACTACTAACACGACGACGCTGCGATTCATACAAATAACGTTTGGGAATTCAATATACATGCGAGTGTGCACAGACGTCTACGCACCATCTTTGGGCCCCAAAAGTGTAAAATCTTGTTTGTTGAGCCTAGCTAGCCCAATGACCTAATCTTAAGGCCCGAAGACCTTTATCTTACGAAGTGTTGGGTTTTACCGATCTAACACAACGTAAACGGACTTTCAATGGCTTGTATACTACTGGTCCCCAAGGGTCCTTTGGTATTGCTAGTAGAGTCTACCTTTTTATGCGAGGCGGGTCTGGGACCCCTCGTACATTTTTATCCCCAACCGGTCAATGGAGTCATTGAGGTCTTCGTGTCCTCTTTCTCTTCGGATGTGGGACTACACCTAGTCAGGGCGATTGGATAACGTGATTAGTATGGACGACGCCTACGGGATCGTTAGTATAGCTATAAACTGGTCGTTTGTGTAACGCGTGTTTGTAGCAAATAATCATGCTAAAAAATAATCCAACGTCGCCTGGGACTAACACTACATGCTATGCAATGGTTTCAATGTAGCTTCATGGAATTCAAGGAATTAGGAAAACATCGGGTTTTCCTAGGGTTTTCAATACATACGGGTTCGAAATACATACAACTTTAATGAACAATTTTTTTACAAGCATAGAAACAAACAAGCATACCTATGGATCTTCACAAACGTTTTCAAAAGCTTTTCTTTTCAGAAAATATCGGATTTTCTGGTGGTTTTCAAACGACACGAAACATTGTTTTTCAAATACCGCTTATGAACTCACCAACATTTCATATGTTGACGTTTTTCAAAATACTTGTATTCTCAGGGAACCAGTGAATCAAAGGAAATCATATTCAGTGATGGCTTGCAGTTTATCTATGTACGAATCGAACAATTTATTTTTGGGAATGTAATGTTTAAACAATGTACTTCATGTAAACTCTACTGGTTGTACTATATTAATGCATGGTGACGAATGTTGTTATGTTTCATATATATTCAATGTTATGGTATTCAATTGAGTCACGACAGCCCCCGGACGTTTCCGCCGTCTGGTTCGGGGGTGTGACACGAACGTAGATGAAATGGAAAGCCATATTCATCAAAACCTCATAAAATTTGCTGCCTTATATGACTTACACTAGCCAAGGACTCCCCTAGCATGTGTAGTGCAATAGTTGCTTAGATAGTTCATCTGCTAAGGCGATTCTTCCATTTGATTGTCAAATTAGGATATGTGAGGATCGGTTGGGATTGGGTAGATGGTCTTAGGACAGGTTATATATTTACACCTAATATATGTCTTCCAGGAATTATATTTTATTAAAATGTTATGGGCTTGAAAACCCTACGTATCTCACCAGGTTTCCCAAACTAACCCACTCAATTTATTGCATCACAGGTAGTGGAGCCAAAATAGAAAATTTCTAGTTAGGATGCTAAGTGGAATAAATGATAGACTTGTATTAGTTACTTTAGGACCTTTTCATTTACGTTGTAACGTATGTTTGGATATAAAAGAATGACATCCCGAAGGTTTTAATAAAATAACTTTTGTTATTTCAAAAATGTTTATTTAACAAGGAACTTCCGCATTTTAATACTTAAAAGTGTAAAGAAATTTTTTAAATTGATTCTGAAAAATGGGGGATGTCACATATAACCTTTAAACCTAGAAATCAAAAATCAGAAAATTAGAAGTTTTTCGTCGACAAGGCACGTTCCTCCTTGTGTAACACCCATATTACAGAATGGATTAGTTGAAGACTTAAAGAGGTCAAAGATATGATTTTTAGGGAAAACCTTATGCCACGACTTGATGTATTGATGACCATGACGTGACATGCCACTTAAATGAAAAGCATGTCTGGATGGACACTACGACATGACAAGAGGGAGGCTGTGACATGGTGGCTCTTGCAGCCTAACCCCGATAATTTAGGTTTTTTCCCATATTTAAGGACCTTAACTCTTGGATTAATTCATCTCCTTCAACCTCTATCTCTCCATTTCGAAACCATAGCCACTTATCTTGTCTTTTGAGCTCTTTGTTGGTGTTTTGGCTATTTAAAGGTTGAAGGAGTGCTTTGTTGAGCAAAGGATCAGGTATCAAAATCATCTCTATCTCTTGGTGCATCTTCTCGACTTTTGTAAGTCTTGAAGTAGTCAACTTTATGTTCACCCTTTGTAGATCTAGATTTTGAGCTTATTTTCCTTCGTGATATGTTTTTATGAATGGTTGGTTTTGATAAAGTTGGCAACTTTATAACTCCTTGAGGTCCATTGGCTATTATATGTTCCAGATCTAGACTTTCATGTTCACTAGTGCCATGTATGGAGTTTTAACTCCATTTCTTACCATTTTGATCTAGTTTTGGGAGAGAAATGCATTATACATGCATGTCCATCAAGGATTTTTATGGTTCATTTGAGGGTAAGGAACCCTTTTGGAAAGTTTAAGGAACCAAGAAATTAAGTTCTTAATGAAAAAAATGTCATTTCTGGAAAAAACCATGACATGACCATAGAGGCCCCCATGATGTAGTGGCATCCTACATGTCGAATGTTTTGTCCTAACATGCACACAACGTGGCCAAGAGGTTTCTACGTTATAGTGACCACTGAGTTGGTTGATCGTTGACTTTTGTTGACCGCCAACCTTAGACTTCTGACCAGTTTGACCTTGGGTCAAACTTGGATGTTTTGGGTAGAGGATTAAAGGATTTATCTTTATTTGGTGTTAGCCAGTTCGCAGGATTGATCAGTGTAAAGAGTGAGAGTGTTTTTTCTTCTTCTCCGGTTCTGGGAGTTAGGTGAGTTTTCTCACTATGCTACATATGACATTGTATACCCTTTGCATGATAGGATAGAAGTATTTTTAGAGTACGAGCATCCTAGTTGACTTGGATAGTTACCTGACATGTATGTGCAATATATGACACTTGGTGTCATGTTATGGTAGACTGTCTTGTGACTCATGTGTGAAAGACTGTGGTTGGATCACAACACATGTACGAAAGACTGTGGTTGGATCACAACACCTGTATGAAAGACTATGGTTGGATCACAACACTTGTATAGTTATGGATGGTTAGGGTATTGATAGTTTTGGATGGTTATTATGTGCATATATTCTTGGTCCAAAGCCTTATTACATGCTTCTTGTTTGATTCATTGCTTTCGGGTAGACCACCTGTTTGACTGTCTATCTAATCCATGACTACATCTAACTTTATGTATTGTATGAATGTAACATCCCAAAAATGATGATAAAAATGTTCATTTTAATTTATAAGAAACCATTGTTTTCAAATCAAAACCATATCTATCAAGTGTCAAATAAAAATATTCCCAAGATCCGTGTAACACAAAATCTCCAAAGACATGTCACCAAAGGATGCGTACGATCACACCTTCGTCTTGACACTGTCAACTAAAGTACCTGAAACAATAAATTGAAATTGTAATCCAAAGCTTAGTAAGGTCCCCCAAAGTACCACCACACAACATAACATAACCAAACATTGCATGTTGGGTCCAATCAGTTATCGAACTAGAATACCCCCGACCCAATCAATCATCGGACTGGAATGCTAATATGCAGCAGGTCCATTCAGTCATCAGACTAGAATACCCTCGAGTCCACTCAGTCATCATATTGGGATACCCCCGGTCTGTTGGCTCATGCACATAACACTAAAGCCTCAACCTAAAACCACAACATGTTGACATATACATAACAGATAACATATAACTAGTTAACAGGTAAACAGACAAATCTACAGATTGAAACCACATAGCAACATCCTATATATCATGACTCAATCTAACATGTCAATGCAACATAGAAACATCCTCTAACAAGGATACATGGTTCAATGGGCCGACATTGGTGCATTCGACCCACAGGTACAGTGTGGAAAACTCACCTATCAGTCTGAAAAGATCGCTAAACATGACACTACTCTGAATATCAACTCTACCGATCACGTATTCATCAATAGTGGCCAATCTCAAATACAACTCAAAATACCCAAAATACCCTTAGGTCAAAATTAGTCAAACCCTGGTCAAAGTCAAAATCGATCCACACTCAAAAGTCCCACAATCTACTAATCACGTCGTGACCCCTCATGGTCACGTCGTGACCTAATAAGTCAAAACAGTCGAGGAATGCCATCCTCACGTCGTGACGACCTTGTGTTCACGTCGTGAGAATGCTCTGATAAGAAGTTCTTAATGAAAATCTTAATCTCTTTTTGGCTAAGCAACCAAATCCTCCATAGTGTTTTATTTACTCCAGAACATCATAAAAATCGTTGTTTTTTGTACATGCATGTCCAAAACACTAACTAGGGCACAAAAGAGGGAAATGACACCAAATCTCATGCAAGAGTCTTAAAACTCAATCATATTCCAGATCTAGCAACTATAACACTCAGGTGACACGACAGATCCATAAAGTTGGCAACTTTATGGGTTTCAACTACTACATCATCTTATATATGAAAGATTTAGCATAAAAACCTAGATCTACGCTTAAGAACTCATAAAGCAATGAACTTGATACTTACAAAAGGTCCAGAAGGTGTGAAAATGCTTGATGGTGAGACTTGAATGAAGAAATTATGGACTAGATGCTCTTCCTTTCCTTACCCTTGACTAAAATCACCACAAATAAGCTCAAGATCAAATACAAATGGTAGGGTTTCAAAGGGGAGTGCAAGGAGGTGATGGAGGCTGAGGGTGGGCTAACCCTAGCCCTCACTTCCTTTAAATATGGAAATAAAACACCCAAAATCAGGGTTTCCTCACAGGCAGGTCTCACGTTGTGAGCCATTGTGTTTGCACGTCATGAGCCCAAAGGTGATGCACGATTACATTAATCTCCTCACGACGTGACATACATCTCTCACGTCGTGAGTAGGGAAAAAACCTTTGAACTTTTAAATTGACAATTTCTCACTTGAATTGAATGTTTACAATGAAACACATGGATCTGGACCCTAACAATTATATGAAAGACTAGGATCTGGCCCCTGGCATTGACTTGTTATGTACATTGGGTTAGGCCCGTTATATGAGTCAGGGTTGGGCCCATTATACTCTTTGGGTTGGTTCCGTTATGTATGTTTCGGTTGGGCCCGTTATGTATGATGTATGCTTGTGATTAGGAGAGAATGTAGGTCGGCTTTACAGTTGATGACTTTATGTGGATGCATTGTATATATGATGGAATATGTGGTATAATGAGGAACTCACTAAGATCTATGCTTATAGTTGTGGATAAAATGTTTTGCAGGTGTTCATGACAAGAGCTCGGCGTGACTATACACATGCATCAAAGATAATGATTTTTGATGTCCTGTAATTCAACTCTGATAACATTAGGGTTTCAAACAAATTAATGTCATTTATTGCTTTTAAGTTAAAGGTTTTTAATTGGTTAATCTGTTTCCAAATGAAATCTCTTTGTAATTTTTGGGTTGTTACACCTTAGGCACGGTGCGTCCCCAGATAAATATGTTTTATTTTCGAAAACCCTACTTGGTTGACAAGCTCCCTAACTTGTGCAACAAAAAAAAGGAAACATGAACATTTTTTGAATTTTGGATAATAACCTCTTGATTTAAAATATTATTTAAATAGGATTTAAATTAGAATATTTAATTTAAGATAAGTATTAAGTAATATTGGAATAATATTTAAATCTGAATATTTATTTATAATTTTAAATATTACTTAATTAGAGAATTAAATTTAAATATTTCTAAGGTAAAATTCAAATTTAAAATGTTTAAATTTACCTACATATTATAATAAGATTATTATATGTATGAGAGATTATTACAAACATGTATCCTCACTTGTTTAGCAGAAACATAATGGAAAAATGTTATTGAAGCGCAATAAAGTTTTGCAATTTGTCCGATTTGGTCACTAATTTTTTTTTTGTGCGCGCAATAGACCATTAAACTCATTTATGACCTGTCAATTAAGCCATTTTTCTCAAATTTAACTATCTTACCCGGTAAAAAAGTTGATGTGACATTAATAATTAATTTGTATTTATTTTTTGGTAGCCATGTCATATAATCCACCTAGATAAAAAAGCCACGTCATATAACAATTTAACGTCATCCATCCTTTTTCCTAGTTTTATTCTTTCTTCTATATTTCAGTATGAGTTTTGATCGTATAACACCCAACATCACTCCCACCTTGAATTGTTGAACACCCATATCTCTATCATCTTAATCAACCATCATCTCCATCCTCCACCTTCATCTTCGGGATCCACTTCTCACATTTGAATTGACCAACAATTAGAAGAAGGTTCTTACTACTACGAAAATGGTGAAAAACCTGCAATCGATTATAGCCTGAAATTTTCATGGATTTGTAAGCATTGGAAACTATAGTTACAAAAAATCAAGTCAATTAATACCTTTTTGATGAACAATTGAACAATTGATCTCCGTGACCTAGATCTCGTAACCAGATATAACCTACTTAACATTGCCGTTCTTACAATCGCCACCAAAGTAGCCACGTTTACTCCTTTGCTTGTTTGTATCGGTGCAACTACCACGTTATTCACCGCCGCTTCAGAGCAGGAGGTTGCCTTAGCTAACGCCATTGGTTTTCTCTCTCCATCTACGGGCAATTGATTGTTCTCTACACGAAACCAAATGATGTATCTCTTACACTTCACTTTCACCAATGTTAACGTTGTTTGAGAGGAGGAAGTAGCGGAAATGAAAAACGATGGCATCTTTGGATTTCAGCAACAAAATCTATGGGTCGTGTTCAGGGTGATGTTTTCCAAGGGTAATCGAATTAGGGAAACTCACTTTGGTTTTGTTTTTCACACTTTACTAAACGTAATTTATGTTTACCCGATTCAAGTTCTTCCTAGTACTTCTTCCCTACTGAAAATGCTTATGTTGCAGAAAATAAATGGGAAGTGGAGAACATCGGGTAGGGATCATCAGATGGTGGTGGTGGTTGGAGGAATCTGATCGTGACGGTGGTCGAAAGCTTTACATCACAATATCAAGGAAGGATTCTTCCGCCATAACTATAGAGGAATCTCCTGTGGTGGTGGTCGGAAGCTTGGGAGCATCAATGCACATACTATCAATCTTCCTCTCCTCCTGTATGAATTTAGGGTTTTCTTGTTTGTGTAGAAATACGTAGGTAGTGCTTCGTTGTCTTTAGTTTTAACGAAAGATAAGGGATGCATGAACAGGAAGAGGACCAGTCGCCATATTTTTCATCAAATAATAAGCGATTGTAGTGGTGGGAGAACGGTTGTTTTTAGAATGAAAAGTTTGTTTAATTTTAAGGGATGCAAAATAAAAAATAATAGCCTTGTTTTAATTTCGGAAGAAGATGTCATCGTCATTTTTTCATCTGAGAAGAAGAAGGTGAAGCCCTGTTTTAATTTAGGTTTTAATAAGGGGAAAAGCCACGTATACCAAGGATTACTTTTAATTTTAAAATAAAAATAAAAAACCATATACACTAAGTGTAACCGGTAAAACCAAAATAATATTGGATCATTCCCCTATTTAGCAGGTAAAATAGCACTTTAGTGACCTATTGCACAAAAAAAAAATTAGTGACTAAATCGGACAAACTGCAAAACTTTATTGTGCTACACTAATATTTTCCCAAACATAATTAGTCAAGACAAGGCTAGGCTCACCAAATCTAATGCCTAAAGATAGGTTTAATGAGGATTCTTCGATTCCTAATAAAGTCGATTTTTAAAAGTCCTTAGGCTTACCACCCTCACCGACTCTTTGCGTTTTGAGATTGGTGTTACCGAAAGGGTTTGATAGGATGATTGTTTGAAAGTTAAAAGTATTAACTAAAGTATTAAAACAAAATTCTCGTTTTATTAAAAATGTGAGTCGTATGCTACTCGTGAAAACACACATTTTCTTTATATTATGTTGATGGAGCATGTATGGTTAACCACCATGCCAATTTGAGAATAATTTGGATTAATGGTCACTCACATGGTTGATTTACCATCTATCCTATGATCTACAATATCCTCGTTATAGAATAGAGATGGGCATAATTCAAGATTAACATGTCATTGACCCCACTCAATGAATCTCAGAAGATCATGTTCACGGATGATGATATTAGCTTGATTACTTTTAATTGGATTAAAAATAGGTCCAATTGTAATTCTATTGGTTGGCATGCTTGAAACTCCTCCCCTATTTTAGAATGTTTCTTGTAATTTGGCTAGAGTTTCTCGCTTGTGCCTTTCAAATCTCTCTTGTTTTAATGATATTTTTCTGCCATTCCAAAAAATGTAGAAGTTATATTAATTAACAAATAGCAATATAAGTACTAAATAATGAATACAATACTTTTACACCATCAATAAATTCTTGATTAATTCTAATTTTTTTCAGTATGACGTAACTCTTCTTGAAGTCTACATGTTTCATATTAGAATCGGATATCCATTTTTGTAAGTTTTATTTAGGGAAAACGACCTAAAATGGTAATATAGTTCTTATTTTGTACATGTTTACTCATTGTTTTTCTTTTTTTGTGTAAAATAATCCGTTGAACTTATTGGTTTCGTACACATTCAATCCTTATGACTGACGACGCTATGTTAAGTTCTCAGTTCGTATATATATATATATATATATATATATATATATATATATATATATATGCAAAATAAGTCCTTGTTGATTTTGTACACATTCAGTCCTTATGATGAGTTTCTTCAGGTTTTGTTCACACGACATCCTATGTGAGACAATCATTAATGAGATGTGCTCATGCGTGACTTGTTTGGGAAGTGGAATAATGTGTTAATTGTTGTGGTTTTGGTAATAGCATTTCATTTTTGATATTAGTAACTATTATAATACAATATCAACTATATTTAATATCAATACAAATTTCATTCAATAGCATACTAACTAGATTACATCATGTGAAGAAATGTGGCATATTTAGTTTCAATACAAATTTCATTCAATATCAACTATATTTAATATCAATACAAACACATTAGCCATAATGATTTCAATTATTAGAAATAGTTTCATCATTCACAACAGTTAGTAGTATTAGTATTAATAGCAGTCTTTTTGGGTTACACACAGTGGCATATTTAAGTAATTATTGGCAAGAGAGTTTATTGGGGATCGAGTTTGTTAATTTATTAATGATTAATACATTAATAGAAGTTCGATGTGTCTCCTTAGTCTTTGTGAAATAACCCTAATCGTTCTAGGGTTTTAGTATTATGAGATTCAATGTGGTTGAGACAGGAAACCTCCCTTTTAACAACTGCAAGCTCACATTCAAAATTCGGGGTCAATTTGAAAAGAACAATAAACTAATTTGTTGAAAAATGGTCATAATCGAGTTGGAAGAAAGCAATCATAAAGAATCTCGTTGTTTGCTATGAAGATAGATGAAACCGAAGTTGAAGACATCTTCTTCATGGAGAAAACTAGAGCACTGACATTTTTGACTTATTCATGAATTCGGTTAATGATATAAGTGAGGGATGAGCCACGTATGAGCACACCTCATTATAATTGTTCCATGTAGATGCCAAGTAAGCAAAACCTAATGAAAATCGATCATAATGACTGGATGTATACAAAAAAAATAACAATAAACATTAAGGACTAAATGTATACAAACTGAAAACTTAAATTTGAATAACTAGTCATAACATGTACTAGTCGGTCATAAGGACCGAATGTATACAAAACAAGTTAAATGACTTATTGTACAAGAAAAAAATAATAAAGACTAAAAGTGTACAAAAATGAAAAATATATTGCCCCTTTTAGGTAATTTTCCATATGGAGTTACAAATAACGAATATAAATTCATTTTGCAAGAATTACTCAAAGAGAATATGGTTAGGATAGCTTGTAAAGTAATTGCATGAGATTTCCTCGGGTGTGTATTATTTGTATTTGTTAGAAAAAAACATTAGGCTACACAGAGTCGAGTCGCCAAGGCTCGCCAAGGAGTTGGTACACCGCCCCCTAGCACTCACTATGGGGCTCGCTAAGCTGGATTCGCTAACACCTTAACAAGAGGAGAAAGAAGGCAAGCATGCGTGTGATTGGTTGATATGTCTTTGACCGGATTCTTAACTGCAAACCCAAAATTCAATAAATTTTTAACTATCTTCATAAATAAAAAAAACATTTTTACCACCTATTATTCAAAATTTCAAATTATTTCAACAACTATAGATTAAACTACACTCTCAACATTTCACACACACAAAATATCATTACCTCTCTCACAAATACTCTCAATTAACCAAACAAAACTGTCTGCATCTACCCAAAACAAAACCATAAGAAAAAAAAAAACTTCAAACCTTCCATCATTAAACCTTCCACCTCCAAACCCTCAATCACCAAACCTTCCATCACCACCATGTTATCGACCTTCATTTGATTAGCTAATTCATTCACCCGCTAGTTACTACTATCCTTCTATGGCTCCACAAATATTTTCATTCAATCCGTATTCTTCTCAACCCATGCCATTTTACTAAAGTCAACCCCAAACTAATTTTCAATCCCAACTAATGTCTTGTCCAAATTTCGATCTTGATCCGTTTGAGACGGTTTAAGAAATCCAATTCTTTTCACAACTCAACCCCAAACTAATTTTCAATCCAAACCACGCCGCCTAGTCGGTGAGTTAACCGATTCTTCGGATGAATGCCACGTTCAATAGTCGTTTCAAGAGCCCAAAGTCGAATCAAAAGGAAAAAAATAAAGGAAAAGGGAAGGCTCCATCCAAAGGATTGATGGATAATGAAGAGAGGGCAATAGCCCAAGCATGGCTTGATGTGTCGGAGAATCCGGCAACGAGTGACAACCAAGATTCGATAACCATTAAAAATAGAGTTTGGATTAGTTTTTGCGTCCTAATGAAAAAGGAGCACCACAATGCTAATCAACTTTACTTGAAATGGAGGACCACCAACAAAGCCTTATTGGAGTTCAATGACATCTACATGAACGCAACCTGCAACCCCCAAAGCGGTGCAAATAAGGTGGATGTTCTATCAAAAGTTCGTAAGATTTATAAGACGAAAGTCAGAAAATCTTTTGCTAATGAGGCATTTTGGAGAGTTGTGAAGGACAAACCAAAATGGCTTAATCTAAAAAGTGTTGATGATTACGTGGGCATGTCCAAACGAAGCAAAACTTCCGAGTCAACCCACAATTAATCTTCTGATTCGCGTATCGGAGAATTGACCTCAACAACGACGATCCATATGAAGATCCAACTCGTCTTATGGGACGAGACATAGCAAAAAGAAAGTTGAAAGGAACACAAAGTTCATTGAGTGAAGTAGAGGAGATAAGAAGTGACATCAAAGGGTTGGACGTTAAGCTTGAGGGTCTTTTTGGAATTGGGAAAGGAAAAAAAAAAAGAATCATCCACTAAAGCTTTTCTTAAACCCGAGAAAGGATTTGTCCGAAGAGGATTGTCTGATTTTTAACAATGTAAGGAATGATATTGCTCAACAATACAATTGGGTTTTTTGTAATATTTGTTAATAAAAGTTTTTAACGAATATTATTACTATAAAAGAATTGAAGCAAACTTAGGTTGATTAAAGGAAAAAAATAAAAAATAATAATAATGAATATAAGTAATGTGAAAAAAGTGATGTAAAAGAATAGAAGAAGGCAATGAAAAAGGTCTGACTGACTGAATATGAATATGTACGAGTAGGACTACCAGTTTCTGGGCAGCAGTGAACCAACCGGCGTTAATCATGCAATTATACTCCATGGACCACCTCTACCAAACCAGATCCATTCACCTGCCAAATACCCATCATCTTTTTATCTTCTACACATTTCTTCTTCTTATTTATTTATTTTTTAAACTTAAAAAACTATTCACTTACTTACAAAATTATGGTTTGTGTAGTGTGGTTATATTTTGACTGAAGACTTGACAAATGTTGAGTTTAAAATATTAAATGCGTTGAGAGAGATTACCCTAATCCAGCCCTTTTATTTTCATGTTAGGTCGACCAGTTAGGATTTAGACCTAGTAAATAACAAGAAAGAGGAGCTACAAGGGCAGAAAGGAAAAAAGTGAAAGAAATGAAAAGAATAGGGCACTAACAGGTGTAGGGGCAAGATCATTAGGAGGGATTAGATGGTAAATTATTTCCACATTACAAAATAAT
The DNA here is from genome assembly GCF_051521515.1 of Lactuca serriola. Taxonomy (NCBI): domain Eukaryota; kingdom Viridiplantae; phylum Streptophyta; class Magnoliopsida; order Asterales; family Asteraceae; genus Lactuca; species Lactuca serriola. Next base: position 228,856,251 of record NC_136409.1, on the reverse strand, counting down.
TCATTCCAAAGCTTTTATTTTAATATGATTTTGGATTTGGGTCACTCCAATTTATCTTTTAAAAAAAAACTTAGTTTCAAGTTGGAATTTTCAACCCTAACTTTATTTATTTATTTAAATGGGTTGAAAACTGGTACCCAAACATGTTGTATTTATTGACGGGTGAGTTTTTGTGTTTTGATTTTTGATGGTGTATTTTCCTCCAACAAATATATATATATATATATATATATATGCAAATTTAAGAAAAGGAAGACACAGTATAAGGTAAAAAGGTAGAGAAATTTATGGTAATGTAGCATGTATGAATTAGAGCTGCGGTGGATGTGGATGTGTATGACAAAAAAGCAGGAGGAAGGACGACAGTCTTGTTCTTGTAGTTATAGCTGTGTCATGGATTTACGTTTACCAATTACCTACCGTGAGTCGTGATTTATTATTTATTATAATATATAATAAGCCCACAATAAAATTAAAAACTGACTATGCAGCTCAATTCTGCCTTGCCTGTTTTACGCCCAGCCCACATCAATTTTGGTCCTCAGATCCCAGCAGATCTAGTACTACTACAACTACACTACAGGACTAATATGTAAAATATCATTTAAAACCTATGAAGCGACTGAGTGAGACTAATTTCTTACAACTGTCTCTATTTAATTTATCACCTGATTTAAATTAATGCAAACAGCTGAGAACTTCATTTATTCATTTCAGTTTAAAAGTTTAAATTTTACATATTCATACAACATCTTCCCACTCCCTAATTTCATTTCATTTCTCTCCAACATTACCCCACTGGTTCTACATTACAAATGGATTAGTGTTATTATATACAATCATTCACTTGTATGAGATGTCTACTTTAATTCCTTACAATGTTTATGTGGAAAAAAAAATGACTGGTAACAAGATGTTGTCATGTCATGTACCTTATGTATTTACTATATAATTATTTTTTTTCCTGATATGTTACTGTCATTGTTATGAGATGACTTATCACATTTTTTTTTTTTTTTTTTTTTTTTTTTTGTTGGAAGGTCCGAAAGACCCCACCCCGATTTTTCTAGTGATCTTTTTTCAAAGGTTACATAAGTCCAAAGTCAATAATATTTATGTAAAGAATTCCAAAGTTAAAAGAGAGTAGAGTCGAGTAAGAGTCTGTATGCATTTACTATTCTTAGGTCCACCTGATACACCACAGAGGAAAGTGAAGAGTGAAGACCATGTTTGAAAAATAAATAATAATAATAACAATTAATGAACCTGAAATATCAAATCATAATGAAGGATATGATGGATTCTGTAAATTTAAAGGCACCGTCCCCTATGGCTTTGATTTTTGTAACTACAGTACAGGAAAGGAATCTGCTACCACACCACACTGAATGCCACAGCCACAGCCACAGGGTAGTCTACTTACTTCCTAAACAAATCATACTTAACATTGGACGCTAGAATCAATGACATAAAGCAACCCATATTAAATAATATTAAAAAAAAAAAAAGAGAACCTTTTACAAATGTAAACATAATTTTGATGGTTGAAAAATGGGGCGGGGTGTATATACCTGGAAGAAAATTTAGTCAAAGCCAGCACCAGTCCAACTGGTTCCTCTCTTGGGTATTGCTCCAATTCCTCCTCCTTGACCTTTATTATTAGGTCTCCCTTGCCCATGCCCTTGAATTGCATTTTTCTTTTTACCCCTCGTCATCCCTTCTTGTACATCTCCACTTGTCTTCTCATTATTATTATTGTTATTATTAGATGATTCTGTAATAGTAGTAGCTGCAGCTTCCACGCTATTACTGTTACTATTAGAAGGAACCGATACCTCCACACCTGTCCTCCTCAAATTCAATGCAGGTTCCACTGGACTCGCACCCTACAACACAAACACAACACAACAAACCAACCATCATTATTACGAATTCAACTCATAACAATATCATTATTATCTCCTTAATGGAACAAAGTAAATATTTATATATATATTGAACTGAATAAGTAATTGGGAAATATAAAGTACAAATTCTATTATGGTATAGTGTTTACAAAGTATCATGTCTAATTAAACAATGATGGATTGATGATTAGGCATTTGAAAATCATAGTCAACTTTTGTAGGATTAAATATGACAAGGGATGTCTTATTTAAAAAAAAGTATCAGATCTGGAAATAATGGAATGCAAATGTCAGAAGAATGTACAAGTCAAACACAATGTCAGCTGGATGAGTTTAGGTGTAAATTTGGTTCAATTCTCTATAAGCAGCTTCATCGGATAATGCATGTAGAATCCAAATGTTGTTAAGCTTTATAATAGTGTAGATTTTATGCATTTTCGAAAGTAGGTTTCTATATAATGAAAATTTAATAGATGTTATGTGCATATACTTTACACGTATATAAGATGCATGTTGTTATGTGTATACTTTATTAAGTAGATATAGGTACTAAAGTGAGATAGGATGTAGAAGATGATAGTATTAGTATTAGATATGAAACTGAATTAATAAGAATATACTAGTACTAGATTTGTTTTAATTTACATTACAAGTGAAGTGTCATATTGTATTTATTTAATTGTTAAACAACAACACTTTGATCCACTACAATGACACACATATGAAAAACAGGGAAAAAAATAAAAACAACAGCCCAAAAAAGCCTAGGCTTTTTAGCTCAAGCAAAATCCTTGGGCCTTTAACGGGCCAGAATTTCATCCATTTATTCGGGCTTTTTGGCCTATGTATACCCGGGATGCCCATTTATTATCTATCTAGGTCATAAAAAGTTATCTTCTAAGCTAGTAACTTCAAGCTTTTCAAATTAAATTCAGTTTTGATGATTCTTTGATCTTTAATGCTAATCATTCTATGCAAAACTAAGAGCTACTTAAGTTTATGATTATGATTTAAGGAGGCTTTTTAAGAGCTTATTTGAATTCCATACACTAATGAAGAAGGTAGGTTGTTTAAGCTTTTTAAATGACTATAATCAAATTGAAACCCATTGATGATTAACAAACTACTTGGAATTGTGGATGAAACTCACTGTTAGATTCTTTCCCCACATCATATTTTCACCAACTGATTCATTTCCTTATTTTACAAATTCCCTTTTGTGAATAGTATAGAAAATTAAACAAACATATTATTGCATTAAAAAAGGAAACAGAGAGAAAGCTTACAGCTCCCAAAAATGCAGATGACCTTCTTGGATTCAAAGCCTCTAGCCGCCTTTTTAGCTCCTCTAGTCTAGCAAACTGAGAGCTACTGCTTTCTTGGACCTATAAAACATAAGTGAGTATACATTATACAATACACTGAAAACAGAAAAATAGTGTTATGTAGAGTACCAAATTATTCAAATCTTCACATAGTTTCTGCTTGAGTGCTTCTTCATCCTTCACTGCCTTTGATGCAGCTTCCAAAGCCTGCAACATATAAATATAAATATTGGCTATGATCAGCTTTGTAAATGAGAAGGACAAAAGATGAACATATATCAACAGAAAGACTCAAACCTTCTTTGCTTCTTCTTCCTTCAACTTAGCAAGACGAATCTTCTCTGTTGACATTTCGATTTTCTTCCTCATATGTTCAAGTGCTACAAGGTGTCAAGATGTAAATGAGAAAAAAGTAATACTTAGGCACACAAAATGACAAAAGTGAAGCACCATTGCTAATGTCAAAAACAAAAAGCATATAATGCACCAACCAGCTTTCTTTGGTCCTGCTGTGAGTTTCATCTCCATTGTGAGACCCGTAAGCTCTCGCTCAACATCACGGATTTTGGAATAATTCTCTTCAATGTATCTGAAAGTTCCAAGGGCAAATCAGGAAGAATGAACAATAAACAAATATGTTGTAGAAAAATATGCCTAGGTAATATTAACATGATGTAACATCAAGAAACACATGGTAATAATGACTGATCCTACTGATCATCAAGAAACAAAGTTATTTATACTTTATAATACAATCTACAATTTCAGGATAGATATCTTAAATTTATTTGTAAACATGACATGATACTAAAAATCTAGAATGACTAATGTGGGTGCACAAGATATATTAGACATTCATGATGTCCTACAATGAAGTTCTTTTGGTTGCAGCTTTTTCTCCTCTCTTTCACACAATGAAGTCAGAACATGTACAGTTCTTCCATCGATGAAAATATGTAAATGATAGTGAGAAGCAAACTATGGAGTGACATACTAGATTCTCAAAAGTTGTTTCTTACATTAGAATACTATGTATAACTAAAACTTTGGGTAGGTGGCTTGTAACATTATACCATTTCTGAACTACAGATATTGAAGAGTTTATATGTTGACATTTCATGGTCATTTGTGAATTCTGAGTAATATCAACCTACATAGTAGCACTTTTAGTGGCCAATGTATTACATCAGCTAAACAAAAAGCTTCTCAATTTACTCGAATTATAGATAGGAAGATGGTCAACATTATACGATGAAGGCAAGGAAGACAGGTATCCCAAGTATTACAGTGATACTTTTTGCATCATTCTAGAAAAGATCATCAAATATGGAGAGAAAAATCCACGCACACATCAAATCAGCAATCATTAGCAAGTTTAAATGTGGTTCCCTTTAATCGTAGAGATCAAGGAATTGATGTCAATTCTGAGCATTCTTAAATTGTTCTTTTTATAGCTGAAGTTAAGCACCTAAGCAGCGAAACAGATTTTATTGGCGAAATAATTGAAATTCATTCTATTAACATCCAAGAAGACCAAAATAAGCTTCAAAAACCTAATCAAACAGTACGGTGCTACTATTTATAATATTTAGTCTGAATTACGGGTTTAGCAATACTAGAAATATAGTATGCGAACATGCAAATGAAAAATCAGCAGATCGAATAACAAATTCATAGGTGGAATGAAACGTACTTTCTCAACTGAAGCTGCTCCTCTTCAATCATCTAAAATTAGAATGACATGGATTAACATTACCACTTAGAATTATAAATCAGTCAAAACCATGAACATATAGGCCATAGGAAATCAACACGCACCCGCTCGGTGTGGGCGATGACAGGCGATTCGCGAACGAGACCATCCGGACCGATCTCCGTGACCAACGAACGATCAGTTGCCATTGTTGATGGTTGTGGATCTGTCTGATGGATCGATGTTATGAATGAATCTGGATTCCAAAGAAGATAAGTGGTGGTTTACTGGAATCAGGGGAAGTTGAAGGACTGAAGGTAAATCTGGGTGGTAGCATATAGCAAGCGTGAGGAGATTTGCAATTTCAAACAACTGCACATGCCATAGCTACCGGTGGCACGATCAATTGCGGGATTTTGTTTAGAGTCATTAAACTTGTATCAACAATTTTATTAAAAAAATCGAATTAAACATTCTTTTATGTATTTCTGATTCGTTAAAATCATAGTTTTACAATCATTTTTCTCATATTTATCTAATAAAACGAAAACTTCTGTAAATGTAAATGTAGGGGCTTTAATGAACTAAGAAAAATATAAAATCAAATATTTTGGCCAAATTTAAGGGTTTTAATAAACCAAAAACATGAAAAATTAAAAAAAAAAAAAAACCTTATAAATTTATGAAAAAAAGTAAAATGGAATATTTCTATCAAAATTAAATACTTTTATGACATTAAGCGGTCCAATAATTCATGTTATTACCAACACAGACCGAACTTTTCAAGACCAAAGTTTTCGACGGTCGGATTATTGTCATTGGGCCAGACCTGTATGCACTATACACCTTCAATTGTGGGGCCTAACGGCCTCAAGGCTCAAGCCCTAAATGGATGATCATTGCTTTTCCTCTCTATCTTAGATAGAGGTTTACATTTGCCAACTAGGGAAATGATTTTTTTTTGAGTAAATTACTGAAATCGTCCTGTGGTTTGGTCAAAATTATACGTTTGGTCCCTAACTTTTTTTTGCATTCGGATCGTCCCTATGGTTTGCTTTTGTTGTGTTTTTCGTCCCTATGGTTTGGTAAAAGTTGCATGTTTGGTCCCTAACTTTATGTATGTAAGGGATGAAAAATGTAACAAAATCAAACCCCAGGGAAGATCCGAGTGTAAAAAAAAAGTTAGGGACCAAACATGCAATTTTGACCAAACCACAAGGATGATTTCAGTAATTTACTTTTTTTTTAATTTTATTAAATTGGTTTTGTTTTGTTATGGGTTTCAATTAAAAATTTAAAACATAACCAATATTGATTGGTTTCTTGGAGTTTAAATGCTTGACCGGTTTTGATTATTGAAGAACTATTTTTGAAATAATCGGTTTTGGTTAAAAAACTTGTTTTTTACTAAACTTTTATTCCAAATAATTACTATCGTAAGAGGTAAGAGCATGAAGACATGATTTACGAAAGTCGAAGGGGGTACCCTCCACACTTTGATGTGTTCGTATTTTACGGCAATTTAGTAATGGTTTAAGAGCTATATGTTGCATTGGTGTGATGAAACATTGACAAGGCTATGCTAAATCGTTCTTTTTGTTGGTGGTGATGAATCACAGAATCAGTGATGGGAGATAAAAAAAAAAAAAAAAAAAAAAAAAAAAAAAAAAAAAGTGAGTTACTGTGACTCCAATAATGGCTGCAATAGTAGGAATACCTTCGAGATTGATCTTGAAGGATTTGGATTGTTTTTGCTGTCAAATTGAAAGATAAACATATTCACACATTAGAATGGATGATCGAATTCATAGGGTGGCCGGTTACATTGGTTGTGTTTTGAGAAAATCAAAAGTTCCAATGGGTGTTGGTGGTGTATGCATAAACTTGGATGTTGGTACAATCGTAAACGGTCACTGAAAAAACCGAAAAAAAAAAAAAAAAAAAAAAAATCGGGTTTTTTTTTTTCTCTCAGTCGGGAAAAACGGTTTGAATTGTTCACCTCTAATCTAAGGGGTGGTCGGTGGTGTGTTGTATAGTGCCATAGAAGATATCAACAATTATTATAATGCAATATTTATTCCAAGTATTTTAACGAATAATCCATGGTGTAGACTATAAGGAGGACTATTACAAGCATTATTGTTACATTTCAGCTATTTGTTAAACCCTAAACAATAAATCCTAAAGTAAGACGATTACATCACAACCGTGGGATTTACCTAAACATCCATAGCCATAATTCATGTACATTATAGCTCTATATTCAGCCTTCTTGTTTCAGAAATCGGTAGACTTCCTCTTTTGCTGGCATAGCTGGTATCGCACCTTTCTTAGTCACAACCAGTGCTCCACATGCATTTGCAAATAGAAGAGCTTCTCTTAGCTGTGCCTCATCCTAAAAACAAAACAATGGGTTACAAAATACACGCATAAATGCATAATCAGTATGCATGGACAAAATGAGGATGAAAATGACATTTATGTCTTTTTGTACAGACAAAATATCCAGAGTGAATCTCTATACCACCCTTTTGGATGGGACCAAAAATTTCAATTTTACCCCTATTGATAGTAGTCTCGGTCCAATGAATGTCAAATGGATATCAGATGTTACATTGTAAAGATCTTTATTTGAAGCCAGTATGCTCAGAATCCCACCAACAAAAGCATCTCCGGCACCCGTTGTATCAATAGACTTCACCTTCACTCCAGGTACTCTACCCTTAAATTGCTAAGAATCATAACAACACATTTTAGAATAGTAATAAATCCTATTAAGCCCATTAAGTAAAACAGAAACAATACCTTAGTGTAATATCTACAACCTTGTGCTCCTTCACTAACAAGAAAAAGTTTTAGATTCGGATGAAAAAGCTTCTTCAACACCACATTATCGTCATAAGGATCATCACCCCCGGTCAAGAACGTAATTTCATCCTCACTTACCTGCCAAGTCATCATCGAATACATGGATCACATCTATGATGTTATGATGATTTGTATATTATGTATATATGAACATAAGTATTAAGGTACCTTAATGACATCAGCTTGGTCCCATATGCTCATTATGCCCTCCCGAGCCGCATCCGGTGATGGCCATAATGGCAATCTCAAATTCACATCATAAGAAAGGATGCTTCCGGATTTCTTGGCTATGGCCATTGCAGCTAAATGTGTTGATTTACATGGTTCCTCTATCAAACTAATTGATCCAAAATGAAATATTCTTGCCTAAATCAATTACAAATTAATAAACCAAAAGTCATATGCTTGCTACCCAAAAATAGCAACATCCTTTCAAAATTTTAAGTATTATAGCATTTATCAAAAAGAAAATGATAGAGTAATAAAGAAGAGAACCTGTTTAATAAGATCCACATCAAGTTCGGATTCATGAAGTAACATATCTGCACTAGGATTACGAAAAAATAAAAACTCCCGCTCACCATCGGATTTGAGACTGACAAAAGCTAAAGCTGTTCTGGCCTTGTGATCAAATCGCATGCCGGAGTTGTTTACGTTGTTTTTCTTCAAAATGTCAGCCAACATGTACCCGAATTCATCATCGCCAACCTGAAAACGGATCCCAGATACAAATCCGGCTGATACTCATGGTTCGTAGTAATAAAAGTTAGAATTTGATTGGATATTTTCCGGCAGCTTTTACCTTGCCAATAAACGCCGATGAACCTCCCAGTCTTGATATACCGACGGCAACATTAGCCGGAGCACCACCGGGAGCTTTCTCAAACGCAGGTGCTTCTGCAAGTGAGACTCCAGAAACAGAAGGTACAAAATCTATCAACATTTCGCCGAAGCATACAACAAGTGATCTCATCGCCTCGCCTGAATCAAGTAGACAAATACAATTACCCAAATGATTCCCAATCTGCTCATTTGTGGAAAACTTCCCAATTTATGTCGACTATGGAAACCCTAAACAGCTCTATATTTAGCCCATGGTTAAGCAAGAAAAAATCGAGAATATTCAAGATGATTCAAGAACCAGAAGATCAAAGAAAACATCCCCCATCGTTTTACAAAGTCCCGCGAAACAACATCATAAGCATTATTATTTAATAATCAAGTTCAAGGGTGTAAGGGAAAGAAAGAGAGTGGAAGAACCTGAAGTTGGGCTTTTCAATTCCGCCATGTGGGTATGAACTATACAACGAAAAGGCACTACTGAGGAGTTATACAAGTAGGAATCAAGAAATACAGAGGGGGAAACAAGTAACTCGTAGCTTTGTTTCAAAAGGGTACCAAGAATTGCAAGTATGGAGGCTTGGAGAAGAGAATGCGAGAAGAAGAAATATGAGGATGAAATTGATGGCTTTCAATCATCTATTCTCTACTCCATTAAAAATCAAACTCATAGGCTGGCACATGTCATTTAAAGACTATTGCCATGTGTATTGTGTTTTTCAATTTTCTTGTAACATTTTCTTAAAATGACACGTATAATTAACTATCTTATATGATTTTTTTTTTAATTTTAAAAAACAAATATAATTATTAGAAGGGATGTAATCCCAAATGGATTATTGTTACTATAATTTGGGGAATTTACACGTTCACTTACTGTTTTTTTTTGTGCAATTATTCATTTCACTTACAAACTCTATTTGAATTACATCGCTTTTAACCAGGTAACCTAAAGAACCTGTATACATATGACCTGGTAATTAAAAAAAATAATACAAAGAATTTCTCATATTTCATGTAAGTAAATACTCATCATCTCCCTTCAAAACGAACCAGCAACCAGATAAATTATTATCACCAGTTTTTTTCTTCAAATTTCACCATGAAATCGAAATCCAGCTCCAAAGCAACTGTTGATCGAGACTGTAACAACATCAAAAAGTCTCATCAACGAGAGATAATAACAGTTATTATCATAGATACATACAGAGAGAGATCAGATGGAGACTCAAATGGATGAACCAGAGACGATGATTATTGAGATAAACTTGATCTCGTCAAAAGGGTTGAAGATTCTTCCATCGGCTGTGATGCGACGTATGCACACCTACGCTCTTACATGGGTGAGTTTGGATGCTAAACTCTATAGCAATCTACATTACGTCGATGACGAAAACCCTACCAAAAGTTCATCTTCCGATTTTCTCAAGATTTCATTAAAGGCGACACCTTCGCCGCCCAATTCAATCTCTATGTCATTGGATACATATGAGACTACTTTATGGGCACCATTTATTAAGCAGTAGCCCCAATTACACCCATAGATCCGACTCCACAATCGATGTTCCGAATTTCTCCGCCATCCGCATATGTCGTTCATCTAATAAAGTTTACAACATTCTTAACATCGTTGCAACTGTTCCCGATAGCTCATTCTCTTCCTTTATCGGAATCTCTGCCACTTGTTTCCGTAAACTAATGGAAAAATACAACAAATTCTTTAATAGAAGGGTTCTTAACTTTTGAGAGAAAGTGAAGTGATTGTGGTGTGAAAAAAGGGATTTTGAGTGAATAAAGATGGTGTTTGTTCTTCCCCGTGAGTGAGATAGAGAGAAAGAGTGTAACATCCATAAAACTCATGAAAATTTTAAACTTTTAAAACCATCCCACAAATCATCATTGTTTACAATTTAGTTCTCAAAACATGTTTAATATTAGAGTTTTCCCAAAATTGTAAATCAAAACACGAGGAGGTGTACGACCACGCCTTCGCCTTCCCGCGATTATCTAAGGTACCTGAAACATAACCCAAAACTGTAAGCCCCCAAAGCTTAGTGAGTTCCCCCAAAATACCAACACATTACATAATTATAACAACAACAACAAACATCATGCATACAGAGCCTTCAGTCTGACTGGGACTCCCCACTGGCCTACTGTCTACCTGGTACGCTCACAGAACCTACAACATGGCCTGTACGCCACACCGGGCCTTCAGTCTATCTGGAATGTTCATCGGGCCTTCGGCCTGACTGGTACGAGCCACTGGCCTTCAGTCTATTTGGGACGCCCTGAGTTTGTTGTCCTTTAGCACAAAGCATGATCGCCTCAACCCAACCACACACAAACTGTGACATCCTCATTTTCACGGCAAAAAAAGACCGATTTTGTTTATGCTTGTTTGAAAATCAGAGTAACATTTTACAGAAAAGTGTTGCGGAATTTGTTCCCAAAATAAAAATATGATAAAGATTTATCAAAACATTTCCATAGAAATGTATTTTATTAAAAAGACTCGGGATGTCATGTTCGATACAGATCAAACATAAACAGTACAATATAAGTCTTACTACATTATTTCATATCTACAGGCCTATATCCGTAATCCCTCATCCAAAACATCACATCTATGCTCGAACGCCACTACGTGTAATACATGAAACTGAGTGACGTCCCGAGAGAACCCCCGGTCGTCCTTTAAGAATTCTTCTATGTTGTGTTCTCAGGTTAATCTCCAAGACCAACTTGTCAACAAGCGACCAATTCCCTGAAGAGCTTGTCACAACATACACGTTAAACAAAAAAAAAGATACCATTTTCTGTATTTTTTTAAACTTAAATCTTTGATTTTTTTAGAGCATTGTTAATTTTAGTCTTAACATAAATCAAAATCACATGACCATGAACCCTAATAAAAGAATTAAAAGCATGTCAGGAACTTTATTGAGGGTGGCTCTAAAACACTTCCCTAAACGAACATCAAAATTTCATATAAATAAAGATAACAAAACTTACTGGATGTGAGATAGCCGCCAGAAGTTAAGGATTTTATCGGATTTAAGCCACACTTTGAAGATGAATGGAGAAGACACAATAGGTATAGCAGTGCTTAATAAAGAAGGCAGGATGTATAAGTGGTGGTGAACCGCGGTGTATATGGTGGTGGTGGTGGTGAGCGTCGACGTATAAGGTGGTGGTGGTGAGAGCGTTTTCAATCTTAATTGTGAAGAAAAAAGGAAGGAGATGGTCTTTCTTAAATAGTTTTAAAAAGGTGAGCAGACCGATTAAAACACGAACGGATCCAAACCTAATTTGAGGACCAAAACTATAAACCCCCTAAATTATTGAGACCAAAACCTAAAGGTCTAAAGTTCACTATTTCTAAGTCAAATGTCTATTAATATATTTATATAATATATAGTATTGTGACTTTGTATCCTATTCATTTTGTCAAAAGTCTTAATTTTCATATTAGTTTAATAAGTACAATAAGCAATTTCCAAATACTTAAAATCGTAGGCTACATTTATCATTTATCATTTTTTCAACTCTTCATTATTTATAGTTGTGTTTTCTGGATGATGAATATATTTAGACTGAGCTCTGACAAGAATTTATGTAGATGCACTCATCTGGGAACCAGATGTCAGGTTAGTTGTCTAAAATTTTGTTTCTTTCTAACTTAATAAGCTTGAACAATCATATGTTAGTAAATTTCTTTTTTTTTTTAAAAATAACCTTTTTCATTCTCGTATATGTGGTTTAACTTTTTCACATGTAAATATATTTGAAAGAAATACCATGAACAAGAAATTAATAAAAGTGTAATTTATCTCTATCTACAAGTACTTATAACTCGTTTCCCAATTTGTATGTTAAACAAAACATAATTCACAACAAATCAATAAAAATGAATTCTGGCATTTGTTCTTATATACATTCTAAACTCTTCGACAAATCTATAAAAACAAATATTGATTGAGTAGTTTTATCTATTAGAAGTGGCGACAATTGCTTATGTCCCTCAAGAAGTATTAAATTCCTCTCCTATAAATACTGGCTGAGTATTTTTCTATCTTATTACTATCATTATGTTTGTTTTTCATAATATAGAATGACTCTTTTTGTGAATTTTTATATAGTTATTGGCATAAATAATCTGTGAAGATTGACAAAATCATACACAAAATAATTGTCAAGTATCATCTTTTGCTCCAAAACAAAAAGTCTAGTAGCATAATTCACCTAAAATATAAAAATATTGTGTAAAATTCTAGAAACAAGAGGTCTAACAGGATCATCTACTCATATAGGTCATCTAATTTCCTTGGAATCCATAATTACACCATTCAAGATTTAACTTTCCTATCCAATGTTTTAACAATCCCTAGAATCATTTTAGGGTCAAGTAATCATTCATGTTTTAAATCCCAATTATAATAAATGTATCACTTCACGATTCTAGAATATCATTTACAACTTAAAGATGTTTAATCTCAATAGATTATCATGATTTAACAATAGAAGCCACAATTCCATATTTCAAGCTTTATAGTTTCTCATTTAATGGTTATGCATCCACTATGGATTTATTGCATTAAAACCACATCTATGATCGTTGAATCTATATACAAAGCTTGACAACTTCATAATCCTTAATTTAAAATATAGGGTTCATGACTAGATTTTACCCAAACATCAAATCTGTCATGTAAATGATAGATTTGAGCTTTTAACCATATAAATCACTCAAAGAGTATTGTACAAAACAGGATCCTAACCATCAACTTGATTATAAAAACAAATTTAGGTCTCAACATCCGTCATAAATTGAGTTTGAAGATGAACCAATGAATAGTTATACCTTGAAAGCCTTAGATTGCTTCAAGTGTTGCACCAGTTGAAAAATATTTGCTTGAATCAAACAGTAGCATGAATTTCTCTTCAAAATCATCCTAACGTCTCCAAGCTTCTCAAATCGTTGATGTGGAGAAATAGGGAAGACGTGATTAACTTAAACACATATTTACAACTTCTATTCTCAAGATCCCATACTTTGACAATAACAACCCTATTTCACCGACCAGTGGCTTTTAACTTTTGAAGTTAACTCATATAGTTCTTCCCTTTTTCATTATACTTATGTATTATTGTAAAGAAGTGATTCGTACACAATAATTTTTTGTCATACACAACAATTCATACATTATATAGTTGTACAATACAACATTTTAAAACACCAATTGTTTTGTATGGAGAAAAATTGTTGGGTACGGATCAACTCTCATTATTATATTTAATGGTCCAACCTCATTTAACTGAGTCAGACTTTCGGTAAAACACATTTTCCTCATTGACATTTTAAACCCTGAAACTCCAAATGTTATAATATCAACATTTAACTTTTCTAACTACCATTTAAACCACTATTATGATCATTTTTATTATTCTCATTATTCTAACTTGTTTATATATTTATTTGTTACTTTTAGCTTATTAAAATAAAAAATAAAATCAAATTTGCTCAATAATTCTAGCCCAAAAACCAGGTTAAAACCCAAGACTCATTTATTCCTTGTAATATGTTTTTGTATTTGCTCATTTAACTACCTCATTGCTATTTTTTTTTAATAAAAGTATGTCGTTAAAAAAACTCGTGTCGTGACTTTCAGTCTATTGCTGCAATACATGGGCCAGATAGCCGGGGAACTGGTTACACTCATTCAGTGGAAAATTAAGACCTGTCAGTAACCTTTTTGTTTTTTTAGGTTAACCGCTGGAACTGGATTAGCAAGGATGGAAAGTACACGTACGGTGGCTTCATGTAGGAGAATTATATATTGACGATATATATATGAGACTCTTGAACAAATCCCGATCATGACCACATGGAATCGCATTGGCGCCCCGATCGAGCAAAACAAACCTCCTTGCATGGAAGAACGAGGTTGGGGAGGTTGCCAAGTACTCGCGATGAAAAAATTGATCAATGCACACATTTTCTTGGAATGTTCTACGATTAAAGAAGTCTATTTTATTCTCAACTTGTGGCCAGTGAGACAATAGTCCAACTTCTGCCAGCTCGATGGAGTCCTTGTTATCACTTATCTGTCATGATGGTACCATGCATATGGCCCTTGTGTGGGTTATTAATTTGGAAATTTATGAATGATTGAATCTTCAACAACAAGGTGTGGAACAGTCAAGATTTGGTGAGTGATGGGAAGCTATATTAAAGCTTTCAACAAGATCAAAATGCAAAATAGAACGCAAATTGCCCATTACGCGAATTTTTGAACGTCTTGTAACTCTAGCCTTTAGTTAGCTTCTTTCAATAAAATTCTTGGTGTTCCATAAAAAAAAGTATGAACCTTTATATGTTTGACCAAGTCAAATTAATTAAATCTATTGCTCATGATTTTACATAATCTAATTCATATGTGCAGTCTTGTTGAGGTGGATAGATAGCTTTCTCAGAATCTAAGTAATCTCAATGCATTTTCATACAAAAAAAGCTATATTAATGTGTATATATAACTATGTGTGGTGTGTGCGAAAGAGAATGATTATATATATATATATATATATATATATATATATATATATATATATATATATATATATATATATATATATATATATATATATAAAACTGAAAATGTAAGAACAAATCTAGGCTACATATTTATTTTTTCCGCAAAACCCTTTTGTATACAGGCATGACGAGGGAACTTATTATTTATACATGAATATAAACCATCACCACCGCAAATAAAGCAACCGCCGCTGGGCCATATATTTATTTTTGCCGCAAAATCCTCCCGCATACCAGCGCGGGTATATCCATATTCTTAAGTGATTATATATATATATATATATATATATATATATATATATATATATATATATATATCTGTTCCGTTGTCCGGATACACTGTAGCGTTTAAGCGGCAGATTTGTAATATGAGAGAACGTACTTATCTTTATATTAACATATGAATATTAAGATCCTCCACGTTAATACGGGAAAGAGTTTTGCAGAAAAAAAAATGTGGCCCAAATTTGTTTCTTGCATTCTCAATTTCATAATTTTCTCATTTGAACCTTCCACTTGATAGCAACAAGCTCAAAGATTAATGAAACAACCTCCTTGAACATCCTTATTAGTTCTTCTCTGAGAGTTTAGTTTGGCTTTTCCCATAATTAATGAAGCCGCAAGAAAAAAAAAATAAAAAGACTAGTAACAAAGATAAGCGTTAGATACACAAAGAACCATGCAGATTCGGTAGTTTACCAAAATGAAAAACAACTGAGAGAATTGGGTGACAAGGTTTCTGCCCCCCGTCAGAGAGCTGGTTTTGTATTGCTCAAGGTTGCTCAACACAGACCATAAAAGAAGCCATGGCTGGCAGT
Organism: Lactuca serriola; assembly: GCF_051521515.1. Classification (NCBI taxonomy): domain Eukaryota; kingdom Viridiplantae; phylum Streptophyta; class Magnoliopsida; order Asterales; family Asteraceae; genus Lactuca; species Lactuca serriola. The sequence goes on along the minus strand of NC_136409.1, from coordinate 228,840,205 downwards.
TAATAGGTCACTGTAGAAAATCAATCAATTGGAAGATTTGTAGACTGTAGTTCAAATGCAGCTCATGATCAAGCAAACACATTTGATAGCTGTTAGGATTGGAGATAATTAATGAAAAACAACGAGGTTCATTATGATGATAAAGGCAAAAGCTTTGCAGATTTCGTTGAGAGAATAATGTGTGCTTGCAGTAACGCTAAAAGAAAAAGGGAAACATGCATGCATGTATATATATACCTACTACAAAAGTATATATATATATATATATATATATATATATATATATATATATATATATATATATATATATATATATATATATATAAGGAAAAGTGAATATACCCTTAAGGGTATATAAGCTTAGGTACCCGAACTCATCATAATACGTCATTTTGTTTGATATATTTATTATAATGTTCTTCAACTTCAATCCTTAACTTGATTTACTTCCAAGATTTTCAAAATTTCATTATTATCTTCCATTTACATCACATCTTTTTGACGAACATCAGTTAGACTATATATATTATAGTTGAAAATGAAAATTATGTAAAAGAAAAATAAATGTGAAATTTATAAAAATCTTTAAATGAAATCAAGTTAGAAGTTGAATTATAAGAACATTAAACAATTACAATGTATATATATGATACAAAACAACATAGTATGATGAGTTTGGTATCTAAGCTTATATACCTTAAGAGTATATTCACTTTTCCCATATATATATATATATATATATATATATATATATATATATATATATACAAAGTAACTATGATAATAATAGTCTACTACTATATATAAAAAAATATAAAAAGAATAAAAAAAAACATCTTATTTTTTTATACAGAAAGTCTATTTGGTTTTTAAGATACTTTTATCGATTGAATTTTTATTGTTTTCTGTTAAAAAAAAATAAACTCTAAATATTTATTATAGATTGAATTTGTGAAAAAGTAAATTATACATAATTTGTTATAGGTTGATATAAGTATGTTAACACAACTAGATATATATAAGTATGCTAGCATAAATTGCCATGCACAAACATCAAGTAATCACCATTTTAGAATTTATGAGTGAACGTACACAAGAAAAGTATTGTTCTATTGACATCTTTATCTTTTTATTTGTACTATTTTACTTTGGAAAAATTTGATGCAAAGCTATTGAAACCTTAAAATACTAGTCTATATATGTCTGTGCATTCCTCGAAGATAATTAAACCACAACACTGACCTTGACATTTGAATTTCGGTTGTTTGCAAGATGATACCATCCTACTTATGAGGTTTAATTTCTAAAGCCTAATCACACGGATCTTGCATTGACTAAAAAGGTAAATTGTACCGAATCCGCTTCAAGATCATCATGTGAGTGATAATCGCAGAATACCAAAAGTCAAGGGATCGTACCTGATCTTGAACCTTATATCTCACTTTTAGGATTAATTCCACTTCCCATTAATGTACAATGGAGCTCCCATTGGGCGGGTTAAAAGAACCCTTGCACTAGCTCATATTTATTTTGCACATTCTAAATTAGATCTTTTTGGAACAGCTAACTCACACACTTCATAACGTACTCCTAAAGCATATATGTGTCCCAAGTAGTTGGGGACACCTTTGCAACAACATGATACCACTAAGCATAAGCAATACGCTATCTTTGGTTTCTTGATCAAGTTATATCAACAAAATCAAGGATTCAAATCCTATTAAGCATGACCAATACATGTATTGTACTAATTCTGAACTCCACACAAAAATTAAACATTCATTTAATGCAAATAGATCATATATTGGTATAACAACAATGTGACAATGTGACAATTGGTATCACTTACACACACATATATATTACAAAACTATATGAAAGCACAACCTACATTTATGTTGATCAAACAAGCTCTGATCGAGGAGTGATAAAGATTTTTTGTTTGAACGGGGAAAACAAATGGAAAGATGGCAAATATTTTCTCTAAGAACTTATCCAAGCAAACTTACCTTCATTAATTAGTTCTAGCAGTTCTCATGAAATTCAATAGTCATTGACTACGGCCGTTAGTCTTTGTTGCAACATGGAGAGATCCATCAATACTTGATCATTAGCCTGCAAGAATTATCTGCCGAATGAACTAGATTTGATATGTTCTTCTAACTAATTAATTATAGCTAGCATTTAATGTATGGCTGAAATTACAAATTAATATAATATTAGGCAATATATATGTTCTAAACGAACTCATATTTACCTCAGATTGGATAGAGAGAAGTAACCGTTCGTTTACTTTAGTAGAAGTGCACGTTATGATATTAAGACCTTCTTCGGTAATCGCTTTAAGTACTGCTGAAAGAGGGACACCACCTTCTGTTGAACCACTGTTGATCAAAATCTGTACTCCCCCTTTACAAGAACTGATGGAGACTGTATTTCGGAATGGATGCGTTATATTTTTTTCATTACTATTCATCATAGGACCAGGAACACTTGTCTCCACGTCTTTCTTGAGCCGATCTCTCTTGATACTTAGAGCTTTAATGCTTTCCTGCATGTGTTTTATGTAGTTCACTGCTTGATGCATGTGATCAGATGTAGATCGTTTACCCTAAACACCAAATCCAAAAATAAATAATTTAGGTCTTCGATAGTCTATGAAGTGACTCGTACCCCTCTTTCCAATTTTTCCGGAATGATTTATAAAAAATTATAGTATAAAATCATACGTATATGCAGTATTTTGGGAAGTAATTAAACCTAAAGAGAAACTAATTAAAGTCGTAGCTCACCTTGACGAATTCGAGGGGAAGTAGACCTCTAAGTGAAGCATAAAGCTTCGCCATATCTTGCCTGCGCTGCCTTTCAATCTCTCTATGAACCAGTTTTCTCTGTGTATGTTCATCTTTACAATCTCCTCCCCCACCATCAGTAGTAACTGAATTAGGTTTAGACGAAGGAGATTGGTCTCCTTGCCGTTTTCTTGCCTTGCCTACTGATATGTTTGAATTGCCCTCCATGTTAACATGATCATGAAGCTCCACTATAAGATCTTGCTGATTTGTTGCCGGTTGTTGGAAGGAAATCGAACAAGGAATCTCATGAAATACCAACTCATCACTTTGCTGGAAAGAGAACATAATATACGAAGCTGATCTTTAAGCCCACAAAGATTTGATTGACGATGTATTTGGTGGATATGTGTATAGAATACACGTTTAGAAGTGATTCCAGAGATACGTCTGGTTATGAGATCTTCAACGGTAGGGACGATGATCAGGTTATCAAGATTTCTTAATATCTTTCCTATTATTTATTAAGTAGTATTTTTGTGTAAATATTTTAAAATTCTTGAGTACCACCAGCCAAATATCTTTTTCCTTTTTTTTTCTTTTGAAAGGACATTATTTAATGCTTTTCATTATTTAATTAAGTTTAAAAACTGTAGTTATTGTGAACATATTGAAACCCCATCTATCTGTATTCACACTGAGCAGTGGACCAACATCCATGGAAGCATCATTTCACCCCCTCCATATCTGCATTGATCATAAGTTGGTTGTTAGCTAGGTTTTATATTATTTGCAATAACTGGATTTGATTCTTGGTATATCATTATCCAAATAAAATTATTAGCTACTTAATTAGTAAAATATTGATGTATTATTTGATGACAACAAATAAAAGATCATGTATCCTTTGATGTAAAAATTGGGATAACAATTAGGAGTGTTTTACAAAACTAACCAATAGTCGGATGCTAGAAACAATACTTTATAGCTGAAAGCTGGAATCTAACTTGGTTAATGTATTAAACTATGCATATTGTAACTTATACATTTTTATAATATTTGAAGTTTAATACATAAACCGTGATCCAATTTTTCACAGTTTAATATAAAAAATATCGATTCTTATATTTCCGAAGCTTCTTGTGATTCTTAATTGCTTTTATATTGAGTTATCTATATATATTTTTTTAATGTTTTGCATATCTAACCCTCACCCTTTATAATCATATTTATTTTTAACCTTTTACTTATAGTTTAGTTTTAAATATTTATTTATTTATTTGCTAATTAGTTATTTGTATTAAATACTTAACGACATTTCATTGATGATATATATAAATTTATAATGATTATATAATATTTTCAAGTTTTTTTTATATAATTATGATGTATTAAAAATTTTCCTTACTAATTTTTTTCGAAAGATGTATTATAATATATTTCTTTTAAAACAATATATTATAATATTTTCAATTATTTATAATATGACGTGTGTTTGAAAATAACTAATTAACTAAGGGGGTTTAATAATTTTTTTTAATAAACAATGATAAATTAGTTAAAATTTATAAAAAATACTATTGAAAAAATGTTAGCTATTCCATATGCTATTCAATTATATGTTAAAGTTAATGAAATAATAATCTATATATTTATATATCTATATATTAATTATAATAGATGCATTTGAAAACTATCTTATTGTATTAAAAGTTTAACACATTGGCTAGGAGAGTTAAATCTTGAATGTTATAATTATGGATTTCAAAGGAAATTAGATGACCAATATGAGTAGATGATGCAACTAGACTTCTCGTTTCTAGAATTTTAACACATTATTTTTATATTAGAGGTAAATGATGCTACTAGACTTCTCCATTTAAAGCAAAAGATGATACTTGATAATTATTTTACATGTGATTTTGTCAGTGTTGAGAGATTATTTCTGCTAACAACTATTTAAAAATTCGCAAATAGAGTCATTCTATAATATGAAAAACAAACATAATGATAATAATAAGATGGAAAAATACCCGACGAATATTTGCAGGAGAGGAATTTAATTAATACTTCTTCAGTGCGATAAGCAGTTGCCGTCACTTCTAATATAGAAAAACAGCCAACTAATATTTACTTTTAGGCGATCTCCAATGCATTAAACTTTTAATTGTTCAATGTATTGTCACATCAGTATTCTACTAACTATACCATTTTACATATTAATCTCTACACTCCATTAAACTCTTAAGACTTTAATGGTACATCAACATTTTATTATATTTTTTTTATAAATAATATTAATAAATAAAACTAGAATATTACATTAATTAAAAATTCAAAGTTACAATTACTAAATATTGATTAATGATTACAATTTAAAAATTAAAAGTTATGAATAATACATTAAATAATAACTACAATATCTAAAATACAAATTTTACTACATATTGTATTTTATTTTAATCTTGTCACAACGGCTTCTTCAAATTTCACGTCCATCTTCCGACATGATACTAGGATCCATGAAAATGATTGAAAAATCTTCTTTCTTTACCTTTTCGTTCATCTTTTTTTATTTTGGTGCATTCTTCATATCAAAAGAGTTTTGATAGCGTTCGAAACTCTTTTTACTTTCTTCTATATGTTTTTCAAGTATTTCATTGTCACAACGGTTTCTTCAAATAACTTTTCCTTTTGCTGCATTCCTACTAATTGGACGAGTTGTAACTTGATCATTATCCAAGTTAATGAAAGATTTTGTATTTGATGAAGACATAGACGCCCTAGATGCACTTCTTGAATCTTTTCATTTGGGTTCATTTTTAAGGATATTCCAAATTTTTTGTGCCTAAAATTGGCACCACTTTTGAGATCATCCTCAGACCATCCACTGAGGTGCTGACCTTTCACTATATATATTTGAAGAATGCAACTGCAGGTGGTTTCATGTAAAGCCAATGAGTTTTGAGGTTGGCTTGAGGTCTTGCAACATTCAACGTGTTGTTTATTTTGTAATACACACTAATTCATTGCGAGAATTCTTTCTAGTAATGTTGTCATCTGGAATTTGTAGCCAATCTTTTTCCAACAATATTTCTTTTTCTTTGCTCCAGTAGTTTTTATTTATTATTATTTTTGTTGTCATTGTTAGTGGGAGTTTTTGTTAGTGTTGGCTCGTTTTATGGAATATGGGAAGGATCTATCTTGGTAGATTCCGGGTATGGATTTTGGTAGGGATGGTGTGGGGATATCAGGTATAAATGTTGTGGATGATTGTTTGGATTTGGTATGGAAATTATAGATGATTGTTTGGATTTGGGTATGGATGTTGTGGATGATTGTTCGGACTTTCGGCATTGTACGAAGATAACAAGTGTGTATAGTAATTTGGATTCATGATTCAACGTATCAAATGGTTGGTATGTGTGAATGATAATATAATAGGTCATCTTTATTTATAGAGTTGAAAATTTTGTATGCATTTGCCTTTAATTTGAATTTCATTTGACTTTAATTTGAATTTCATATGACTCTAATTTCAATTTCATTTGACTTTAATTTGGATTTCATTTCATTTTAAATTCAATTTCATTCGAATTTAATTCGGATATCATTTTACTTTAATTTCAACTTCATTTGAATATAATTTGGATTTCATTTTACTTTAATTTGGATTTCATTTAGATATAATTTGAATTTCATTTAGAAAATATGTGTTTGCTATAAAAGAATACAACTAGAGATGCACAAACTCCGAATCCGATCTGATCCGATCCGGTTCGATAACGTCAATCAGAATCCGGTTTCATCAAAGATCCAATCCGACCGGTTTTCACTTACCCGAATATGAATCGGTTTAATCCGATCCAGAATTTACAAATTAAAAAAAAAACATTTTTAGGACCTCATATATAATACAAAATGCAACATAGGTTCATTAAAATAGTTAAAACATACATCAAACGTCTAGAAACTAGTTAACTAATAATAATAATAATAATAATAATAATAATAATAATAATAATAATAATAATAATGTGGCGTTATAACATTTTGCCAAATAGAAAGAGTTTTTATGGTCTTCCACTTCGTGTCACCTTCACTAAAATGATCTTCAACCGCCACACAAATGGTTAGGGGTCTCATCAATACCACATTCTTCATCTTCGTCTTCGTCTTCATTGTCATCGTCTTCATTTACTTCCGGAGGCGTTGATAAGCCTTGTGCATATTTTTCATCCATTAACTCTAGTTCAATATTTTGTGCTAGTGGGCCTTCTAGTGATGTCAAGTGTTGTATACGTTCCACCCAATCCAAGTAGTCATTCAAGCAAACGTAAACCTCCATTGCAACCGGGGTAAGATTCGTCCTCAACTTTGATAAAACTCTACAACTAAAAGAAAAAACGGATTCCGAAGCTACTGTGGAAGCTTGGACGGTTAGTAAATTGCAGGTCATGACGGAGAGAATGGGAAATTGTGCTTCATTTTCTCTCCACCAAGCCAAAAGATCCAAAATTTAAAATTATGGTGCACTCATAAATTTTAAAAGTTTGACCCCATATAAATTCCAAGTTCGCTACTAGGGGTTAATATGCGTCCTCGTTTGTTTTGTTCCTCCAAAAGGAAGTTATAGAGGTCGATATGAAAATCCGTTCGACCCCCACTACTACCCGATGCACCACTAGTAGATTCGGTTACACTTGCAAAAGTGTTTGACATATTGTCATATTCTGTAGCGTAAATGTCAAACAAATTAGTAAAAGTATTATTAAAATTGTGTATTTGGTTACGTATGTAGTTTGAGTCGTCTTTATGCAAATTTAAAGAGATGGAAATTTTGGTAATCAAAGCCTCTACACCTGTAACATTGATACATGGGTTTAATGTCGCGGCGCAAGTAAAAAATGGTGGCATTTATTTGAAATATTTGACTAATTTTTGTCTCATTGGTCTCGTAACCAAAACAAATATTTCACTTCTTTGTTCAAAATGCTCCAATTGCATGTACATCAACCATAATTCATTTAATAATAATTGACTTGTAAGATAACACACACCCGATAAACAAGTGGTTGATTGTTTAAAAACTTTTAACATTTCCACAAACTCTTTTATATCAAATCTCAATCAAAATCCGAAACCGGGTTTTTTCCTTTTGAAATTGTGTCGTAAAATAATTGCAAAGTGATTCTTTGACGTGTCAAATTTTCAAACATTATGCATGTCGAACTCCATCTAGGGTCAACATCCCAATGAGGACTATATGGAGTTACGTTAATGAAAATGACAAACTTTCGATATTTTTCCATTGTAGCTTTATTTTTTCCAAAAACTCAAGTTAACACATTTTTGAATTTTTCAATTGTTGAAATTTATCATTTTTAAACCATCTTGTACCGCTAGATTAATAATATGACAAACACATCGAGTATGAAAAATGAGCCATCCAAAATAGGTGGATATTTTGCAATTAATCTTTTTGCGGCGGCGGTATTGTTACTTGCATTGTCAAACGAAATAGAGAAGATTTTGTCGCTTAAATTATAAGTCTCTATAACGCTTACTAAAATTGCAAATAATCGTGTCCTTGTGTGAGGATACGCAAAAAGTTCAAAAACAATAACTCGTTTGTTCATTACCCAAGTAGAGGGGTCTATCCAATGTGCTATGACGACAAGTTAGCTTTTGGGACAACTTCCGGTGGAGGACCAAACATCACAAGTTAAAGCAAACCAATTTTTATATTTAAAAATCTCAGTTGCATATCTTTTTTTGCTATATCTAAATACTTTAAAACATAACGTCTAAGAGAAGTGCGACTTACTTGCCGGTATTGTGGTCACATTTTTTCCCGCAAAATCCTTGTTAATCGTGAGTTGTCAAAGTGGTTGAGAGTCAAGCCGTCTGGAATCACAAACTTGTAAAAGCTTTCACGAATGTCATCATTGTTGTAAATAAAGATTGCCCCGTCGGGAGTAATATTTGGTTGATCTAGATCGCCTTGACCCTTTACAAACGGATAAGTTTTTGTTGCATGACTCAACGTACTATTGTTATCTTTTCCCAAAAGCATCCCGCACTTCTTGGATCTCGTTTTTCATTCCAGTTCGACAACAAACACAAACCATAATGTTCCCACACTTCTTTATTCCGAGTGATTAGTATGATTTTCGCCCCCGTAGCATCCGAATCTTGACCCGCTGTAGAATTTCTCGAGCTCATTTTTGTGGAGTATTATGAAACTGGAAGTCTAAATGTAGTAGAATTTTGTGTAACATTGAAAAGTAGCAAATTCCATCTATTTATATGTGTTTAGAAGGTCATAAAAGTCAAGAAATAGTCAAACTAACCGTTTTTTGGAGCTTACTAATGGTTAGAAAAAAAATTAATTTTTTCAAAAATGCCCGTTTTTTAACGATCAGAAAAAATCCGTTTTCAAACCGCTTTTGGATCCGGTTTACGATCCAGGGTCGATCCGATATTGCGTTTGAAACTTCAAACCGGTTTCAGTCCGGTCACCGGTTTAATCCGAACCGGTTCGGTCAAAATGGTTTTGACCAAATCCGGTTTCCGGATCAGATCGGATCCTATTGGTCAATCCGGTTTTTGTGTGCATCTCTAAATACAACCTATTTTATTATTTCATACCTACCAATTCAAACTATTTCTTAATTTCTTTTTCATACGTTGTCATCATCATCCTCAAATGATTCTGCTTCTAAATTAATAATCAACCAACTCACAAGTAACTCTACATTTCAACTATATAAGGTGCTAAAATGCTTGGAAGCAGAACAGTCAGATGCTGAAAGTTCAAGATGTCCTGGATAAAGTTGAAGATATATAGATTGAAATCGTGAAGAAGGACATGAACATCTTTGGAAAAACTATTTCGATGTGCATCCTATTTTCCCACCCCAAATGTTTAGACAGAGATTTTAGATGAGGCAAGAACTATTTGTTCAAACTTTTAACGGTATCTCTAACCATTCTATTTATTTTCAACAAAGAAAAGATGCTTTAGGTATCAATGGTCTTTCCCATTTACAAAAATAAATTGTTGTCATACTTCAGTTGACATATGGCACAACTGGTGACCTCTTTGATGAATACATATGAATTGGTGAATCAACTTTGTCGAATGTCTACAAAACTTTTGTCAATGTGTGATTGAGGTTTAGTCAAGCCATTATTTAAGAAAACCTAATGCTAATGACATTCAAAATATAGTACAACAACATTCAGTCTTGTTGAGGTGGATAGCTTTCTCAGAATCAAAGTAATCTCCCATGACACGGTTGAATAGGGATTAAACCCCCGCTCCCCCCCCCCCCCCTTATTCATTAAACTCAACCCACATTGCTAACTCCATTCCATTCAACACCACATCACAATTTTTGACCCATTAAACCATCCATGAAACCCCGATTGGGGATGACCTTGTATATTTCTCAAAGAGTTAAAAATGTATATAAGAACAAATGCATAATTCACTTTTATTGATTTATCATGAATTATGTTTTGTTTTACATACAAATTTGAGAACAAGTTATAAGTACGTGCAAATAGATATAAATTACATTTTTATTAATTTCTTGCTCATGATTTTTCTTTCAAATCTATTTAGATGTGAAAAAATTAAACCAAATATACTAGAATGAAAATGCTATTTTTTGTAAAAGAAATTTACTGACATATGATTGGTTAAGTCCATTAAGGTAGAAAGAAACAAAATTTTAGAGGATCTACATTAATTCTTGCCAAAGTTTAGTCTAAACACCTTCATCATCAAGACAACGCAACTATGGAGAATAAAGAGCTAAGATAAATGATAAAATATGAATGTAGCCTGTGATTTTAAGTATTTGTAAATTGCTTATTGCATTTATTAAACTAATATGAAAATTAAGCTTTTACAAAATGAATAGGATACATTAACGTCATAGTATTATATATTATATAAATATATATTAATATACATGTAACTTAGGAATAGTAAACTTTAGACACTTTAGGTTTTGGCCACAATAATTTACAGATGTTAACAGTTTTTAACAAGACCATCTCCTTCCTTTGTTCTTCACAATTGAGACTGAAAATGCTCTCACCACCACCACCCTATACATCGTTGCTCACCACCCTGTACATCGTTGCTCACCACCACCACCACCATATGCGCCACAACTTACCACCACCTGCAACCTACTCTGCCTTCTCCGTTAACCAGCGTCACACCTACTATGCCTTCTTCGTTCCATCTTCAAAGTATGGCCTAAATCTAGTGAATCCTTAACTTTTGATGGCTATCACACATCCAGTAAGTTATGTTATCTTTATTTATATGAAATTTTGATGTTCGCCAGGGGAAGTTTTTGGAGCATTCCCTGATAAAGTTCATGGCATACTTTTATTTCTTTTATTAGGGTTCATAGTCATGAGATTTTTAATTTGAGTTAAGATTAAAATTAAGAATGCTCTAAAAAAATCAAAGATTTAAGTTAAAAAAATACAGAAAATGGTATCTCTTCTTTTTGTTTAACGTGTATACACCCGCTCTAAAACACTACGTGCCCTATAGCGGGTTTTGAGTCTCCCTCCTAAGGCTAGTGTTACATCTTATAACTTCGGTCACATTATCACGCTCGTGCCCGTGTCGTCTTCATTGTTCACTTTCAGTACATCTTTTCTTAATTTCTCAAATTCCAATACGGTAACAACTAAGAAGGACTTATGGGAGCAATTAGGCATAATTTTACTCATTCAATCAACAGTTTGTTTTCATACATTGATTGATTTTTGTAACTTGAACCACTCGATTGCAATTTGTAGTATGAGTAATGTTATCATGTAAAAATGCATTTTTCCTGAAATTGGAATGTAAAAATGTAAAAATGCATTTTTCATGGAATGTAATTCTTCTATTTCCTCTTTCTTATTAATCACCTACTTAATTTTATTTGTCATTCATTGTTGTGTGGTGAGAAGTTTCATGTTTGATTATAATTATCAATGTCGTTTTCAAACTCAGTTGTTTAGGGCTCTTTTTGCACGTGAATTGGTAGCAATTTTTGGTATACCTGATGATATGCCTAACATTTATGTCATAGTTTTTGTTTATACCACTGCCACTCTCTTTTAGAAAGGTAACTTTAGCTTCTCCTTGCTCTGAATTTTCTACTTTCCGCTTCTTCAATTATGTTTGAATAAAATACCCAATAACTTATTTAACACACAATGAGCTTGATTTATTCAGAAAGGCTTCAAATATGGTTGTAGTTCTTCATCTTTAGTGCAATCATTTTCTCAAAATGAGGCAAGCATAGATGACAACAAAGAAGGTATTAAAGATGGGTGAATTTCAGTAAATAGCATCTTCCTTTACATAAAAAATGGGTTAATTTTTTTTGTATAATGTATTGAATGGGTTGAATAGGTTGAAAGTCAAAAAAATATAGTTAAGTAATTACATTTGACAACTTCCTGGATTGCTTTGTTAAACAAAATGAGGCAGGAAATGAAATGCAATTTACCCATTAAATTTATTTATAATGGACATTCTAAAAGTTGCTACGATACTGTTAAAATAGGTAGAATACTAGAAATAGAAATGCACTTTCCTTTATTTGTGTGTGTGTGTCTATATATATATATATATATATATATATATATATATATATATATATATATATATATATATATATATATATATACCAAGATTTATGGGTAAGGATTACTCAAAAATGAAGACTAGTGAGGATGATGTTGTCGATGTTGGTGGGAAAAAGAAGATTTCCTTGGATGCTCTGATGGTTCGTCCTAATGAATATCTTGTTAAAACTTCTCCCAAACAATCACTAAGTCTTCGATCTCTTGGCTCTAAAGAGAAGACTCTTGAGAAGTTTGTTGTTGATTTTTCTCTTAATTCTAACTCTCTTGATCATTTTGTTGACAATATCGTCGAAATATTCGAACCATTTCTCAATTGTCGTATTTTATCTGACCATATTCTTACTACCATTGTTAATGCTATTCCGACCTTCTCTTTATCGTTCGTTCCCCCTACTCCTATTGTTAACCTGAAGCCTATCCAATCGAACTCTTCGGTTGTCACCATCACTCCCTTTCTTGGTGAGACATTATGAAAACACTCTCTCGGAAAAGCGATACTGCTAGGTGTGCTTTCCATCAGCAACTATTTGGTTCTACCGCTCATTCCAACACATCTTCCTCGACCATTGTTATAGTAATCCCTGCTTCTACTCCACATTCTTTTACCATAGCGGTTACGTCATGCCTCTACTATCACTGTTATCGAGGCTATTGAATTAGATTCGTTGATCCCCATCACTGATTTGTCGGACTCTACTTCTGATGACCCACTTCTTGACGCTTCCGTTCCTGTATCCTCGGGTCCTCCAAAGACTGGTATGTGTTTTAATTCTTTTCTTTATATTATACAATCCTTTTCAATGGTTCAGGACTAACTTGTTTTCTTTGGATGTGTAGGTACACTTTCCATTTAGATCCCGACTTCTCTTCCTACTTTGATGTCCCTGGCTGCCTCGCTTCCATCCTTCCTTCACCACTTTATGACTACCAAATTCATTCACAAGGTTGGTCTTGGGAGCATGACGGATGAAGAGGGGATGGATAACGACCGCACTTGTATTTTAGAGGGTCTTCATTGGATGAATGAAATCTATGTCCACAGTAAAGCTCATGATGCTTTGATTGTTGCTGAAGAGATGGAGCTCGAGAAGCTATCTGAGGTCATGAAGGAGGTCCACATAAATTATCAAGTCCTAAAGAGAGAAAAAAAACATATGTTTTCCAGGAGAAATCTATCTTGGTTTCCGAGAACGAGCGACTACTCCGTGAGTTGGACAAGGATTCTCTTCAGCAATCGAAGCTATAAATGTTGAGTGAGGATCTTCAAGCGAAGGTGGATGACGCGCTTGTCGTGGTGTTATGGCGAGAGAGTTGGAGGAGGTTACCAAGCAGTTAGTGTTAGGTTTTATTTCAAAATTAGTTTCATAAACTAGAAAATTTGGCAAATGGAAGACTTGAGATTTCAAAAATAACATAAACAATTTATACCCACCAAGGATCACCTTGCAAGTTATAGAAAGATTAAATCACCAACCAAAAAAAAAGATAAAGACATAACAACGTTTTTAGTTCTTTGGTTCCTCTTGGGAGGCTTGGAAGTTGATGAAGAATGATGAACTTTAGAGATACCAACAATGACTCAACTTGATGTAGAATTTTAGTTCTTTTGTATCAAACTCTTAAGAATCTTAAGCTTAAAGTTCAAAACCAATATGAAATTCAAGAGAGCATAATCAAAAGATTAAATCTCCAAAAGATGAACCAAAAATGAGAGAATGGGAGAGAGCATGCAAGTTTCAGCCATACCACGTCTAAGACCAAAAATGAAAGCCTCATCTCTCTTAATGCATAAAGTGAAGTCCTTAACCAAAAGGTCTTACCACTTTTAATCAACCATGTCCCTAACTCATTATTATGTCCATGCATGCAAGCTGTCTTTGAATTCTTTTTACTAAACAAATGAAAAACCCATACATTAGAGAGGCCATGGTTTTCATAAAAAAAAGAATGCAATTAGCTTATAAATTTTATACACTTCCTTATCAAATATAAACCTTGACTTTTTGGAATAAGACAAAAGGAATTCATTTAGTCCAAAATGTTGTCCATGACATGTTAATGCGTACCATTTGAAATAAGTAATGTTACTTACTAATGAGAATTATTATTTCCTAGAAATAAATAATTTTCAATTAACTATGAGAGTTTATTAAATATTTATTAAAATCAATTTCTAATAAATAATCAATTACATCAAGTTATTATTAGTGTGACCCATTAGTATCATATGTTAATTATCAATATCACTTTAATATGATTCTTGAGCATACAAGTTCCTTCATTAGGTGTTCAACTTTTGGTAGGTGCCTTAGATGTCTAACTCTCAACACTTAAGAGGAACAAATCTCATCTTGACTACATACGTCTCTTGCATATTTCACACCATACCTGAAAATGGCTTTTATAACTACCCAACTAAGGACCAACATTGACCATATCAAAGCATAATGTGTCACAACTAGGAATTTTGATGCCTTGTAAACATTGAACAATGATAACAAATGTGAACCAACAAATGTGAAAGCATGTAGGATGCTTATTCAATAACAACAGAATTTCAATCAAACACTTCATACAACCACTGCAAATAGTCAACAAAGAATTGGAAACCCTAGAAATCCCGGTCTAAGTCCATTCTAGACTAGGATTTCCTTATTGGGCCCAATGGGCCAATAAGCTTCCAATTTGACTATCTTGGACTTAGAACTCTTAAATGGCCTCTAATTGGACCCACTTCCATATATTTTAAATATTTTGGGCCATATTGGGCCTAGAATGAAATAAAATACCTAAATGGACCTTATTGGGCCATAACTAACCTAATTAGTCCTAATAGGCCATATAAATCATTTCTTGATTTACTTTGGGCCAAAAGCTATCAAATTGAACCATAAAATGGGCTTAATCATTCAAAGCCCAAAGATCTTCTCTTTCCCTGTCCATTTTCGGCCCAAGCCCACAAAGAAAGGAAGAGTTGACTTTGTGGTGCCAACTCATGTTTACCTAATGGACTTCCATGCAACCTCTCATACGTCCATGCAATAATCCCATCACTCTCTCTCTCTCTCTCTTCTTCTCCCTTTCTTCCTCTCGGCCGAACCCAAACAAACACACCCACACTTCACTCAAAAATTCTCTCAAGAAGCTCTCTCTATTTCTCTCCAAATTTTCGAGATCTTAGGGACTTTTAAAGAGATTCTTCCACAAAAATCATCATCCAAGGTAAGTTGATGTATGATCCATGCTTTAACTCACTTCTTTTCATCAAAAATCATCTCTTAACCCATTCAAGTTCATGATCTTGCATCTTAGAACACCCTAAGTTCGAGATCCATCCAAGAGACTTGCTAGGACCGAAAATAGCACCAAACTTCTCCTAATCTTCTTCAAAACCCGAAACTACAACTCAAGGTGAGTTTCATACCCCTTTCTTTTCGGTTTTCATGAGTTTTATGGGGGTGAATACAAGAAAATGTTTAGATCTATGTGTATGTGTATGCTATGTGTGATTTTATGCATGTATGTGTTTGATTTCATGTGTTTTTGTGATGAATAAGTTAACAAAAGGGGTGTAAACCCGAGATCTATGACATGAGAAAAGAAACAAACATAATCTAAGCTATTTTTTACCAAACAAGTAAAGAATTATAGCTTATAAGGTTATGATTAACATATTCTAACATAAAACCCATTTTGGGCTTAAATTGTCAAAAATACAAAACTTGGGTTACAAATCAACAAGTCACGGTTTCTTGAGGGTCAAAAGGGTCAAAACAGTTTCTATAATCATTTTTCTGAATAATAAAATTTTCAAGGGACTTAAAATGTAAATTTTTAGCTTAATGGGCTAATTTTCGGCTTTTCGGCCCAATAAGCCTCAAAATGCGAAAAATGATAAATTTTAGGGGTTGAAATGAAATTTTTGGTAAAACAGGCGGCAATTAGCATAACAAAGTCATTTTAAGAGTCAAAAATGCTTTCACTATCAAAAAGGACCAAAAATGTAAAGTTTTTAGATTTTGGGCCAAAACTATAAAAGTTGTAAAAAATGGGGTTCAAACCGAGAATCACCATTTTGGGAGTGCTGAAGCTGTCCACAAAATAAATTTGGGTTAAAACTGTGTTTTCATCAAATACATGATACAAAAGTGTCAAGAAAATGTTTTAAGGACTAAAAATGAAATTCTTTTATATAAAAGGACCAAAAGTATTATTTTTATAAAAGAAGGGTAGTGAAAAGGTCAAATCCCACTTTTAAACAAATTAATTTATTAATACAAAATACAAAACCCACAACTACCAACGAAACGAAAAACAAATACACTTTCAACAACAAATATCGTTACAAACGAAGTGATTCGGTCTCGAATCAATACAAAACAACAAGCGTTGAACTAAACCATCTAAATAAAAACGCGATAACTAAGATGAACAAACTTACAAACTTTTGGCTTGGAAGTTTCAAATCATGCTTGTTGGGCCTTGCTAGCCCATTAACATGATCTTTGGGCCCAAAGGGAATATGCTTATGTGCTATTGGGCCTCCTATGACTCGATTTCATGTAAAAGGACTTTCAATGGCTATGATGTGCTATTGGGCCCTAGTGGCCCATTAGTATTGCTAGTGAGGTCAAGAAATCAAATGCGATTTGGGCGAACGTGCCTTTCACATTCCTGACAGCCTAAAATAACTCACGGAAATAACGGGACTTTGTACTCCCCTTTTCCTCGTTTGTTAGGCTTACGAGTAATCAAGGTAAACAGATTCAGGACGTTAAACAAGAGTAATCATGGTTGTGGATTAAATGAGTAGTAACGGGCGACGCCTTTAAGGATCGTTCGAAAACTGTAGTTATAAACTAGTCATTTTCTAATACGTGGGTATAAAAACTCACAACCCAAATTAATACAACACCACCCGAGTAATCAAAATCATTCGTCGTGACGGTATAACAATTGAGAAATCACCATATTCTATGTATTGGGAAAACATCGGGTTTTCCTGGGAAGTTCAACATATTCACTTGCGCGATTAATACTAAAGTTCAACAATTATACATGTTTTAAAAATCAACGAGCATATATTTACGGATCTTCACACTTTTGATAAACAATGATCTTTTTAGAAAATATCGGATTTTATGGGTTTTACAAACTACACCAAATCATTTTATCACAACATTGCTTATGAACTCACCAACATTTCATATGTTGACGTTTTTCAAAATTAACTTGTATTCTCAGGTAACAGGTAAACCGAAGAATAAGTACCAAGTAATGTTAGGGTGTTTTGCTTATGATATCTATCAGACAATTATGTTATGAATTTGTAATGTTTAAAACAAAGTATCAGATGTAAACAATACCAGTTGTATTATTTTAATTCATGGTGATGATTTATGTTATGATTCATGTATATTCATTGTGATGGTATTCAATTTAAGTCACAAGAGCCCTCGGACGTTTCCGCCGTCTGGTTCGGGGGTGTGACAGGTTGGTATCAGAGCTCTGTTTATAGTGAACTAGCATATCTAACCACACATTGATATGCAACTATAAACCAAAAAGAGGGACTAACACAACTCTGAACAAAACAAGTAAAACACAACGATAAAAACATCTTTGCTTGTGAGAATTAGGAAAAAGAACATAATACCAAACCAAACAAGATAATGCTAGCATCTCGGTTAAGCCAGGACTGTTCATAGTCGTATCAAGGAGTGGATGTAGCCTGATCAACTACATTTCCTCCAAGGTACAACTATCACATGTCCCGAGGAAATCGTGATGGCTAGGGAACCTAAAAATATACCCCCTTTATCACCAAGAATAGAACACCAGCTAAATCTATACAATAATTGTAGCGTCCTAGGAGTAATGATAGTTTATTCGTATACCTCCTCTCAGTCGCTATGGAAGGGGAGCAGCAGGTCATTCAGTTTCATCAGGTCTTAGTAGCCCACGGGATGATCGAAGATGAGCCGGAAGGAGATCATGGGGGAGCACACGCCGTGGGACCTGACGAGTATACAAACACTGACTACGAGTTCGATGAGGCTGAGGACGACATGGAGGAAGAATAAGACACCGACGAGGACACTACCACGACACCTATCAGCAAGGCGCAGCTGGACAATCCCGCCCCACTAGTGAACCCCGTAAGGGAGAATCGCTCTTCCGAAGCTGAGATTGCCGTCGTGCGGCAACAACTATTCGCCATGGAAGCACGTGCAGTGCGAGCTGAGCATGAGAGGGATGTGGTCATTGGAGAAATGACTTAGATGGCTCAGTTGTTGGCTCAACACTTCGGCATATGATCTCGCTACTATCACAGGGCGCTTCATAGAGTGTTAGGAATAGACTTATGTTACTAGCACTAGGATTTATGCTATGTACCCCGACTCTAAGTTTAAGTGATTACACTACTCATAGGGCCGTTATACTGCCGAACTTGTATCGCTTATGTATGCTCTTCCGAGCAAAATTTTCATGTATCAAATTGCGGATAATATTAATGAAAAAATTTATATGTTTACTGTGATGTTTTAAATCTGCTATGTGCTACATATCCATGATTGTGTGCTAAGTTGTGAAATTACTTAAGTTTGTGCCACACACCTAGTCTATAGGATCACAACCTTACAAAAACCACAGACACTCAACATCTTTCCGTTCCATGACAGAAAGATGCCTCCATGACCCACCCGCGGAAACCCTGGGCCAACCCCACCCGAGGTCGACTCAGCTGCATTCCAAGCAGCTGTATCTGCTGCGGTCACCGCAGCGATGGCACAAATTCACCAGGGGAACAATGGAGGGGTCAACGGATAAGGGGCTGGAAGTTCAAACAAAGGGATAAATCAAGGACCTACCAAAACAAGCTCCTACAGAGATTTCACCAACGCCAAACCACGAACCTTTAACGGCTCTGGAGGAATGATTACCCTGAAACAATGGATCGAGAAGGTCGGTGTTCGAGATATGTGAATGCCTTGAGGAGATGAAGGTGAAGTTTTCCGCATGCACTTTTGTTGACCAAGCACTCACTTGGTGGAACAGACACGTGGAAGCCATGACACTCCCCATAGCAAATTCCATGCCATGGGAAGAGATGAAAGAAATGTTGATGGCCGAGTACTGCCCTCGTGGAGAAATTCAGAAAATGGAACAAGAGCTGTGGAATCTCACCGTTCGAAACGCTAATATAGATGCATACATATCAAGGTTTAGCGAACTATCTCTGCTCTGCCCTTGCATGATCACCTCGGAAGGAAAGAAGGTCGATCGATTCATCTGGGGACTAACCTCCCCGATCCAAGGAAACGTGATAGCTGCAAATCCCGAAACTTTCGACAGTACCAAGAGATTGGCCAAGAAGCTGTATGAACACGACAACAAGAAGGGTGAGAAGCGAGTGGAAACTGAAGGTAAGAAGGAAAATGACAACAAAAAGGGAAAGAACAACAAGAGGAAGGGATGTCAAGGCTCCGAATCATCCAAGAAGCAGCAAACAGTGGCAGTTAATGCTGCAACCAATCAAGTTCCACCCACACCACATGATCCAGCCTCAGCTGCTCCAAGTACTCATAGGCCTTATTCCGGTAATCTTCCTAAGTGCAACAAGTGCGGTCTCCATCACAATGGAGAATGCAGAGAGATGCAGTGCACCAGTTGCAATCGGAAGGGGCACACGATGAAGTATTGCAGGACCTACCCTCCTCAGAACCAACAACAGGGAAACGGCAACAACAATAACTGCAACAACAACAACACCGGCAATGGCGGCAACACTGCAGGACCAAGCCACACCTGCTATGGATGTGGAAGGACTGGGCATTTCCGTCTAAACTGCCCCAACAACAACAATTCCGGGAATGGAGGGACAGGAAGAGTGCTGACCATGGGTCAGGGAGAAGCGGTTCAGGATCCCGCTGTCGTCACCGGTACGTTCCTCCTAAACCACACTTATGCATGTATCCTATTTGATACCGGAGCAGAACGAAGTTGTGTGAGCAATAAGTTTAAGCATTTGTTAAAACAACAACCCCAGAAGCTCAATGAAACCTTTACGGTGGAAATAGCCAATGGGAAAACAGAATCCACTGGGGAAATCTATATCGGATGTACCCTAGCCCTAAATCAACACGTCTTTTGAATAAACTTAATGCTTGTTTCCATTAGGAGTTTTGATATGATTATTGGCATGGATTGGTTAAGCCCCCACCATGCTGAAATTATGTGCGACGAGAAGGTTGTTCGCCTTCACCTTCCAAATCATGAAACCCTAATCATTTATGGAGACAAACCCAGTACGGATCTTCGTCTCATCTCGTGCGTCCAGGCACAGAAGTATCTGCGAAAGAAAGATTTGACATTTATGGCGCACATAGTGGATAAATCCAAGGAAGAGGTTAACATTCAAGACATTCCTGTAGCATGTGAATTCCCATACATCTTTCCTGAAGATCTTCCTTGGATACCCCCAGAAAGACAAATTGAATTTCGAATTGATCTTCTGCCAGGAGCTACTCCCATCGCTAAATCGCCTTACCGATTGGCTCCTGCTGAGATGCAGGAATTGTCCAGCCAACTCAGTGAACTCCTGGACAAGGGATTCATCCGACCCAGCTTCTCACCATGGGGAGCTCCAGTTCTCTTTGTCAAGAAGAAGGACGGATCTTTTAGGATGTGCATCAATTACAGAGAACTAAATAAGCTCACTGTCAAAAACCGCTATCCACTCCTACGAATCGACGATCTATTTGACCAGCTCCAAGGAGCTAGTTACTTCTCTAAGATAGATCTGTGGTCTGGGTACCATCAACTCAAGGTCTGGGAAGAGGATATTCCCAAAACCGCTTTCCGAACTCGTTACGGACATTATGAATTTTTCGTAATATCCTTCGGTCTAACGAATTCCCCTGTCGCATTCATGGACCTAATGAATCGAATCTGTCGACCATTCCTCGACAACTTTGTTATTGTTTTCATTGACTACATTCTAGTTTATTCTCGAAGCAAAGAAGAGCATGGCCAACATCTTCGACAAATCCTGGAAACCCTGCGAACTGAGAAGCTATACGCGAAACTCTCCAAGTGTGAGTTCTGGCTCCGTAGCGTGAACTTTTTGGGTCATGCTGTTAGTCAGGAAGGAATACATGTGGATCCTTCTAAGGTCAAAGCCATCGAAGGATGGGCAGTCCCAACAACACCCACAGAAATTCGCCAATTCTTAGGTCTAGCAGGTTACTACAGGAGGTTCATTCAAAACTTCTCTAGAACCGCCAAGCCACTTACCTCACTTACACAAAAGGACGTACCATTCAAATGGACGGACAAGCAAGAAGCTGCATTCTGAACTCTGAAGCAAGCACTCTGCAGTGCCCCGGTACTATCACTACCAGAGGGAACAGAAGGTTTCGTAGTCTACTGTGACACGTCAAATCAGAGTTTAGGATGTGTTCTCATGCAGCGTGGAAAGGTGATAGCTTATGCATCCCGGCAACTAAATACACACGAAGTGAACTATACAACCCACGATCTGGAATTGGGAGCAGTGGTCTTCGCCCTGAAGATCTGGAGGCACTACCTTTATGGTACGAAGTGCACCATCTTCACGGACCACAAGAGTCTCCAGCATATCTTGAATAAAAAAGAGCTGAATATGAGACAACGAAGATGGGTTGAACTATTAAACGATTATGAGTGTGAAATCAAGTACCACCCAGGCAAGGCTAACGTGGTAGCTGATGCCTTGAGTCGGAAAGAGTACTCTAATTGCCATGTGAAAACTCTCACAATAACCATCCAATCTCATCTAACCACTCAGATCATGGCAGCACAGTCAGATGCCATGAATGCGGAAAACAAAACAAGCGAAGCGTTACACGGAATGGAGAAGAATCTCGAGGCGAAAGAGGGCGGAGTATATTATTTCTTGAACCGTATTTGGGTCCCTAAACTTGGAGGATTTTGGGAGGTAGTCATGAATGAAGCTCACAAGACGCGATACTCCATCCATCTGGGTTCGGACAAAATGTACTTGGATATTAAACAACATTATTGGTGGCCTAAGATGAAGGCAGAGATTGCCACCTATGTTAGCAAATGCCTTACTTGCACCAAAGTAAAGGTAGACTACAAGAAGCCCTCGGGGTTATTACAGCAACCAGTAATTCCCGAGTGGAAATGGGAAAGGATTACCATGGATTTTGTGACCAAGTTACCCAAGTCGTCAGATGGATTGGACACTATATGGGTAATAGTTGACAGAGTGACGAAATCCTCTCATTTCCTGCCAATAAAAGAATTCTACAAGATGGAGAGATTGACAAGAATATACATTCAAGAAATCGTGAGACTCCACAGAGTGCCAGTGTCTATCATCTCAGATAGAGATAGTAGATTCACTTCACTTTTTTGGCAATCACTTCAGAAAGCACTGGGAACTCATCTCGACATGAGCACTGCTTATCACCCACAAACGGATAGTCAAAGCGAACGAACCATTCAGACGCTTGAAGAGATGCTTCGCGCATATGTGATAGACTTTGGGAAGTCCTAGGATACCCACTTACCCTTAGTTGAATTCTCATACAACAACAGTTACCATTCGAGCATCAAAGTTGCTCCTTTCGAGGCACTGTATGGACGCAAGTGTAGATCACCGTTGTGTTGGGCTGAGGTAGGCGACACCCAGCTAGCGAGAGAACTGACATCAGACAAGACGTTAACAGGACTGGAGATCATACGTGAAACCATGGAAAAGATAGTTCAAATCAGATCTCGACTACAAGCATCACGCGACCGACAAAAGAGCTACGCTGATAAACGGCGAAAGCCCTTGGAGTTTCAGGTCGGGGATCGAGTGCTGTTAAAAGTTTCTCCCTGGAAAGGAGTTATTCGTTTTGAAAGCAGGGAAAATTGAATCCACGATACATTGGACCTTTCGAGATTCTTGCCCAAATTGGCCTAGTGGCGTACAGACTGCAGCTACCCGCTAAGCTCAGCAGCGTACACCCCGTGTTCCATGTCTCCAATTTAAAGAAGTGCCTATCCGGTGAAACTCTCATCATTCCCCTTGACGAAATTGAAATCAACGAGAATCTCCTGTTCGTTGAGGAACCAGTCGAACTTATGGACAGGGAGGTGAAGCGTACCAAGCAAAGTCGCATTCTGATTGTGAAGGTACGGTGGAACGCTAAGCGTGGGCCAGAATTCACATGGGAACGCGAAGACCAGATGAAGCAGAAGCACCCTCACCTATTCTTGCATTCTCAAATCTAGCTTTCAAAAGAATTTCGGGACGAAATTCCCTCTAACGGGGGGATGATGTCACAACTAGGAATTTTGATGCCTTGTAAACATTGAACAATGATAACAAATGTGAACCAACAAATGTGAAAGCATGTAGGATGCTTATTCAATCACAACAGAATTTCAATCAAACACTTCATACAAGCACTGCAAATAGTCAACAAAGAATTGGAAACCCTAGAAATCCTGGTCTAAGTCCATTCTGGACTAGGATTTCCTTATTGGTCCCAATGGGCCAATAAGCTTCCAATTTGACTATATTGGGATTAGAACTCTTAAATGGGCTCTAATTGGACCCACTTCCATATATTTTAAATATTTTGGGCCATATTGGGCCTAGAATGAAATAAAATACCTAAATGGACCTTATTGAGCCATAACTAACCTAATTAGTTTTAATATGCCATATAAATCATTTCTTGATTTACTTTGGGCCAAAAGCTATCTAATTGAACCATAAAATGGGCTTAATCATTCAAAGCCCAAAAATCTTCTCTTTCCCTCTCCATTTTTGTCCCAATCCCACAAAGAAAGGAAGAGTTGACTTTGTGGTGCCAACTCATGTTTACCTAATGGACTTCCATGCAAGCTCTCATACTTCCATGCAACAATCCCATCACTCTCTCTCTCTTCTTCTCCCTTTCTTCCTCTTTGCCGAACCCAAACAAACACACCCACACTTCACTCAAAAATTCTCTCAAGAAGCTCTCTCCATTTCTCTCCAAATTTTCGAGATCTAAGGGACTTTCAAAGAGATTCTTCCACAAAAATCATTATCCAAGGTAAGTTGATGTATGATCCATGCTTTAACTCACTTCTTTTCATCAAAAATCATCTCTTAACCCATTCAAGTTCATGATCTTGCATCTTAGAACACCCTAAGTTCGAGATCCATCCAAGAGACTTGCTAGGACCGAAAATAGCACCAAACTTCTACTAATCTTCTTCAAAACCCGAAACTACAACTCAAGGTGAGTTTCATACCCCTTTCTATTCGGTTTTCATGAGTTTTATGGGGGAGAATACAAGAAAATGAGTAGATCTATGTGTACGTGTATGCTATGTGTGATTTTGTGCATGTATGTGTGTGATTTCATGTGTTTTTGTGATGAATAAGTTCACAAAAGGGGTGTAAACCCGAGATCTATGACATTAGAAAAGAAACAAACATAATCTAAGCTATTTTTTACCAAACAAGTAAAGAATTATAGCTTATAAGGTTATGATTAACATATTCTAACATAAAACCCTTTTTTGGGCTTAAATTGTCAAAATACAAAACTTGGGTTACAAATCAACAAGTCACGGTTTCTTGAGGGTCAAAAGGGTCAAAACAGTTTCTATAATCATTTTTCTGAATAATAAAATTTTCAAGGGACTTAAAATGTAAATTTTTAGCTTAATGGGCTAATTTTGGGCTTTTCGGCCCAATAAGCCTCAAAATGCGAAAAATGATGAATTTTAGGGGCTGAAATGAAATTTTCGGTAAAACAGGCGGCAATTAGCATAACAAAGTCATTCTAAGAGTCAAAAATGCTTTCACTATCAAAAAGGACCAAAAATGTAGAGTTTTTAGATTTTGGGCCAAAACTATAAAAGTTGTAAAAAATGGGGTTCAAACCGAGAATCACCATTCTGGGAGTGCTAAAGCTGTCCACAAAATAAATTTGGGTTAAAACTGTGTTTTCATCAAATACATGATACAAAAGTGTCAAGAAAATGTTTTAAGGACTAAAAATGAAATTCCTTTATATAAAAGGACCAAAAGTATTATTTTTATAAAAGAAGGGTAGTGAAAAGGTCAAATCCCACTTTTAAACAAATTAATTTATTAATACAAAATACAAAACCCACAACTACCGACGAAACGAAAAACAAATACACTTTCAACAACAAATATCGTTACAAACGAAATGATTCGGTCTCGAATCAATACAAAACAACAAGCGTTGAACCAAACCATCTAAATAAATACGCGATAAATACGATGAACAAACTTACAAACTTTGGGCTTGGAAGTTTCAAATCATGCTCGTTGGGCCTTTCTAGACCATTAACATGATCTTTGAGCCCAAAGGGAATATGCTTATGTGTTATTGGGCCTCCTATGACCCGATTTCATGTAAAAGGACTTTCAATGGCTATGATGTGTTGTTGGGCCCTAGTGGCCCATTAGTATTGCTAGTGAGGTCAAGAAATCAAATGCGAGTTGGGCCAACGTGCATTTCGCATTCCTGACAGCCTAAAATAACTCACGAAAATAATGGGACTTTGTACTCCCCTTTTCCTCGTTTGTTAGGCTTACGAGTAATCAACGTAAACATATTCAGGACGTTAAACAAGAGTAATCATGGTTGTGGATTAAGTGAGTAGTAACGAGCGACGCCTTTAAGGATCGTTCGAAAACTGTAGTTATAAACTAGTCATTTTCTAATGCGTGGGTATAAAAACTCACAACCCAAATTAATCCAACGCCACCCGAGTAATCAAAATCATTCGTCGTGACGGTATAACAATTGAGAAATCACTGTATTCTATGTATTGGGAAAACATCGGGTTTTCCTGGGAAGTTCAACATCTTCACTTGCGCGATTAATACTAAAGTTCAACAATTATACATGTTTTAAAAATCAACGAGCATATATTTACGGATCTTCACACTTTTTATAAACAATGATCTTTTCAGAAAATATCGGATTTTATGGGTTTTACAAACTCCACCAAATCATTTTATCACAACATTGCTTATGAACTCACCAACATTTCACATGTTGACGTTTTTCAAAATTAACTTGTATTCTCAGGTAACAGGTAAACGAAGAATATGTACCAAGTAATGTCATGGTGTTTTGCTTATGATATCTATCAGACAATTATGTTATGAATTTGTAATGTTTAAAACAAAGTACTGGATGTAAACAATATCAGGTGTATTATTTCAATGCATGGTGATGATTTATGTTATGATTCATGTATATTCATTGTGATGGTATTCAATTTAAGTCACAAAAGCCCTCAGACGTTTCCGCCGTCTGGTTCGAGGGTGTGACATAGTGCTCCTTACACATAAGTCTCACTATATATCTCAGGTTCTAAGGATACAAAGATAGTACCTTTAAATCAAGTATCATTCATGATAGCGATCCATGCGGTGATCTTGATGTGGGTTAGTTTAATAATAGTTCTCTGAAAAGTACTTATTAAACTTGGTTACAACCCATTGCCTACTTTCATCTGGTGAGAGTCAACCAATCCAATTCATATTAGTCTTACTTCATAATTGCTCCCATAATTATAACAAAATATGAAATTTTAGAATAATATGATTATTCATGGATTAAACATGTTAATATAGAACACAACAAGTATTGATGTTATGATCATATCCTAGTATATCAAAAAATTATATAATAGTTGTTTTCACAGTGTTCCAATATCCAAATACTAAATCCAAATCAAAATCTCATTTCTAGAATAACAAAATCTTGCAGCTGAAGTGTGACCATTCATACTTAGATTAGAAGAACTTTATTAATTGGTTCAACTAAACTTAATTTGTGTGAATTCTAAGAATACTATCATCTAAATATTTGACTTTACTTTAGGTATAGTTAGATATCTTGGAGCATATGATTGGTGTTCTTTTGTAACATGGAGTCTCTTATCTTGATTAAGTATACTCTCGAAGTCACAAAGATTTCTATGTGATCCTTGAATGGCAGAAATCAACATAGTTTTTCAATGAACCCGTTCATCTAATCATATTTGATCTCAACTTATAAAGTAGTGTATTCTTATCTTGTAGTAGTATGTGTCATTTTTTTTCTTGGACCTCATTGCAACTAAACTTACTCTTTATCCCACAATGAAGTCATAATCTAATTATAATTCATAATTATCTATATTTTCTTAGAAATCAGAATATTATGTAGCTCTTTACTTGAAGATTTTTTTCTAAACTAATCATCTCATATACATTCTCTTAGTTCTTCAAAAGTACTCTTAGAATGTTCCTATAGCCATCCGGTGACTTAACCATGTATCTAATTGGTATCTTATGATATGCTTACATCATGATCATATACCTAGTCTTATGCATAATATGGCATAAATGATGGATTCGTTTTCCAAGTAAATCGAATATAAATCATTTCAGCTAGTTTAAACCTATGAGCTAGGTCCTTTTGAGGCTAGCTCAAACTTAGTGCCACGTGACAATGCCAAAATTTCTCCAAAGGAATCTTCTATCTTGATCTCTTTCAAGATATTTTCAATATATGCATAAAGATATAAAACTTTTAACATTCATTTTATTTATCCCTATAGATTTTACATTCCAAGAATGTATCATGTCCTTTCTAAGTCTTTCATCTTAGAAACACATTCCAAGTCAAGTTGAAAAGGTGTGGCATGGTCAGAATGTAATTGTTCTAGATTAATTATGTCTCATTCATACAAGATTAGGAATGTCACTATGCTCCCACTAGTTCTTAGTAAACACACATGTTCTATTCATTTTGATATAAAACCACACCGTCTAGTTTCATATTAAAATGATGATTACAATATCCACAAGTTGATCTCAAGGTTTACACATTCTGTTAGGATAACATGGATTAAGAAAACCTCTATGCTAATCTATATAGATATCTTCTAGTAGATGTCTATTAAGAAAAACAGTCTTTCTTGAAATCTATTTGATATATGTTATTTTAAGAATATGAATGTATAGTAAATAATATCCTTGTTGATCTAATTATAGCTGCTTGTGAAAAAGGTTTGATCATAGTCAATGTCGTGAGTATGATAAGGACCATAGTCAATGACACGAGTATGAGAAAATCCTTTTATAAGAAGTCTTGCTTTAAATGTGTATAGTTATCCATGTAATGTATTCTTTCTAGAAGAATCACTTACTGCTTCTAGCCTTGCAATAGAGAGGCAATTTAATCCATACCAAACTTGATTATCATACATGAATTATATCTCATGTTCATGAGTCTAAGTCATTAATCAGATTTGAGATCTGACATAGCATCTTGATATTTGATGGATTTTCCAAAAACCACCAATAAAAGCTCATCAATAAGCGATTCCACAATTCTCAAGTCATAAATGATTTCTACCACTAAGGCGAACAATTTGTGTTTGTGAATAGCTATTATTCTAGTTTAAAAATCTTTGTTAAAGCTAGTACCAACTGTAACTACATCAGGTTATGGTTCTTGAGATACTTCAAGTTCCATGTACCACCCACTTGCTTTGTTATTGGAATATTGCTTTCTGCTTACTCAGCTTTCTCAAGAATAATAGAACTTATTCTTGATAGGTTTGCATATAATAATCTAAGCCACATTTAGGTTATTATACAAATATGTATTTAGTAGAATTTAGGTTTAGAGGCTTTAGTCCAACATAGGCTTCAAAACCACAAAACATTTAATTAAGATAGGGATGGATCATTTCCAAACAAAATCTTATAAAGAAAATGTTTTATTTACTTACTAGTTGGTATATGTACTCAAGGTATAAAATATATAGTGTTATAGGTGTTATCCCAAGGAAATAAAAGGAGGACATTTCTATCGATTAGAAAGTAAATCATACCAAGTAAGATTTAATTCATCATTTGTTATCATTATGGCCGTAAATAGTTCTTACTGGTTTGTATCTCAACTTTATATTTGAAAACTTAAACAAGGGTTTCACAATTATGCTTTAACATGTAAAATATAAATATAACTACTATAGCTGTTAATAAATATGATTTGGTATCTTATGCTTAATATTAGACATTCATTAGAAAGGAAGTCATGCATCATAGTGTATAGTTCCTTAATAATTTATTTTTCTCTACTACTTAGTGAAAATATTATTAGGAATCTTTTATATATAAATAGATCTCACATATGTAAAATAAACTACATTATTCACCTTTAAAGATCCCTTTCTTGAAGTTGGAATATGTAGATGTCATTTATATAAAAAAAGATAACAATGTCAAATATGATTTTGATTCAAAACAAGTTTAAGTCAAAATATTTTGCATATAGAACTTATTATTTAAAAAACATTGATATTTGCTTTATAATTCTTAGTAAGAAATCTAGTCTCATAAAAAGAATTTTAATCATTTCTGAATATGAAGTTGATCAATATGAAAACGATTTAAGTAAATAATCGATCATAAATTAAACTAATAAATATTTAGACAGGCTAAGTTAAAACATAAATTGTTCCAAAACAAACATTGTTTTATATTACAAGTACATAATGTTCCTAGTATAATTAGCAAACTAAAATCTAAGAGTGTAGTTCCAAATTGATTGTGTTCAGCTGGTTACTCTTCAGTAAATATTTACAAGCCATATACAAATATTATATCAAAATTAAGTACCAAGTACTTATATGTATATGAAAAGTATAAGTTCTATCAAGTAGATATATAAAGTACTAGTCTATTCCAGACTTTCTTTCCAAACAAGAGGAACAACCCCTCTTCTAGTAGTTTCTCCATAAAAGAAACAAGATCCATCAATGTGGTTCTTATTGGGTCTCTTGGGCTTAAAGGTGTTCACTCCATAAAACATGGGCCTCTTAGATCACACAAGGTGACTCTTTTAGCCTTGCACTATTCTAAATGTTTAAACTAGTTTAAAACAAAATATCATTATATTTATTGGAGTATTGTTTAAGCTGCTATATCATATATATATATATATATATATATATATATATATATATATATATATAATTTATTCAAGACTTCCTGGAAGTTAGGAATAACTATTCCTATGTTGATATTAGAAACATCTTTAGCATCACATTGATGCCTTTATTAGGTATCATGTTCAGTTTATTGCTCAAATTAGGTTTGTTTAGGACTAGGACCTTTAAGTGTATATAATTTCATATCTCTCACAAGATTTTCTCTAAAGACATGAACCCATTCATTGAAATTGTATATATTGAATGTTATTGTTTTAGTAAGTCATTAAAGAAAATGACAAATCATGGTAATAAGAATGGATTATTTGCCTATAAAATTTTAACAAAATTCATTTAGTATTTTTAGTATTTAAACTCTTTAATAATTAATACCCTTTTAGTTTCCAAAAACATTAATTATCAAAGTCTAGGATCCAAATTACAAAACAAATAAAAATTCAGGTGACCTCTATCCCGTTTATTTTAATCCAACATCGTAGATATCGATTATCAAATATATCTTACTATATAATTCCTAGATTTATGGAATCACTAATAACAAATTTAACTAGACATGTTTGATCTCAGGTGACCTTTGTCACAAAACATTTCTGATCAAATTATCCTATTTGAAAAATATATGTAATTGACCTATAACTTGGTTATAGTAACCGCGAAGACACCCTGACTATCAAAAGATAACATTGAGTGGTTAGGTGACCTTTATCCCATTAGTGCATACAAAAGATGTGTGAGTGTTCTTCAAGATGGATTGCATAGACTTGAGGTTTGAAAGGGTCTTTTATATGTTTTATAATTCTAGTATTAAAAACATATGATATCATGATAATTTCATGCATCCAATCAATCATGGTACCGATTTACCAAAAAAAATCACATTTAAGGTTAAAATATAAAATTAAATTTTATATTTTGACGCGGTTCAATTTTAACAATAATATATAATATTAAGTATGAGTTTGAGCCATATAGAACCTTATTTATTACTGGAATAAAACTTCCTTTTATTTTTAATATTTTAGAGTTTAAATAAGTTATAAAATCACCATTTTAGACTTATAATTTTACAATGTTAAAATTAGCCGTTATCAACGTTTTAATAAAATCGTTTTATATTTTAAAGTTATAACTTGTTACATCTTATGTTATCATTTTGTAAATTGAAAACCAAACTCCATGTGATGTTTATTTTGTCCAAAAAATAAATTGAGTTTGTGAAAATCTAATTTATCAACTACATAAAATATTTGCATAAAAATAAACAACACAAACATGTATTATAGTGTAAACAAGCCAAGTTCTAGTAACACTTTTATGAGCCAACATAAAAGTGTCAAGTCATCTCCTAATAAACCAAATGGACCAAAATCTTCAAGTTGTTCTTCATGTTGACTTCAAATGTAACACCCCCCCCCCCCTGAAACCCTAAACATTTTTGTTGTGTTTAGTTGATATTTATTCGTTCATAAGATGTAAAAGATAAATATATTTTTTTCATTTGTTTATTTGTTGTAATATTTAGTTAGACTAGTTGTATATCTTTTTAAATGTAACAAGATCATGAAATGACCACTTTCAAGATGACTTAACCACTTTAGGCCATAATCCCAACCATGAGCTTCTACTCATGGTTTTGGGCTTAATTATAGTCTTAATGGTTTAGGTATTACAACATTTACAACATGAAGATTTGAAGTTCTTTTGCAAGCAAGAGTTGTCTTGGCAAGTAAGAGCTTCAAGACCTTTTGAAGAGTCCCTTAAGTCCTTTAGAAAAGAATTAATAATTATTGTGATTGCTCACAAAAATTATTACTAGACATGGCTTGGTTTATACACATTTTAATGCATATATGTGATGTTTATTTTATGTTGTTGTATGTTGTGTTTTATGTATAAAATTAGATTTTACATGTCAAATAACATTTTAATGTAAAATAATATCACTTGGAGTTTGAGTAAAAATATTTAAAAGGCAACATAAGATGTTTATAAATGACTGTTTATAAAAACGTTTTTACGGGTTACTAGTTAAAAATCGATTTTTTTTTGTTGAAAACAGTTTTATAGTAAAATTTCTAAATAGCCAACTTTAAAATATTTAAAATGGTTTAAAAGTATTTAAACATTATATAAACTCAATATCTTTATAATAAATAAAGAGTTTTTATTAAAAAGACTAAAATTGGTTTAGAGCGTTATAACTGCAAATAATAAAACTATCGATTATTTTTACGTCAAAACTTAATATAAGATATTAGTGTTTTAAACATAACGCAACATGTTGATAATATGTTTTATGCATGCCAAATCCAAATGAGATTTAAAACATAAGTATCATCCCCTAAGTTTTGGTTTATCAAAATATGACTTTTATTATAAGATGTATAAAATTGAGTTTATTAAATGCATGAGTTTTATTCTACAAATTCATAAATTCATAAGATTTTGATTGTTAAAAGGAGATTTAAAATTTTGATTTTAGAACTCATCCAAAACTCTAATCCTTAAGTATAAAATGAAGTTTTCTTAAGACTATTACCAATTCTTAACCGCTCTACGACTAAACTTTAAAATATCGGATTTTGGTTTATAATTAATCACGGCTAATGGTAAATAAAATGAAATTTTATTTTGTACCTAAAGAACCTTATAACAAGTAATATGATTTTTACAAAAGGGTACATGAATTGTTGGATGTATGAAATATTCATGAGACCATGTTTTTTATAACTATAATTGTAAAACACATATAAAACATTTTCTTAAAAATGCAAGTCATTGTCATCCTTTTGAAGGACATTCGAAATCATTTGTATGGTCTTAGCGGACGATGGGTCACCTAACCACTAGGATTGTCTTAAGACTTTGGGGGTATTTTTGTAGTTTCTAGTGACGACAGGGTCACCTTGTCACAAGTTTGTTGCTATACTACAAGTTGTTTCAAGTAGGAAGACTTGATTGGAATCTTGTGTGATAAAGGTCACCTAAGCATGAGAGGTTCGAGACATAGATGAGATCAAACATGCCAAGATAAGCAATAGTTGTTTGGGTTCCCATTGTCTAGGAGTTACATATCTTATGCAATTGGTAATCGCTACCTATTGAGTTTGATTAAGTAGATAGGATAAAGGTTCACCTTCTATTTACTTGTTTCGTTACTTGAATCCTAGACTTTAGTAAATTAATGTTTTAGAAACAAAAAAAAAGGTATTAATTTTTTAAAGACTTAATATTGAAAATACTAAATGAAATTTTGTTAAATTTTGTAAATAACTGTTAATACTCTTACGCCCTACAAAATCTCTCTCTCTTGTTGGGTTTCAAGAGATAGCAACATTGGATGATTATAATTTATATAAATGGTATAATACCTTGATGTTCTTCCTTAAATATAAATATAAATTATATATACTAAAAGATCTCATACCTAAACTACCTCTACAAACCAGTCAGCCTGATCATGATGTTTTGATGGAATTATTATTGTGATGATAGAGATGTGTCTCACATCATACTTGAGTAATTAACCTTGACTTGCAGAATGCATGTGATAATTATGAAACATGTCATATGTCTCATCAAGAAAATAATATATTCATTCTGAACAGTAGAACGTGCTTCAAACCTATTCAAACATTGAATAAAAGGAAGATCTAAGATATTGTACACTCTAATAGACATATAGTTCAGTTAAGGGAAATACAACATAAAATCAAAAATTAAGAAGGTTCAAATGATTAGTTTCGTTTCTATTATGGAAGAATCTGGACACTGAAAGGGAAACTGTGCCTCTAATCTCATCAAGTTGAGGAAGTCTGAGTTGACCAAGGTTTAAAATATCTATATGATAGAACTAATTATTTTCCCATCATTCACTTGAGTACTTTATACTTCAGGTGACACTAAAAATTGACATTATGTGATGATGTTTAGAAGAAATAATCAACTGATTACAAATGAATGGTATTTCGCACTGAAGATATAACAAGTGTTGTTATAGTATGTATTTAAACAATAGATGTTTTGTACCTATTCTTATAGGGACATGTAACAGTTGTAAATTTTCGAATAAATCTAGATTTACTTATCGTTTAGTGGATGTTCACATTCATGTTCTGAAACGATGTATTATGTGTTAAGAATACTTTCTCATAATATTATTTATGAAGTAAATCTATAAGCTTTCATTGAAATGATAGTTCTGATCGTAACACCTAAATATTCAAATGATATTTGATTGAAACTTATCTATGTCATAATCATCATGAGTATATAAATATGAACCACATATACCAACTTAAAAATGATGGAATATTTGAAGGCAAATAAGTTTGATTCATTTGATATATGTGAATCCTATTTATATGAGAAGATGATTCGCAAGTGTCTTTATCTATTAGTAGTTAAAGAACAAAAGGCTTGACAAAGAATTATACATAAGTGATGTATGTAATCTTTTCACTCCATGAATAGATTTGGTGATAGATACTTTAGTCAATTTCACTGACGACTTTTATCCGTTATTGTTG
Source organism: Lactuca serriola (assembly GCF_051521515.1). Taxonomy (NCBI): domain Eukaryota; kingdom Viridiplantae; phylum Streptophyta; class Magnoliopsida; order Asterales; family Asteraceae; genus Lactuca; species Lactuca serriola. The sequence continues at coordinate 228,805,167 of NC_136409.1, read as the reverse complement.
AAACTTTTGAGTTGATCAAATTGTTTCATAGTGAAAATTATAGTGCAACTTAATGAGACTGTCATTAACCTTTCATTGTTATAAAGAAAATGAATTTTGTAAACCAAGTCTTCTTGGAATATATGAGGAGTTGTGGAATCAATTCATAACTCATTCCGTAAAAAACACTCACTTATCACTAATATGGTTCTTATGGCATAGGATCACATGGTTACTTGGATCTGTCTTATGATGTTCGAGGTAGCCTTCGGATTCTCTAATGGGATAGGGTCACATGGCCACTGGCTGAATGTCGATAGTACAAGTTTTTGAAGAGAATACAACATAGACCTTACAGTCTATCACATAATGTTTTAACGATCTATTTACTTTATAAATTTTTAGATTTATGCTTACCGCAACAAATATATATATATATATATATATATATATATATATATATATATATATATATATATATATATATATATATATATTGAATATGAGTGCACACAGACTCCCTATCTTTCAACTTGCATGCCATGAGAGCCTTGACGAATTCGTAACACTGTTGTCAAGATTTCTTGAGAAACATTTTAGACAGATTATGATTCGTTTCATAGGGCTAGTAGTCCTCATAGGTCTTTTAGAGCTTATGTTCCATGGTTGCAATCATAATGCAAGCGACGTTTATTGTGACATCAACGTGCTTGTTATATTCAACAATTTCTTCTGGAGTAGCAGATTCTTCGTCAATTTCATGAACCGGAGTGTCGAGAATATACTCTTTTTTCTCATATGTCAATTTTTATTTTCAAATTTTGCAACCAGTCCATGTAGTTAGGACTAGTAAGCTTGTGTTTTGAAAGTATAGACAAGAGAGTGAAGTTGTGAGTGATTGGAGGAGGAGGATGAAGTTCACCATTTCCAGACATCTAAAACAAGAGACAAGATTTTAGTTAGTTGATTCATTTCCTTAATATTTTAAACAAGGCTATGATCTAATAATGCAATTCGTAATTAATAAGAGAGATACCGTAATCTAATTGCGAATTCAATTTAGGTAGGTAAAGAATTTTACCAATTTAAATCTAGTATGAAATTTCTAGATCATTTGAGATTCATTGAAATATTCAATGGCATGTTTAATCTCGATTATGCTCCTCAATTAGTGAATAGGATGCCAAGGATCACAAATAAAATGTGGATAATCATGCAAACTCGTATGACGTGCTCAAGGTCCTTTATAATCTCACATTAACGTGCCGATAAACCATACACGCTCCATCAACAACCATAAATTCGAGTATATACCATCATTTCATCTTTGTAGTCCCACATTAGTGTGTCGGTTAACCACGCAATTCATCTTTATGGATTAACATACAATTTCAAACTTTTCTAAAGTAGCTATAGTGAGATTTCTAGAAGGTTTTAGTACTTCATACACTATACTTTTAATGTGATTATGTCCTATCAAACTCATTCGGCTAATAATCCTCCACCACACAAAGAAGCGGTGGGTGAAAATGACATTCATTCAACGGTTATTTTATATGGTCATTTCATTATTCCTCTCTTATAGTGTGGCTTCGTGAATAAGGCAGATTATTGTTTTGACTTCCTTATAATGACTTCCTCTCTTATACGGTGTATTTTAAAACTTTTAAAATTACAAAGTTCAAATCATATTAATTCAATTAACATTTAATAATTAATATTTGAACTAAATAGGATTTAAGAAGTATCTTTGAATTAGACTTTTAATTAATTTTTTAAATCTTATGGGATAATTATATTATCTTATAACAGATAATTATCTTATTTAATCTTCCTTTCATATTCAAATTAGAATTCTTACTTGTCTAGTTTACATAATCAGATTATATATATATATATATATATATATATATATATATATATATATATATATATATAGGGTTAGGTTCATTTGAGACCACTTATATTTTGTGAGACCGTGAGACGCATTTGTTTATTTTTTTTTATTTTTTTTTATTTTTTTTTATTTTTTTTAGTTAATTCATGTTCCGAAAATAATATTTAAAAAAAGAATTTTTTGATTTTTCCATTTATTTTGCATTTTAAAATTATTTTTAGAATATATACAGTGTAATATTCTATTTAGAATATTTCACGTATTTTTCAAAAAAAATAGAATTTTTTTTTATTTTTTTTAATTTTTTTTTATTTTTTTTAGTTAATTCAAGTTCCGAAAATAATATTTAAAAAAAGAATTTTTAGATTTTTCCATTTATTTTGCATTTTAAAATTGTTTTTTAGAATATGTCAGTGAAATATTCTATTTAGAATATTTCACGTATTTTTCAAAAAAAAAAACGGATTTTTTTTTATTTTTTTTATATTTTTTTTATATTTTTTTTAGTTAATTCAAGTTCCGAAAATAACATTTAAAAAAAGAATTTTTGGATTTTTCCATTTATTTTGGATTTTAAAATTATTTTTAGATTTGGTCTCACGGTCTCACAAAATTAGAATGGTCTCAAATGAACCTGAACCTATATATATATATATATATATATATATATATATATATATATATATATATATATATATATATATATATATATATATATATATATATATATATCGTTAGAAACTTTAAATATTAATTTAATATCCTTATAAAATTCAAAATTACATATATATCTTTCGTAAACTATAAAATTCACATATATATCTAACTCATATTTCAATTAGGATTAAACCAATTTATTATTAAAAAAATTATTTGAAATTCAAAATATCATATGATATCACTAAATTACCTTTCAAAATTAAAAATCATGATTACAAAAAGATAATTAAGGTTAATCCAATTATATATTGAAAATCTTCAACTACACATCGTTCTTCTCCTCCTTTTCTCATAGTCTTCGTCGTCGTTTTTTTTTTCGCATCTCAAGCTACATAGATCCTGTCTACAATTGACTAAACCAAGTGTAAAAAGAACAGATGCTTAGCAGAGTGAGACACAGACGTGAAATAGAGACCCATTACCCTTGTTCTTTGATTTTTTAGAGCATTTAATGACCCCCATTCATCTCTTTGATACAGACCTACAACTGGAATTCATAAAGGAAATGGGTACTGGGTATTTTCTATCCTGCGTCCAAAAGCTCAGAGAGCGTACACCGACCTGGGGTTGTTTCTTTGTAGTTGTGATTTAACTAGAAAGAAGAGCTTGAGTGCCCATGTTCCTCGTCGCTTTGTCCAAGCTCGCAAATTCTTATCTTTTCTTTGAACCACATGATAGAAGAAGAGGTGACTAACATATCCTCTATTCTTGAGGAAGGAGGTGGGACTCCCAAAATTCTTGAGTTGCTGCTATTACCTGATACACAGACACATAGATGGGAAGAAGACTACACGTAGGGGTGTTCGTTTGGATGGATCGGTTTGATCCGATCCAATCAAGTGAATCCAAATTGATTTCGGTTTTCAAAACATGGATCCGAATAGTCCAAACTAAATTCAAATCCGATCCGAACCAATCCGATTACAATTTGGTTGGATCGGTTTTTATAATTCAGTTTTCGAAAACCGAAACATTTTAAACCGACATATAATTATAATACTACCCAACTTTACACAAGAAGCGAAAACAAATTATTTAGTTGTGATTTTAAATTTATAAACAATTACTAAGAAGATATATTATAGATAAATATTTTATAGATAGAAAACTTTTGAGAGAAAATGCATATTAATGTTCTTTTATCGTGTGAAATATTTTGAACCTATTTGAAAAAATAAATTACAAAATTAATAAATAACTATAGATATAAATTATAAATAAATAAATAATAAATGTTTATTCGGTTTTTTTGGACTATTCGGTTCTTATTTTATAAACTAAAACCAATCCAAAATAATAATTCGGTTTTGTTGAAAATCAATCCAAAAATCCGAATATCCGAACCAAATAGTCCAATCCAAATTGTCCAGTTGGACAATTCGGTTTTATCCAAATAGGGAACAACCCTAACTACACGAACACATGTTCTTTGACTTCCATATTTAGTATTATCACATGGTATTAAGCTTAAGGGTAGTTTAGTAATATTATATAGTATTTTGATTTTTATATGAACTTTTTTATATTAAATTAGTTTAATCCGTATTAAAGTATGACTTTGGATATATACGTGAGTTTTACAATTTTCGAAGGATATATATGTAATTTTAAAATTTATAAGGATATTGAAGTAATATTCAAAGTTTACAAGGATATAAATGAAATTTTCATATATATATATATATATATATATATATATATATATATATATATATATATATATATATATATATATATATATATATATATATATATATATATATATATATAGGCTTAGGTTATTTTATTCAAAGTAATTATTGTGTTATTGTATGCATAAGTATGGGCCAATCAAATTTACTTATTTTAAGAAAGTGATTAATATATATTAGTGAATTAAATATAATTGAAAAATATCATCTAAATTAATTACAAGGGTATTTTAGTCAATTAATATAGATTTAATAAAGGAAAATTGCATTTTTTAAGGGATCATAGATTCTATTAATTTTACAAATCCGATTTTACGAATTATAATTCTTTTAATTCGGACATTCTGACAGAATATGTTTATGAGTATATTCAAAAATTAAAATATTCTTGAACCATAAATAATAAAAATATTCTTGAACCTATTTCTTGATCATGACTTTAAAAACATCTTGTAAAATAACTAATTCTTGAACAATCAATTGAAGAATAAAAACAAAAAATACATTATTTCTTATATAATACAGGTAACAATTGTTAAGAATTACATTTATTGTTAAAGAATAAAACTAAAAAAACTTTCAAAACGGGAAAGAAAATATCAAAATCTAACAGCGACACTAATACATTCCAAAAGAATAATGTTGCTTAGAATCACTTTCAACTTTGTGGTCCATTATTTAAGCATCAACTTCTGTAAAAACAAAACCAAATTGTAGTTTAGATTCCAATAATGCATTAGTAAATGAAAAATAAAAAACTAAATTCCTTTGGAAAAATATGAGGACTTTTGAATTGCACCAAAACCAATAACCAAGAATTATAGAACATGCATAAATTAGTGAGAAAATATTCATACTCCATTCCAACAGAATTAGAATT